>NC_086177.1:116927389-117240367 GCF_023053635.1 Elgaria multicarinata webbii | reverse complement strand
CCCTAACCCTAACCCCTAACCCCTAACTCCTCTTCAGGAGAGAAGGGTATGTTTGCTGTGAGCTCCTGCAGAAGGAAAACTAAAAACGCAACAAACACAGGAAAAACATGTAGGAAGCCGGGCTTCATGTCATGGAAGTGCTGGTACTAGTACAAGAGAACAAGAAAAAACTTATTTAGAAGAAATTCAACAAAAAATGAAGAATTTAGAAGAAAAAGAAAAGATCAGCGCAGAGGCCTCCCTCCTGCAATCCACTCAGAGAGCTGAGGTAAGCTCAAATCTTCCCCCGGTAACAGGGAAACCTCTCTACTTGACAGCTCCCAAACAGAGGGAAGAGGAACTCCAGGGGACCCCCCGAGTCACCCCTGTTATCTTTAGAAAAATCCCCACTACGCTGGAGTAAAGCAGAGCCCGCACAAAACCAGGAACTGACCCTTAACACACTTCCAAGCCAGCAGCCTGGAGACACTGAGTTGCAGCACAAAAACAGGGCGGAGTCCCTTCTTCAAATGCAACAAACTCAGGCTTCCCTAGGTCCAAACAAGACAAATTCTACCTTAAGAGACACAACAGACTCTACCCTTTGGAAAGATGTTGAAGAGGGTTACCTAGAGCAACCAAATTTGACTAAAAAGGCTGAGAAAACAGGGCCACCCCAAGGTGATCCTGAAGGGATTGGAAGCAGAAAAGACCTGTTGAGCCAAGATCAACAGAACTCAGGCAGGCCCATAGCAAAGAAAGAATGGGTTAAAGGAAGAAAAAACTTAGAAAAACTGCACAGAGAAGATTTAGGCTTTATTTCAAAAGGCAGAGACAGATCCCCCAGAGATAAAGAGAAAGGAAACAGGCACTGGGATTTGGGGGAAGACCCTTCTCGTGAAATCCAAATTCAGGATAAAATAAACCAGGCGGAATGGAAAGTCAAAAGGTCGGAACTCCTCGCTGCTGCGTATATGCCTATAAAAGCAGACTGGATACTGCCAGAGGGAGTGGGCTCCTCTCAGGGACAGGGGATGGAGACGGAACAGATGAGGACAGAAAACCCTCTGATACAGTCCAGAATGGAGGAAGGGATTGAAAAGGTTGCAGAGAGGGAAAACAAACAGGGCCAAACTTATGTAAACTTCTCCCTAAACTTCTCCCTATCTAACAACTCACCTGTCGGCGATCCGGGGGGGCCTATGCTAATTCCGGCTTTGGAAGAGGGCGTGGAAGCTGAAGGTTCCAGCTGTCTCTCCGAAAACCCACAGAAAGCCTTGGATTTAACGAACTCTACGGAAGAGACGGGGTCTGTAACAGCGCCTCGGCGAGAGGAGGAAAGAAATCGTGATGAAGAGGAAAATGGCGATGACGAACTGCAACCTAAACGGAAAATACCAAAAATAACAAACTGTAGCTCTCCTGTCGAATCTAGGGATCCAGCTGAGGGTAGCGAAATGGAGCCCATCCGAACGGAAGACATTCTCAGAGTCCGGGGGGTCTTATGAACGTCGAGGAAAGGGTTGCCGGACGGATAGAGAAGCCCTGCCTAGCTGTAATGGACTTTTCCCGGTCCAACAGAGAACCAGCCCGTTGGAACTGTGGGAGCGCCAGATACAATACCCACCGGAAAAAGTCGTGGAATGGCTAGTGGAGACGCCCTATGAGCCGGAGGACATGGTGAAGCTATGGGCCTACATGGCCTTACATTTGACTTTGGAACCGCTGAAAGTGTATAATAAATTCCCTAAATTAGGCAGAGCGGAAGTTTTTCTGGCGCTCACTAAGAGTAAAGAAAATCTTCTTAAAATTCTCAAAGGGTTTAAGGCTCCAGACGAGCAAACCAAGGATGTAGGAAGAGCCTATACTTATACCATACTAACCACCGAAAGAATCTTAAGCATGGACAAAAAAAGGAAAAAAGAAATCGTATACCCTGACTGGATAGAAGAGAAAAACTTTCTAAGGATGCTGCAAGGGGTGATGCGCGCCTGGCGATCCCAGGAAATCGATCTGAGCCAGAAGCCGTGGATGGGGAGGTTCCAGGAACCGCAGTTCACTGCTGTGGTGCAAGACTCTTATTATAAAATGTCAGAATCCGTTTTCCTAGATTGGTTGCAGGATATCGTGGATGCCATCAGGAATAGAATGAAGTTAATGAAGCAGATGGGACGGGAGCAAAGCCCGATGGCTTCCAAGGACATTACGGAGCCACGAGACGGAACGATGACATCGTGGAATGCCGACGAAATCGGCGGGACCGACACTGGGCCCGCTGGAGAAAGCGAGGCTGAGTCGACGGCAGGGAAAGCGTCAAGCGGCGATATCCTCCGAGGAGCAAGAAAGAAAAAGAAAAGAAGTTCTCCGGCGGCCAAGGGAACCTATTCGATAAGGCGAGTGACGCCCACCGACGACACTTCGGAGGAGGAGGAGAATTGCGGCTCCAGGCAAAGAACACCGAGACGGGCCTTATACACGCAACAGGGGATCGCTGCTCACACATGGTCCCTGAAAATGGGTGAGGGTCGCGCGTGCGGTGCAGAAACGCCTACTCTTCCTGTCGTAGGGCAGGGGGTGCGCAAAATCCCCCCTGGGAAGGGAGGAAAGGGGAAACCGTGGGCGGAAAGAACGGAAGAAGGAGAAGAAATGGACTACGACCTAAACCCAGCAAACATTTTTTCATCCTCTGGGGAGGAGGCGATAGAGACCGAAGGGTTAATGTGGCCGCTGAGGTGGAAAAGAGGGATCAGGAGGCTATAAATGGGGAGGGGGAGGGGAGGGGCGTACAAAATATAATAGATCGTGTAAGTGCCGGGAGTGATGTTTCCTCACAGGTTGACAGCGATTGGGCACCGCACGCTTCAGGAGAATTCTCGCCTTCGGCTGACGTGACGGGAGATGAGAGAACTCGGGTGCCGACTGGACGCTTGTCGTGGTACGAACCGCTGAAAGAACAAAGACGTGTGTATTCCTTGAAGGACGGAGAGCGAGAAAAGGGTAGGACCCGAGGGAGTCGATCGGGGGTCGACCCCGTTACGCCGCAATTATACGAGGCTTGTTCCTCTGAAAATATAGATTTTATACCTCTCTGCCGATGACCACGGAACCCAAGCAGAGGTATGTGATCAGGCTGCAGTATAAGGGAACCGATGAGGAGAAGCTAGATAGGGAATACATTATTAAAGGAGTCATTATGGATTTATTGAGATTTCCGCTGGACCAGGTTCTGGCCGTAATAACCCCGATAGGCCTGAGGGAGATAGATATCTGCCTCATTAACGAAGGGGTTTACCACATGTTTTGGGAGGCTTGCAGGACGGCCAGGAAATTCGATCGGAACTTCCTAACCGATTTTGACATTATCCCTCTCTTTAGAGGTGAGATAAAAGTGCCAACGGTAAGCTTTAGGACGACCAATGTTCCGGCTCAAGATGTCTCTGTTTGGCTCAGGAGGCACTGTAAGGTGCTCCTCGAGCCAGAAAAAAGGAGGGATCGTAGGGAAGTGTGGACTGGCGAATACAGGGCGATCGTCGGTCTGCACAAGAATCCGATGACGGGTCAAATACGACACATCCCTAAATACTTTTTCATGGGGGTGGACAGAGCCATGGTAAGATATGCGGGACAACCGCCCGCGTGCTTTCAGTGTGGCTCTTTCTCGCACAGACGTCGAGAATGCAAAACGCAGGTGTGCTCCCGATGCGGCACCACGGGTCACGCCACGCAGGGTTGCGGGAGACCCATCACCTGTAATCTCTGCCTCCGGGAAGGGCATCCCTACGCTTGGTGTCCGAAAGCGCACTGGAACGCCGAGGACCCGGAGAGGTTTGAGCTGCTCATGATGACCGAAGCTGAAAAACGGTTCTCTCAATTATATCACCAAGGGGACTGGAGAGAGCAACTGGAGAGGGAGCGGTGGGAGAGGGAGGAACGCAGAATGGAAAAAGAGCAGCAAAGGGAGCCAGGGGTACACCGAAATAACAGAGAGCCTCAAAACCAGCTTTCGAGGACACCGCCCGAAGAAAGCAGGGGAGCCGTGCGCGCCGAACCCGGCGATGCTGCGGAAGTAACGGCTTGGCAAACGGTGTCGAATAAGAAAAAAAGGAAGCAGAAAGGAGGGCAGGGGGGTGGAGAAAGTACGGGACAATGGTCGACGGACAAACTCCTGAAGGAGAACCAATATTACCGGTTGCTCAACCTCCAAGGCGAAGAAAAAGAAGTGGAAACAGATACTGGTCTGGAGGGTATGGAAAGGGAAACTGAGGCCATGGAGGTCGAGCGACCGACTCGGGAGGGCTCGGGCCCTGGGCCCTCCCCGGGGAAGCAAACGCAAAGGGAAACTAAAAGGAAAATCCAGGAGAAAGGAGGGAAGAGAAAAACAAACCGGGGAAAAAATGGCAGGTTGTTTACAACGGTGCAGACACTTAGGGAACTTCAGAGCCGTTCCAACAGTGAGCTGGCAAACATGCTGAGGGAAGCCCAGCAAGAGATAACTGTCTATCGCTTGGAATTAAGGGATAGACAGAGAGAATTAGCGGCTCATCCTGATGCCGCGAATATGGACAAGGTGTTACTTATAAAAGGGGATATTTTAGATTTAGAAACGCATGTCAAGGCCATAATAGATCAATTAGAGTTTAATAAGATGCAATCTTCAGGGGTCGCCACTTGGCAAATGGAAGAAGAAGAGCGCAGACTGAGTCCTCAAAAGGGCTCTCCGAGTAACCTAGTTACGGCGACTTCGTCCTCCCCCCTCCGGACGGACAGTACGGCTCCGGAAGGTCCCGCTCATCAAGAGGAGGAGCCCATGGAGGTCGGCCGGCCTGTTGGTGAGGGGGAGGATGAAGATCAGAGCACTGAATGGGAAGAGGCAAACGAGCACCTAGAGAATCAGGAGGGAGAGGCTCGTTCGAGCCTTGACATACAAGACCGAACTAAGGTTTCTCCCCCTGACCGTGTTGGATTGGGGGGAGAGGCCGGGGCCGGGGCCCCCGATGCGGGTGACGGTTCCTGTTCCCCGCTCTCGCCTCCCTCGGTGCCCGTTACTCAGGAAAGGGGGGCGCTGCATCTCAGTAAGTCTACACCTCGGTCTTCCGGGACCGAGGGGGTAGTTATTAGTTAAATCAAAATGCAAGAAGGGCAAAGAGAGAGGATTAAGTCTCCTGCAGATCAACAGCAGGTGGTCGTTGACCTAGCCTCTCCGGTAGGGTAGGAAGACGGTACGCTCTACAATTTACCATCACGTTCACATCGGACGGGAGGCTTAAAATCGCAACGTGGAATACCAATGGCTTAAGGCAAAGAGACAGGAGGGAGGAGATATTGAGACTCATGGGCACTCTAGACCAGGATATCCTGGTGCTCCAAGAAACACATTTCAAAGAAGAGAGGGATCAGAGCCAAGCTCAAAAGATCTGGACCTTTGGGCCCTCTTTCTGGAGTTACGACCTTGATCCTTCCACGGGCATAGGCGTCCTTTTTAGAAGCAGGCCTGATCTCACGGTCGACGCCAGGGTGGATGCCCTTCCCGGAAGGCTCCTCGTCGTGGACTTTACGATCCGTGGCCGGGGGCCCCGGAAGGGTGAGGATGCCCACCCTTTTCGCCTCATAGCGCTTTATGCGCCTAGCCAGAATAAGCCTAAAAAAAGCTTCTGGACGATGATGAAAGCGTACACTTCCACGGTCAGGCAACTGATCGTCATCGGCGATTTTAATAACAGGACTCGCCCGGAAGATAGGACTGAGGTGACGATGACGGAAAAGGTCCGCGTCGTATCTCGGTCTTTGACGCGGGAAGAAGAAGACTTGCAAAATATGCTGATGTCTTTAAATTTAGAGGATAAGGCGCTACGAGTTGATAATCAGTTGGAGTACTTTCCCCTTTCCTTTAGGAAACAATTTATGGCCAACTATAAGCCCCTAAAAGGAGTGAGGTTCACATATTATCATCCTACGTACGCCAGTAGGATCGATCGCATGTGGGCCCCCAGGGGACTTGAAGTGGAGGAGTGCAAAATCACTCTTACGCCCTACTCTGACCATGCCATAGTAGGGTTTAGCTGTCTGCTGGGAGAGGCCCCCCAAAGGGGGAAGCCGGCCTGGAGGATGAACGTCAAAGAACTGGACAAAGAACCCTTTGTCCTCTGTGTGGAGGGCACCCTTAGGGAATCTCTGATATACAAAGGCTGCACCAGGCCTGATCCGCTCTCCTGGTGGGAACGGACAAAAAAAAAGATTAAAAACAGGGCCAAGGGTTTCGAAGGTAGGGCAAACAGAAAAGAAATCGGTCAATACCATCGGGCCGTATATAATTTCTTGTTGTGCCACTACAGAGCCAATAAGGGTCTATCAGTCAATGGATCTCTCCTAGACCGTGCCAGAGCTGTAATGGATGCTTTTCAAGCTCAAAAGAGGGACAAGGCAAAAAAAATACCGAAGGTTCCGGACTAAAGGTGCCATTGTCGATATCGACGATTGGGCCAAAGCCAAGGTAAAGAATACGCCCATCTCCTTTTCTGAGCTAAGAGCCCAGAAGGGAGAAGGGGCCACCTCTGAGCCTCAGGGAATGCTGAAAATCATGCAGGATTATTATAGAAAAGTATATGCCCAAAAAGACATTTTAGAAGAGGAGATGGAAGAGTATCTTAATTCGGATGGAGGAGTGGGCCGAAAAATCGACCCGAATGGAGAGGAAGCGAGGGAACTTACGGCTCCCTTCACGGAACAGGAGGTGCAGGACGCCGTTCGGGATGGGAAGCCTAATGCGGCCCCCGGCCCGGATGGCCTGCCCCATAAATTTTATAAAAGGTTTAGTGGGGCCCTGAATGGCCTTCTCACGGAACTGTTTAATAAAATGTGGGTCTCAGGTGGGATCCCCCCTTCCTTCGGAGAAGGGATGCTCATCTTCTTCCCGAAGAGGAGGGATCTCACCCTACCGGAAAACTGGCGACCTATCGCCTTAACTAATGCAGACTATCGCATTTTGGCACGAGTGCTCAATAATAGGCTTAAAAAACTGGCCTATAGACTCGTGGCGCGGACTCAAACGAGTTTCGTTCCGGGAAGAGCTATGACGGACTCCCTAAAATTGTTTCGAGAGATCTTCCAGAGGTGCCGAGATGCGGCCCGGTCGGGCAGCCTGGTTCAGCTCGACCAGGTCAAAGCGTTCGATAACTTGAGCCACCGGTACCTTTGGAGGGTCCTGGAACACAAAAGCATACCTCGTCGCTTCATAGATTTCCTGAAGCTCCTTTATAGGGACCCTGAGGTGTTCCCTCAAGTGAACGGATGGAAAGGGGAGGGAGTGGTCGTCCGCTCGGGAGTGAAGCAGGGTTGCCCTCTCAGCCCACTTCTCTATGTCCTGGCGCTCAATCCAGTTCTGGAAAAAACAGAGAACGATAGGAGGCTAGCGGGGATTGCCCTCAGGTGTTCCTTCCTTCAGACGGGAGGGGCCCGACCGCTTCGACGAAGGATCGAAAGCCTGGTCAAGATGGTGGCCCATGCTGACGATGTCACCGTTTTGGTAGGGAACGATGAGGAGAGGGACAGAGCGATGAGACATTTTGAAAGGTTCGGGAGGGCCACCGGAGCCAGCCTTAACCTCAAGAAAAGCTTTGCCTACAGGTTGAAGGGAAAAGGAAAAAAGATAGAAGAAGTTAGGCTAGACCGGGGAGATGGAGACAAAGAAAGAAGTGAGGAAAAGAGGGAATTGGATAAGGTGAAGCAATGGTCAGCAACTTGGCCGCGGTTTATCCGGCCCCGGCTGGGATAACCGCTAGAGCCAGTGGAGCTATTTTTAAGTTCCTCTGGGGATCCAAATTCTTCCCTGCCCCCAGGTCCCTGGCCAGCGCAACGGTGGGACACGGGGGGCTTGACCTCCCTGCCCTCGGTCCCCTCTTCCTAGCTACCTTCCTGGCAGCCAATTTTGTACCTTGGAGTGCGGTTGAGCAGCTAGGTGGAGGCCGGGGAGCGGGCTCCGAAGTCAGAGGCCGGAAGCCAGATGAGAGCCAGGCAAACTTGGTTACTGAGATGAACCCTGAGGAGGAAAAAAATGTAGAAAGGACAAAAAATGACCTGGTGGAGAAGGATCACCCCGCCTGGTTGGTAAGTCTGGGAGCCCAGTGGAGAAACAGCCAATGGGCGGAGAGATGGAGGAAATAAGGCTTCCTGGCCTACAAGATCACTCGGGACTTCAAAGATTCTGGCCCCGACTACATGGGGGACCTGTACTTGCAGGTGAAAGTATGGAAGGCGGACCCCTCGTCCCTCAGGGATGGGAGTACAACCGACCCGGCAGGAGTGAGGCAGGCCATCAGGTATCACAAGAAAAAGATGTACAAAGGAATGGTAGACGAAGCCCAAAAAGACAGAGTAGAAAAGATGAAGGGACGGAAGGGGGAACAGGCGTCCGTCTACCTGATGGGCCCCCCGGGTGAGGTGGACACCTTCTCAGATAGGAGGGTGCCCTATTCCCTTTGGGACATCCGTTGGAGGGTGTACCATCAAGTGCTTAACATCGGGGCCTCCTGCCCCTGTCTCCCACGGGAGAAGCAGATCTGTCCCAGGATTTGCTGCAAACGGGGACCGGGGGAGGGACTCGCACCCAGAGAGAAGCATGAGCATTTTTTAAAAAACTGCCCGTCTGCTGCAGATTTCTGGAAGAACCTGGGGAACAGGCTGGAGTGGCCGAATCTGGAGGGGGTCTCCTGGGAGACGGTGGCTTCGGGACTGGAGCCTGCCCCGCCTCTTCGGGGACCGATCAAAAGTAGGAAAATCAGAGGGGGACAGGTCTATCTCGAGTTTTGGGAGGTGCCCTGGTCCACGGTCAGACTGCTTCTGCTCCTGGCAGTGACGGGGCTGGTGGAAGACCGAGATTGGGAGAACCGTCGCAAACAGCCCGCAGACTCGACTCGTAAGGCGGAACAGGTGGTAAGGAGGTTTTTGGAGTTGGCCGAAGTGGAGAAGGGCAGGATGAAAAGCTACCGCTGGAGGAAGCTCTGGCTGTGGCTGGAAAGTGCCACAGAGGGGGTCACCTGAACTCATAGAGGCTATGCGTCCCAAAACAAAAAGAAAAGGATTAAAATTCAGGCATGTAAGTAATAAAGTATGTGAAAGCCCACACAGTCTCGTTCTTTCTAGAAGAGGTGAACCCCCTCCGTGTATAAATAGGTTTGTAAATAGAGACAGGGCAACGAGGCTAACGTCATTAAAAAGATTTGCTAAATAGAGGGAGGTACGGCTCGGCCCAGATAAAGGGCCAGCTATAGAGACAGGGCAACAAAGTAATAGTTTGTATATTGAAATGTGTATGTATATGGTTCTGTATTATTACTTTTGTCAATTGTATCAGTATTTGTATCTGTATTTTGGTTTTATGTTGTTACTTAATCAACTCTCCTCCACGAAGACAACGGACAGAACAGACATTAGTTTCATGCTCGGCTTCTGCAGGAGAATGTATCCAAGGACTTACAGCAGGTGCTGTATATATCAGAAAGATGAGACTCTCAAGCATTTCTATTGTATTTGTATTTTGTATTTAGTATACTTGTAAGGCCCCTTTGGGGGGCCACCTGTAGTATGATCTTTTTAATAAAAATCTATTATCCTAAAAAAAAAAAAAAAAATCTATTATCCTAACCCTAACCCTAACCCTAACCCTAACCCTATTTTTAGCCATTTTTATGAATAATAATTTCAGTCAAAAGGACAGCACGATTTCAAATAAAGCTCCAAAAGAGTTATTGCTTAGGGGAGTAAATGGAAATTTATGGAAAACCACCCAATGGTGCAAACTATGGTGGGATGAAGAAAGAACGGAATATGTTTTAACGTCGACCCTAAAAGCCCCCCATGCCAACTATCTGAGGGAAGCGGTTTTGCTATTGCACCAATGGAAAGTGTCATCCTGAGTTTTTAAAGGCCACGGGGGGAATATTAAAGAAGTAAAACAAAAAGTATATGGTATGGTTATGGAAGAGAATTATTTTAATCCTTTTAGGGAGAGGAGAATGTCAAAGGAAAATTTATCCCCTTATTTGAAACCCAGCGAATTTGACCAAAGCGTTTTTATGGACAAATGCATTCCTTATAGTTTATGGGATCTCAGGTGGCGTACGTATCATCAAGTGTATAACATAGGAGTGGTGAATCCGTGGTTGGTGAAGGTCGAACAGATTTGTAGAAGACAAGGGTGTGTGAACAGCTTATTTTCTGGTTTGCAAGGCTCTAGAGAAACGGAAACTTTTCAGCATTTCGTCAAAGGTTGTATTCCAGCTAAAGCAGTATGGGAAAGACTTGCAAAACATTTGAAATGGCCCTTTTTAGTACGACAATCATGGGAAACTATTTTGTCAGTTACTGAACTGAAGACAGGTTTTCAGGGACCAATTAAAACAAAAAAAATAAAAGTAGGCAAAGAAAAGCAAAATTCTAATAAACAAAAAGAAGATCAGCACTGGGATATCCCATGGACAACTGTGAGGATAATTAATTTGTTAGTTTTATTGATCATTGGTGTACAACATAGCACAGAATTAAAAAAAAAAGGAGTCCAATCCTGATTCAGCGGTATATTTTGTTTATAATAGGTGAAAAGCGGTAGCCAGATATGAAAAAAAGACAGAGCCTCAGGGTAGATGGAACAAATGGTGGAAATGGTTAGAGGATTCAACACCACCAATAACGTGAGGAGTATATGATTTTGGGTAGTAGAATGAATATATTAATAACTGGTAAATTTCAAAATTCTGTAAGTTTGTAATTTTATTTGGTTTTTTTAAACATGTAATATATTTAATTTAATTATAGTATAGACACAGAATTTGTAAATGTGTAAATTTCTACCTTATTATTGTAATTTTGTAAAAATTGTTACATTTTCATCGTCACTTTTTGTTTACAAATTGTATTGTAACAGTTGGTAGTAAGTTTTTCTTAAATAAAAAATCTCATTCCTAAAAAAAAAAAAAAAAAAAAAATCTCATTCCTAACCCTAACACTAACCCTAACCCTAACCCTAACCCTACCCCCCCCCCGCAGGACCCGATCTCCCCACCCAGGGCCCAAATAACTTCCAGGTTTTCAAAAGGATGCATAGTGTACCTCTTCTATTAGTGATTTACTTTCTTTAGTTCTTCCCTCAAGGGAAGTAAGACCACTGATGCTAGCACACTCATAACCTGTGGTAAGTGATGAACAACTTAGATCACTGGGAAGTAAAGGTGGGAGCTGAATCTGCACCAGGCAGTGGCTGTCCTGTATGGGAGCTGCAGAGGGGGACATCTTCCCTTCTTTTATGGCCATCGAGAGGGTGGGGGGAACATACCCGGAGGCCAGGAACATGGAGAATCAATACATCATGCATTAGCCCCTCTCTCCCTCCCTCCCCCTTTTGGCTTAATACAAGATTGAAACATTATTTCCAGATAAGCAGGTATTAATACTTGCAAGATGGCAGAGAATATGGCCGCGGGGGCCCATAAGTGAAGAGTGTCTTTTTCAGCACAGAATTCAGTCTGAGAGCTTGTGCAACGGCTGGGATGATTCTAGGTTATTCTCCCTTCCCCATGGAAGGGCTTCTCCCTTTGAGTTGCCTGCCTCTGATCTCTGAGAGACTTCCACCTCGGAGTCACAATAGCGCAGCCCTTGAGAGTTTCTCAGCACATGGAAAACTTTCTCTTTAAATTGGTAACAGTCAAAGCAGGGGAGGATGTCACATGGTCTTCCACCATCCCAAGGTTTCTGCCCAAAGGATCGGTGCACGGATTTGCAAGAGTTCTCCTTGGGTCAACTTGCTCTGGCTGCTTGTTCAGAGCAAAGGGTCGTTAGTCAATTCTGTAGCATTTACATGCTTTGAACCTCCTTCCGCCATTGCAACAGCCTCAGTGTTTGAGCTGTCAGAGGCGTGAGACCGATGTTTACCACGCAAGAAAGGTTGGGAGCATTTGGTTGGCTCCGTTTGTATTCTTGGTTCATCCCTTTGGTTGTTGTAATTCTCTATCCTCACCATAGAAGACTTTGTTGTTATTGATGGCTCAACAGCTTTGGCTATTGTGCTGCTCGGAAAAGTAGTAAATGGAAAGGACAGAACAGGACAGGCAGAGAGACAGGGAGAGCAAGAACGAGGCTGAGGCCTCAGCTGCTGTGAATGACGCTGCTGCCTGAGATGTGGAGCGGATGAAGGAGAAGCTGTAACTTCCCTTCTAGACCTCAAATTAAGCTGCCCTCTCCTTCTACTGGCTCTTGGAAAGGGACTGGGTGGGAGTCTGATCAACGCTCCGCTTTCCTTTGGAAACAACCATCTTTAGATTTGCTGTTTCTCTATATGCTGATAGCAGAAACTCAGGGGGGAGGTGTGCACTTTGGTTTAGTTTAATTTCTGCTTTGACAAATGTGAGCCGGTCTTGAGGTAAAAGCACAAAAGCTCAAACTTTTAGTAAGAGACACTCTCCTAGTTACAACTAGGCCTGTGCAAGCCTCGGGCCACAGATTTTGAAATCCAAATTACGATGGTCGTTTCATGACAGATCTGCCATTTTAGGGCGGAACCACCGTTTTAATACAGAGCCCTAGGCCTCCGTCAAGGAGAAAAGCACCCAGAGAACTTCGGCTATGGGGCGGTATATAAATTAATTAAATAAATAAATACAACTCCCAGCATGCATTGCCTGGGGGGCTGAACCTACCAGAGCCCAGAGACAGTTGGCACCGTGTACATCCATTATGGAGAGTGTACATCCATAACAGCTCCCTTCAACACAAAATGTGAAAGGAATACCAAACGAATATTAGAATTACTGCATGTTGGTTTGGCAGGTCCATTTCAGAAAACATTAGGAGGAGCTGAATATTACCTCATAATTGTGGATGATTTTTCCAGGTTTGGGTTTGTTTACTTGTTAAAGCATAAGGGAGAAGCTGAACAGACACTAAAGAATTTTATAAAGTGGGGAGAAACGAAATATGACACCAAAATAGCTGGATTGCAATCAGACAGAGGAGGTGAATTTATTTCTAACACATTTGGAAAAATTTTGTCTGAAAAAGGAATTAAACACAGATTAACAGCACCATATTCACCACAGCAAAATGGCATTGCTTAAAGGAGAAATAGATATTTACAAGATATGGTTAGAACAATGATAAATGATTCCCCACTTCCCACAAAGTTTTGGGGTGAATGCATAACATATGCTAATTACATCCAAAATAGAATTTATTCAAATGCAATAGACTCTACACCATTTGAAAAGTTTCACAAGGCTAAGCCTAAGATTAGCCATATAAAAGCATTTGGATCAGATTGTTGGATACATATTCCAAAGGCACAAAGAAAAGGAAAAATGGGTGCCAGGGCAAAAAAGGGTATCCTAATAGGATTTGAGAATTCAAGTTACAGAGTGTGGTTGCCACAAGAGAGAAGAATAGCAATTAGTAGAAACATAAAAACATTTGAACAGGATTGGAAAACAGTGGGAAAGTTCAGTGAGGTACAATTAGAAATTGAGGAAAAAGAATCGAAGACAGTCAATAATCCTGAAATAGATTATGAATCTGAACAAACTGTTAGACAACCATTTGAGGTTAAGCAAGATGAAACAAATGAAAAATTATCACAGAAAGTACAAAAGGAGGAAGAAGAGGAAACTGAATCAAGCTCACAGTCAGATCCATCTCCAGTAATTTTACGAAGGTCAGAAAGAACTAATTTTGGTAAACCTCCTGAAAGATTTCAAGTAAGTGAAGCAAAAGCATGTTGCGTAAAATTAGAACCTGAAAAGTATGCAGATGTAGAAAAATTACCTCCTGAAATTGCTAAAAAATGGAAAAAAGCCATGCAAGATGAAATAAATGCCGTGGAACATAATTCCACTTGGACATTAACCCAATTGCCCCCAAACAGGAAAGCAATAGGATGCAAATGGATCTATAAGATCAAAAGAAATGCATCAGGTGAGATTGAAAAGTATAGAGCAGGATTAGTTGCAAAAGGCTACAGTCAAAAGTATGGTAAAGATTTTGATGCAGTATTTGCCCCAGTAGTGAGGCATGAAACAATTAGATTACTGCTAAAATTAGCTGCCATGAAAGGTCTACAAGCATTTCATTTAGGTGTTAGAACTGCTTTTCTTTATGGAGATTTAGAAGAAGAATTATTCATGGAACAACCTCCAGGGTTTAACAAAAATCCAAACCTAGTTTGCAAATTAAACAAATCCATCTATGGTTTAAAGCAAACTGCTAAGTGTTGGAATACTAAAATAGACCAAATATTAAAATCCTTAGATTTTAGGCAGGGTATAGCAGATCCTTGTATGTACATAAAAGAAAGTGGACAAAGTATTGTTTATTGTCTATTATATGTTGATGACATTCTCATGTGAATCAGACAAACAAAGAGAGGAGTTTGAAGGTCAATTAAATCAATATTTTGAATTAAGAAGTTTAGGTCATGTAACACATTATTTGGGAATGGAAATAGAAAGAGATGCTGATGGCAGTTTCATCCTTCATCAGAAAAATAAAATAAATCAACTGTTGCAAGAATTTAATATGCTGGACAGTAAATCTGTTAAAACTCCAATGACAGTAGATTTTCAGAGAAGTGATGAAAGTTCACCATTTAAACAAGCTGATGTGTACTGTATATTACCAAGTTAACAAGACCTGATATTAACAATGCTGTAAGTATTTTAAGCAGAAAGGTAGAAAATCCAAATATAAAGGATTGGAATGGTATTAAAAGAATACTTAGATACCTTAACGGATCTATTAAAAATGTCTGAAGTTATCAAACACAGGAACAAACGGTTTAGAATGTTATGTTGATGCGGATCATGCAGCTGACGAAGTGTGTAGAAAGTCAATCTCAGGAATGATAATAATGTATCAAAACTCATTAATTGATTGGCACAGTAGAAGACAAGGAATTGTTGCCACATCCAGCACAGAGGCAGAATATATAAGTTTATCTTCAGCCTGCAATGAAATTGTATGGTTCAGACAACTATTATCCGATCTCAATGTGAAAATAGTAAAACCTATTAAAGTCTACGAAGATAATCAGGCATGTATTAAACTGGCAAAAGCAGAAAGACATACAAATAGAACCAAACATATTGACATCAGATACCATCATGTAAAAGACAGTATAAAACAATGTTTAATAACACTATGTTATTGTGAAACAAATATGATGATTGCAGATCTGTTCACAAAACCTCTGATTGCAGAAAAACATGAAAGACTAATAGAGCAATTAGGAATGATTGAGAAAAAAGGTAAACAAAGTCTGAAAAGAACATATGTTAAGGAGGGGTTTGTTGATATTTTGAAACTGTGTAAATAATCAAATGTATATTTTACAAAGAATGGGTGTAGTTAAAGATTGAAAGTAGAGAAATGCAGCAGCAAATTAGGCAGGTGTCTGTAATGAAGGCAAGAAACACCTGAGTTAATTGATGTCCATTTGATAACAGTTTAAAAAGGGAGTGTCTTAAACAGTTGGTAGGAGGGGGTCTGAAGGAGGAAAAGAATTGATGAAAGCAACATTGCTGTAGAAAGGAGTTGGAAGCAAGGTTGCTGATACTGCATCGTTTGGCTGGCACGGGAGGAAAGCTTCAAAGCAAAAGGTCTGGAAACTGAAACTCCCAGAGACTAATTGCTGGTAGGAAAGATTGTTTAAAAGTTCTCAGAAGAAAGGGAGAAGAATGCAATCTGAATATGCAATGAAATGAATTGTGTGTTGTTCTATTGCCAATGCTGAAAAAGTAAAGCTGTACTCCTATTAACCTACTTGGTGTAAGAACTTATCTTTACAGCAGCGTGAGGGAGTAAGCTTGAATCCACTGACTCCTTTCTCTTGGGTGAGGAAAGAGTATAAACACAACCCAACACAAGTCTCCCATTAAGGTATTTCCATTGGAGTCCTACTGATAAAAATTCTGACTCATGGCGGTTTTTCTAGATGAACATGACAGGCTTAGCCAAGTCATGCTGTCTTTTACAGATTCAGGAATTTCCTGACAATTGAGCATGTTTTAATTATGGCTGCTTTCTGGATGTTGGTGTGAATGTATTTTGGGAGGCCTTGTTTCTGAAGGTTTTCTGTGAAAATAAAATTTAAAAATGATGTGATGCTGGTGACTGATCTAACTAATGGAATAATTGTAATTTCCCCCTGTTGCCATAGTTCTTTAACTTCCATAGCCAGTGGTGTATATTTTCCTCTCTGTTCTCTTCCTTTTGTGCAACTTTTTTGTCACTAGCTATTGCTATGTCAATGAGGTTGGTCGTCCGCTCGGGAGTAAAGCAGGGTTGCCCTCTCAGTCCACTTCTCTATGTCCTGGCGCTCGATCCAGTTCTGGAAAAAATAGAGAACGATAGGAGGCTAGCGGGGATTGCCCTCAGGTGTTCCTTCCTTCAGACGGGAGGGGGCCGACAGCTTTGACAAAGGATCGAAAGCCTGGTCAAGATGGTGGCCCATGCCGACAATGTCACTGTTTTGGTAGGGGACGATGAAGAGAGGGACAGAGCGATGAGACATTTTGAAAGGTTCGGGAGGGCCACCGGAGCCAGCCTTAACCTCAAGAAAAGCTTTGCCTACAGGTTGAAGGGAAAAGGAGAAAAGATAGAAGAAGTTAGGCTAGACGGGGGAGATGGAGACAAAGAAAGGAGCGAGGAAAAGAGGGAATTGGATAAGGTGAAGCTCCTGGGCATTTATTATTCCCTTTGAGATTCTGGCCAGGATTGTAATTGGGAAATATGGGCAGAGGCCGTGGAGGAAAAAACAAAGAAGTGGACCAGAGGGGGACTCACGATGTACCGGAAAGCGGTGTATGTGAGAACGTACACCCTTCCGATGGTCAGCAACTTGGCCGCAGTTTATCCGGCCCCAGCTGGGGTAACCGCCAGAGCCAGTGGAACTACTTTTAAGTTCCTCTGGGGATCCAAATTCTTCCCTGCCCCCAGGTCCCTGGCCAGCGCAACGGTGGGACACGGGGGACTTGACCTCCCTGCCCTCGGTCCCCTCTTCCTGGCTACCATCCTGGCCACCAACTCCGTACCTTGGAGTGTGGTTGAGCGGCTGGGTGGGGGCCGGGGAGCGGGCCCTGAGGTCAGAGGCCAGAACCCAGATGAGAGCTGGGCAAACCTGGTCGTTGTGATGAACCCTGAGAAGGAAAAAAATGTGGAAAGGACAAAAAATGACCCGGTGGAGAAGGATCACCCCACCTGGTTGGTAAGTCTGGGAGCCCAGTGGAGAAACAGCCAATGGGCGGAGAGATGGAGGAAAGAAGGCTCCCTGGCCTACAAGATCACTCGGGACTTCAAAGATTCTGGCCCCGACTACATGGGGGACCTGTACTTGCAGGTGAAAGTATGGAAGGCGGACCCCTCGTCCATCAGGGATGGGAGTACAACTGACCCGGCAGGAGTGAGGCAGGCCAACAGATATCACAAGAAAAAGATGTACAGAGGAATGGTAGACGAAGCCCAAAAAAACAGAGTAGAGAAGATGAAGGGACGGAAGGGGGAACAGGTGTCCGCCTATCTGACAGGGGCCCCAGGGGAGGTGGACACCTTCTCTGACAAGAGGGTGCCCTATTCCCTCTGGGAGGTCCGTTGGAGGGTGTATCACCAAGTGCTGAACATCGGGGCCTCCTGCCCCTGTCTCCCACGGGAGAAGCAGATCTGTCCCAGGATTTGCTGCAAACGGGGACCGGGGGAGGGACTCGCACCCAGAGAGACGCACGAGCATTTTTTAAAGAACTGTCCATCTGCTGCAGATTTCTGGAAGAACCTGGGGAACAGGCTGGAGTGGCCGAATCTGGAGGGGGTCTTCTGGGAGACGGTGGCTTCGGGACTGGAGCCTGCCCCGCCTCTTCGGGGACCGATCGAAAATCAGAGGGGGACATGTCTATCTCGAGTTTTGGGAGGTGCCCTGGTCCACGGTCAGGCTGCTTCTGCTCCTGGGGGTGACGGGGCTGGTGGAAGACCGAGATTGGGAGAACCGTCTCAAACAGCCCGCAGACTCGACTCGTAAGGCGGAACAGGTGGTAAGGAGGTTTTTGGAGTTGGTGAAGTGGGGAAGCGCAGGATGAAAAGCTACCGCTGGCGGAAGCTCTGGACGTGGCTGAAAGTGCCACAGAGGGGGCCACCTGAACTCACAGAGGCTATGTGTCCCAAAATAAAAATAAAAGGATTAAATTTCAGGCGTGTAAGTAATAAAGTATGTGACAGCCCACACAGTCACATTCTTTCTAGAAGAGGTGAACCCCCTCCGTGTATAAATAGGTTTGTAAATAGAGACAGGGCAACGAGGCTAACTTCATTAAAAAGAGTTGCTAAACAGAGGGAGGTACGGCTGGGCCCAGATAAAGGGCCAGCTATAGAGACAGGGCAGCAAAGTAATAGTTTGTATATTGAAATGTGTATGTATATGGTTCTGTATTATTATTTCTGTCAATTGTGTCAGTATTTGTATCTGTATTTTGGTTTGATGTTGTTACTTAATCACCTCTCCTCCACGAAGGCAACTGAGAGAACAGACATTAGTTTCATGTACCGCTTCTGCAGGAGAATGTATCCAAGGACTCACAGCAGGTGGGATGTATCACTCAGGACGGGTTTTTGGGACTTTCTGAGGAGAGCCCCCAATTCGGGGAGATTACTCTGGACTTACGAGACTCCTGAAAGCTGTATATATCAGAAAGATGAGACTCTCAAGCTCTTCTATTGTTGTATTTGTATCTTCTATTTAGTATACTTGTAAGGCCCCTTTGGGGGGGCCACATGTAGTATGATCTTTTTAATAAAAATCTGTTATCCTAAAAAAAAAAAAAAACTGTTATCCTAACCCTAACCCTAACCCTTACCAATACAACAGTAGAACAGAACAACTGGGTTGGTAATAATCTTTATATGATAATAATAATAATAACAACAACAGTGATAACAATTGTAATTTTTTAAAATTATTTAATTTGTAGTCAATATATATACAATGGAAACAAATACATGGTACATATCGGGCCAATAAAAAAACAATATTGTAGTATTTAAAACCTCTCTTTACCTACAAACACATGACCACCAAACGCGTTTCGACCTATGGTCCTCTTCAGTGGTAAAATGAACATTCACAATTATACAAACATATATTAACAATACAGACAACACAAGTATCAATAGGCACTACTGCAGCGTTAAGACCTGTAAATACAAAGGCAGTATTCTATTTAAAAAGGTAAAATGCCAAATGTAAAAAGTAAAATATGCTAAGAATGTAGATATATGAAACGACATACTCACATACAAATCTCAAATAATAATAAAAAATCTCTGGATGCTGCCCAGACAGAAACTTTCCAGCTACTGGCACAGCTTATAACTGCTTAAAGCTCCAATTAAATTCTTAAAACAATTAGAACACTCCTAATTAAGGAGCTGATTACAACTTTAAGGGCATTCATCCTAGGCTAGCTGATAACACTAAAATACTTCAAAACATCAACTACATATCAAACGCATAATGGCCAAACACACACACACACACACACACACACACACACACACATACATATATATGTATGCTCTTCCTAGTGCAGGACCATCCAGTTCATCTCCTCAACCAAGCCAGCTGGGGACAGAGGCCTTTGCTAGATGTACCTGTAAATCCAGCCGGGAGGAGGGGCGACCTTTTTTCTTTTCTTTTTTAAAGGAGCCGGCAGCGCAGGAGCGCTCCAGCGTACCAGGTAGGGTTTTTTTATAAAAAAATGTCCCCACTCCCCATCGTCCACGATCCCCCCACCCTGTCCCAATCTCCCCCCCCCCACTCCATCCGCGATCTCCCTGCAGGCGCCGATCTCCGTCCTCCCCGCAGGCACCGATCACCCCACCCAGGCCACGATCTCCGTCCTCCCCGCAGGCCCCGATCTCCCCACCCAGGCCGCAATCTCCGTCCTCCCCGCAGGCCCCGATCTCCCCACCCGGGCCGCGATCTCCGTCCTCCCCGCAGGCCCCGATCTCCCCACCCAGGCCACGATCTCCGTCCTCCCCGCAGGCCCCGATCTCCCCACCCAGGCCCCGATCTCCGTCCTCCCCGTAGGCCCAGATCTCCCCACCCTGTCCCAATCTCCCCCCCCACTCCGTCCGCGATCTCCCTGCAGGCGCCGATCTCCGTCCTCCCCGCAGGCCCAGATCTCCCCACCCAGGCCCCGATCTCCTTCACACACACACACACACACACACACACACACACACACAGGCCCCGATCTCCCCACCCAGGCCCTGAATCACTTCCAGGTTTTCAGAAGGATGCAAAGTGTACCCTTTTCTATTAGTGATTTACTTTCTTTAGTTCTTCCCTCAAGGACTGTAAAACCACTGATGCTAGCACACTCATAACCTGTGGTAAGGGATGAACAACTTGGATCACTGGGAAGTAAAGGTGGGAGCTGAATCTGCACCAGGCAGTGGCTGTCCTGTATGGGAGCTGCAGAGGGGGACATCTTCCCTTCTTTTATGGCCATAGAGAGGGTGGGGGAAACATACCCGGAGGCCAGGAACATGGAGAATCAATACATCATGCATTAGCCCCTCTCTTCCTCCCTTCCCCTTTTGGCTTAATACAAGGTTGAAACATTATTTCCAGATAAGCAGGTATTAATACTTGCAAGATGGCAGAGAATATGGCTGCGGGAGCCCATAAGCGCAGAGCGTCTTTTTCAGCACATAATTCAGTCTGAGAGCTTGTGCAACGGCTGGGATGACTCCAGGTTATTCTCCCTTCCCCGTGGAAGGGCTTCTGCCTTGTTGACTGCTTTGAGTTGCCTGCCTCTGATCTCTGAGAGACTTGCACCTCGGAGTCACGATAGCGCAGCCCTCGAGAGTTTCTCAGCACATGGAAAACTTTCTCTTTAAATTGGTAACAGTCAAAGCAGGGGAGGATGTCACATGGTCTTCCACCATCCCAAGGTTTCTGCCCAAAGGATCGGTGCACGGATTTGCAAGAGTCCTCCTTGGGTCAACTTGCTCTGGCAGCTTGTTCAGAGCAAAGGGTCGTTAGTCAATTCTGTAGCGTTTTCATGCTTTGCACCTCCTTCCGCCATTGCAGCAGTCTCAGTGTTTGAGCTGTCAGAGGCGTGAGACCGATGTTTACCACGCAAGAAAGGTTGGGAGCATTTGGTTGGCTCCGTTTGTATTCTTGGTTCATCCCTTTGATTGTTGTAATCCTCTATCCTCATCATAGAGGACTTTGTTGTTATTGATGGCTCAACAGCTTCAGCTATTGTGCTGTTCGGAAAAGTAGTAAATGGAAAGGACAGGACAGGACAGGACAGGCAGAGAGACAGGGAGAGCAAGAACGAGGCTGAGGCCTCAGCTGCTGTGAATGACGCTGCTGCCTGAGATGTGGAGCGAATGAAGCAGAAGCTGTAACTTCCCTTCTGGACCTCACATTAAGCTGCCCTCTCCTTCTACTGGCTCTTGGAAAGGGACTGGGTGGGATTCTGATCAACGCTCCGCTTTCCTTTGGAGACAACCGTCTAAAATTAAACAGTGTCATCAATAAAGCAACAGAAGGGACAGGAAAAGAGAAGACTGAAGTTCTGAAATGTGGTTGCTGTTTGTAGCCAAGAAGTCACAACTAAGAAGGTACAGCCCTAATTAAGCTCTGGGGACTTGAGGATAAACATGCAAGGACATGAGTACTGACTAGAAGTGCCGTTCATCTGTAATCGCTGGCATTGGAAGAAACTTTATAACGTTGTGCTTACCAGAAGGGGATATAGGACCCTGGGTATTACACCTTCTCCAGAGACTATCGCCCCAATAGATGGTGAAATCAAACAGGATGCATCACTCTTTTGGCTCTTCACACACTGTTTATGGATTTACAAAGGAGTTTGATCCTGACCAGGAGGCCTCAGTACACTATGCAGAGAGACTTTCCCGGTATTTCATTGCTCATGGCATTGACGATGTTAGCAGGAAGTGTGCCATTTCACTGACTGTTTGTGGAGCAAAGACATTTGGACTCCAAAGAAATTTAGTTAGCCTGACCCTTCCTCCGGAGAAGTCTGGATCCCTCCAGGAAAGCAAGGCCTACCAGAGGAACCGGCACTGAGGGGCTACTCGCGGGGAAACCAGGGGTGCCATGTCCGGTGGCGGTAGGCCTTGTTTCCCCGGCACGGCCATTTTCATAAGGAAACAGGAAGTCTCGTGAGGCTTCCGGTGAAACTTCCTGTTTCCAGCGAGACTTCAGGAAAGACCCGCCCAGGCTGGCTGGGCAGAAGCAGCAGTCAGCTTTGGGCAGCGGAAGAAGCAGGACTGGAGCTAGCCAGTGCGGGAGCAACAGCAGCTGCAGGATGATGACGGCAACCCAGGCCCAGCAGCACCAGTAGGAGCAGCACTGTGTAGTGGGGTGAGTGGGTGGGTGGGCAGGCCACTGGCTCACTTCACTGCCAGGGCTGGGCCTGGGCTGGGATAGTGCGGGTGCTGGGTGGCCATTCTTTGGGGGTGGGGGGTGGACAGGCCACCAGAAACCTTCGCTGCCAGCCCGGACTGGTGAGCCTATGCTGGTCCAGTGCTGGCACAGGGCGGCCATTCTTTGGTGGGTGGCGTTTGGCAGTCTGCCATCTCCTTTGGCTGTCTGGCCTGGATGGATGGGCCTGGGATGGGACGGCACAGGTTTCAGGGGGCCATTCTCCAGGGTTTGGGGTGAGTACATGGGTGGGCAGGCCACTGGCTCCTTTGGCTGCCCGGCCCTCACAGCTGGGCCTGAGCTGGGACAGTGTGGGCCATTCGCCAGGTGTTGGGGGTGGGCAGGCCACCGGCACCCTTTGCTGCCCAGAACAGATGGCTGGGCCTGGGCTGGGCCAGTGCAGGTGCTCGGTGGCCATTCTGTGGGTTTGGGGGTTTGGGGCAGGCCCCTGGCCCCCCACCCCCTGGAGAATGGCCACCTGGCACCCGCACTGGCCCAGCCCAGGCCCAGCCACCAGGGATGGGCAGCGAAGGGAGCCGGCAGCCTGCACAAACCCCACCTAACGAAGAATGGCTGCCCTGCACCAGCACTGAACCAGCACAGGCCCAGCTTTCCAGATTGCTCAGCAAAGGGTTCTGGTGGCCTGCCCACCCCACTCCCAGAGAATGGCTGCCCGGCACCTACACTGTCCCATCCCAGGCCCAGCCACCAGGGGTGGCAGCGAAGGGAGCCGGCGGCCTGCGCAAACCCCACCAAACCCCCACAACCCAGAGAATGGCCACCCAGCACCCGCACTGGCCCAGCCCAGGACCAGCCGCCCTGGCGCAGGCAGCGAAGGGAGCCGATGGCGTACCCACCCCCAGAACTTGGAGAATGGCAGCCTGGAACCCACACTGTCCCAGCCCATGCCCAGCCACCCAGGCCAAGCAGTGAAGTGAGCTGGCGGCAGGCCCATCCCCATCTCACCCCCTTGGCCCGGGTGAATGGCCGCCCGACACCCACACTGGCCCAGCCCAGGCCCAGCCACCAGGGATGGGCAGCGAAGGGAGCCAGTGGCCTGCCTCTCCATACACCCATTCCCACGCCCTGGAGAATGGCCATCCGGGCCGGGCAGCGAAGGGTTCCGGCTCGGAACCCTTCGCTGCCCAGTCCGGATGGCTGGGCCTCGGCTGGGCCAGTGCGGGCACTGGGTGGCTGTTCTCTGTGGTGTGGGTGTGGCAGGGGGCTGGCGGCTTCCGTCGATGCCCAGCCCAGGCAGCTGGGCCTGGTCTGGGACAGCGGCAGCAGAGGCAGCCATCTTGCACCCCATCCTCAAGTCATCGTAAACCTAGGCCATCAGATATTATGCTGCGATTTTACTTTAACAGTCTCTCACAATCCCCTGGGAAGTCTGTGGCAGACTATTTGGGAGACTACGTCACCTGTCAGAGCATTGTACGTTTGGAGGCATGGAGGCATTGTACGAATGCCTTGCTGAGGGAACGGCTAGTCTGTGGCATCAATGGGGACAGGATGCAGAGGCGTTGATAGGCAGAATGCAAATTAGACTTTAAGAAAGCCCTGGAAATTGTGCAAGCCGTGGAGGCGGCAACTCAGAATGCTTTCGATTTGCTGTTTCTCTATATGCTGATAGGAGAAACTAAGGGGGGAGGTGTGCACTTTGGTTCACTTTAATTTCTGCTTTGACAAATGTGAGCCGGTCTTGAGCAAAAGCACAAAAGCTCAAAATTTTAATAAGAGACACTCGCCTAGTTACAACTAGGCCTGTGCAAGCCTCGGGCCACAGATTTTGAAATTCAAATTATGATGGTCATTTCATGACAGATCTGCCATTTTAGGACGGAACCACTGTTTTAATGCACAGCCCTGTTGTTGTTTATTCGTTCAGTCGCTTCCGACTCTTCGTGACTTCCTGGACCAGCCCACGCCAGAGCTTTCTGTCGGCTGACAGCCCTAGGCCTCCGTAAAGGAGAAACGGCCTACAAAGCATCCAGAGAGCTTCGGCTATGGGGCGGTATATAAATGAATTAAATAAACCGCCCAGAGAGCTTCGGCTATTGGGCGGTATAAAAATGTAATAAATAAATAAATAAAATAAAATAAAATAAATAAAATAAATAAAATAAATAAATAAATACAACTCCCAGCATGCATTGCCTGGGGGGGCTGAACCTACCAGAGCCCAGAGACAGTTGGCACTCGTGTCCTTCCCACTGCCACTACCGTGATCGCCTGCTCACGGGCGTAGTGGCTCGCTCGTTGCTGCAATCTGCCACCCCCCACCATGGCCAGCCACTGCCTGAAGTGATCCAGCATACTCTGGTCCCCGGAGGAGTCCTCATGCGTTCCACAGGCACCACGCAGACGCCTGCTTTGGATGTTGGGAGGAGCAGTCGTCTGTGGGGCGCCTGCAGAACACAAGAGGACTCCTCCAGGGACCAGAGTATGCTGGATCACTTCAGGCAGTGGGCGACCATGGTGGCGGGTGGCTGATTGCAGCAACGAGCGAGCCATTATGCCCGTGAGCAGGCGATCACAGCAGCGGCAGCGGGGAGGACACGAGTGTCCACTTCCCAGGCAATGCATGCTGTATATGTTGTATGTATTTTTCATTAAAAAATAAAAAAGGAAAAAAGTAATGAGAGAGAGAGAGAGAGAGAGAGAGAGAGAGAGATGAAAAAGAAGGATAGAAGAAATGAAAAAGGGAGAGAGAGAGAATGGAAGAGGAAATAGAAGGAAGGGAGGAAAAGAAGGCAGGAATGAGCATCTTTTCATTCTTTTCCTGCAAAAACAGAGACATTGGAGAAGTGAGTCCACGAGGTTTCTACAGGGTTTGCTCCATTGGAGCGACTCCCCATTCCAACCATTTCTCCCCACTACGCTTGTCTTCCCCATGCAGGGGATTCAGCCATAGGACTCCTCACCTGCAGCCGGAAGTCGTTTGGCCCAGCCACAGACTTGGGCCACCCCACTGACAACGAGGCCATGGGGCTGGGGGAGGTGTGCTTTGGATTTCCATGGGGGTCTCCGATCCCAGCACTGACCTGACCCAGGGATGCTTAGCTTCAGCTGGCGGCCTTCGTGAAGTGCCTTCAGGCCATGCCCTGAGCCGTATTCACCCTTCCCCAGGGATTCCCACAGCAGCCCTGTGAGGTGGATCAGAGCCCACAGGAGTCTTGTTCGGGCTTTCAAGCTGCCACTTACCTCTCTATATATACATGGCCAGGACAGGGGGCCACACCACAGAACCCCATCCCCACTGTGACATTTTCCCTCAACACATCTGAAATGCAGAAGCAAAAGAAAATTCCAAACCTTTTCTCGGCAGGCTCCTCATTTTTTGGCTTCCTCTTCTGAAAGTAAAAGTGTGAGAGAGGAAAGTTAGTAATGACTGCTGAGGGGCCTCCGTGGTTTTCTGTCTATTCGGACCCCCCTGGGAGGGGAGCCCAAGGGCCCAACGATCCCCCTTCCCAGGGGCCGACACAGCTTCCGCCTCCCTGTGTCCCCCAACCCTTTTGTGGGAGGCAGTTGGGTGGGTGCGGAAAAGAGCAGCAGTGTGGCATCTTGCTCCTTCAATAGCCCTGGACACACTTTGTCACCGTCCTGCTGCAGACAGTGCTGAAAACAGGGTCTCGCAGAAGGGGGCCACACAGTGGATTTCCCTCCCCCTCCCCATAAATGGCAGCCCGGGGGGGCCCAGGGTCGGCCTCAAGGGCTTCCACCGATTCATGGGGTGAGTTTGGGAAGAGCCAAAGAGTGTTGTGAGCAGAGAGCACAGGGCTATTGATTGCTTTACTGCTTCCCCTTTGTAGCTCAAAGGGGCTCCTCACCTTTTTCTTGACACCTTCCTCCTGAGGTTCCCTTTGGTCTAAACAGAAGGAAATAATGAAATCAGGCAGGCATTTCCTGCTGTAGGACCAGTGTTCCCCCTCATTTGATGACTCTGGGGATGATGGAGGTGGGAAAGGAGATGTCAGAGAAGGTGATCTTACCTGAGCAGGTTGTTGTGCCGTTGTTTTCGTTGATGGCCCAGCTCTTGGTGGAGAAGATGGAAGGGACTGTTTCAGTGGAGGAGATGATGTTGCAGGTGAAGGACACGAGGATGCAGAAAGAGGAGAGGATGGAGAAGGAGAAGATGGTGGGGAACAAGACTCTGGTGATGACGGGGATTGGTTGGATGATCCCGAGTCCTGTGAACATACCAGTGCAGAAACTTCACTTTGGTCTAGAGTATAATTGATCACTTCCCAACTTTCACCACTCAAGCTCCACTACCTGTATGTTCATTTGGCTTAGGGGCTTTTGCCCTTGGGAAAGTCAGGGAACACATTTGGCCAACACATTCATCAATTCTCTCTCACACACACCCCGGAAATACCTCAGCTTCCTTCTGAGCCATAATGACCAGGGAGAGGGGAGGAAACCCCCGCCCTCCCACCCACAGACCCCATAGCTTATGCAGGAGTACACATTTCCCCTAGCCCACATTGTCAGACAGGTGACGTAGATGTCAGTGGCATAAAGGTTCTAATTCTCGACCCAAAAGCCTGATGAATCATGAAAACCTGCCACAAAATAGAGCAACCAAAAACATCACTTTGCTAATTTCTGCTTCCTGCTCATCTCCAAACCACGGCCAGTTAGAGTTTAATTCTTCAATCTTGACTGTTTTATTGTATTTTGCTGTAAATCTATTGTTATGCAAACCGCTTGGATCTTTTTATTGGAAAGCGGTATAAACATCTGCATAATAAATAAGAAATTAATATATTGTCTCCTCTCTTTAGCCAAACAGCCAGTAGAGAAGAGCCACTGACCTCAGTTTCCTCCACCCAAGTCCCTTCAGACGAAGTCCATTTATTCTGTGAAGCAAAGAAGAGCAACCATTAAATCCATAAGGTTTACATTCACATCCACCGTGAATTCACCACCCATTTTGATTTGCATCTTGAGGAAAAGCCCCCCCTCCCTGGGGAAAAAGGGGTCTCTGGGCTGCTGCTAGCACTTCTTCAGCCTCTGCCTTCGTCGGCTGCCTGCCACGCCACCCCTCCCCGCCCCGCCCCTGCTCGTGGCACTGCGCGAGCTTCTTTGTAACCTGGTTGCACCCAAAGGAGCTGGGCCCAGTGGCGGAGGGTTGTCAGGGGAGAGTCCTCTGGACTCCCGGACCCAGTCCGACACTCGTAACATCCTACACTAGATCGCCCCCATTCAAGGCCTTGCTCCTTGGCCCTTCGCTGACTCCCTCCTCCACCATCCACCAGCAATGTTAGAGCTGAAGAAAACTTACTTGCAAGGCTCTCAGGGCCGCTGCAACTGCCTGGGTTTGTTCATTGCTCAGGACAGATGTTTCCTGGAACAAGTCAGTCAACAGATCAATCCTGCATGAAATTTCCTAACCAAAGAGCCTGATTCATCATGCAAACTTTCCAGTTATACTTTTAGTGATCAACAATGGTTTTTTTAATTGCATTCCAATGTAATACTATTACTCTGTCAACTGATCTGATAATTCTACTAGAAAGTGGTATACAAATCTGCATACTAAACATCCATAAAGAAATGAATCCCCCCTCCCTTTAACACCACCCTGCAGCAAACACAACCTGCGCTGGCCACTGACCTTGTTTCCCAAGCAGGCTGCTTGCTGTGGAGGGGAGGAGATCGATGGTTGTGCCTGAAGGAAAGGGAAGAATAGGGGGTACAGTAAGCTGCAGTGAATCCTCCTCTGATTTGACTTCCCCAATCTGATGCCCTCCCGATGTCCTGGATTACAACTGCCAGCAAGACCCAGGCGCCTGGAGAAAGCTGCATCGCACGTAAGGCGAAGCACCGAAAGACTCTAGTCGGGATTTGGTGGTTTCTCAGAGGGAGGGACAGTCCTGAGCCTCCCCCTCTGCTGAGCTGGGCCTCCTTGTTCCCAGAACAGAAACCTGGAGTTATTCCGAGCGCTCTGCTCTGATGACAGAGGGAGCTGAGAACCCTCCCAGGAGTTTGGTCCTTGGGGAGAGTCCCGCTCCCCTCCGGAAGTTACATTGGACCTGAAGAAGAGTTGCGTGCAGAGCTTCCATCATTAGGGGCCTCTGCTGATACACAGGGCTTCTCCTTACTGGGTGGCCTTGTCCTTGCCTGGCTCACATGCCCTTGGATGACCTCAGTGACCAGGCAGGTTGATGGGGAGAAGGCGCTCTCTCAGGTATCTTGGTCCCAAGTTATTTAAGGCTTTGTACACTAGTACACAAACCTTATACCTGGCCTGAATTGGTAGCCAGTGCAGTTCCCTCAGCATGGAGTTACATGTTGGAAGGCATCAGCTCTGGACAGCAGCTGAGTTCCGGAGAAACTTTAAGGGCAGCTCCACATAGAGCACATTGCAGTAATCCAGTCTTGAGGTTACCTATGCCTGTACCACCGTGGCCAAGCTATCCCTGTCCAGGACAGGCTGTAGCTGGTGATCCAGCTGAAGCTGGTAAAAAGCACTCTGAGCCTGCAGGCACAGAGATGGACATAAGAGTACCCCCAAACGAGGAACTTGATCTCTCAGAGGGAGTGCGACCCCATCCAGTGTCTCCTGTTTGGCTGTTGCTTCTGAAAGAGGCACAGAGTCAGATTTTCTCTCTCTCTCTCTCTCTCTCTCTCTCTCTCTCTCTCTCTCTCTCTCTCTCTCCCTCCCTCCCTCCCTCCCTCCCTCCCTCTCCCTCTCTCTTCTGGGATTTGGGACTTCCTACCTGATTTTTCCTCCCACCTCTACAAGAAAGTTCAGAATTTGGGGAGACTTACAGGCAAATTATGTTCCTGTGGTTCTGTCTCCTCCAACCGCCTCCGCTTCGCAGGGACACCCTGGGCCTGCAATAGAAAGGTTCACCAACAGGTCAACAACTGGCAGATCAAATCCAGGATGACTGAGAACGTGTCAACATTTTAGGGGAGATACAGGGTGGGCAGAATGGAAGAGCACTGGCCAATTTCTCCCCCTGCGGGAGCACTGGCTAATTTCTCCTGAGGCACCTAGAGCACACCATGGTAATTGATCACCTTACCTCTTCGTCTGTTATTGGGTCTCCTCTCCGTTTCCTCGACCCCCTTGATTTAATGTCGGGGAGGTTCCCTTCAGTCTAAAGCGAAGGAAATAATGAGATCAGGCAGGCAGTCCGCATTCCCCTCGACTGTCCCTTCATGCTATTTCCTATCTTCGTTCCTCTCCTCTCCTCTCCCTCTGAACTGCCTGTGTTCCCTCTCATTTAATGACTCTGGGGAAGATGGAGGTGGGAAAGGAGATGGCAGAGAAGGTGATCTTACCTGTGAGGACTCTGCCCCAGTAGCCTCGCCTGATGTTTCCAGACTTGGTGGTGGAGACGGCCTTGCAGAAGGAGATGATGATCCCGAGTCCTGTGAATATACCAGTGCAGAAACTTTACTTTGGTCTAGTGTATAATTGATCACTTCCCAACTTTCACCACTCAAGCTCCACTACCTGTATGTTCATTTGGCTTAGGGGCTGCCCTTGGGAAAGTCAGGGAACACATTTGGCCAACACATTCATCAATCCCCCGCCCCCCTGGAAATCCCTCAGCTTCCTTCTGAGCCATAATGACCAGGGAGAGGGGAGGAAACACCTGCCCTCCCACCCACAGACCCCATAGCTTATGCAGGAGTACACATTTCCCCTATCCCACATTGTCAGACAGGTGACGTAGATGTCAGTGGCATAAAGGTTCTAATTCTCGACCCAAAAGCCTGATGAATAATGAAAACCTGCCACAAAATAGAGCAGCCAAAAACATCACTTTGCTAATTTCTGCTTCCTGCTCATCTCCAAACCACAGCCAGTTAGAGTTTCATTGTTCAATCTTGACTGTTTTATTGTATATTGTTGTAAATCTATTATTATGCAAACCGCTTGGATCTTTTTATTGGAAAGCGGTATAAACATCTGCATAATAAACAAGAAATTATTATATTGTCTCCTCTCTTTAGCCAAACAGCCATTAGAGAAGAGCCACTGACCTCACTTTCCTCCACCACCGTGGCCCAAGTTCCTTCATATGATGTCCATTTATTCTGTGAAGCAAAGAAGAGCAACCATTAAATCCCAAGGGTTTACATTCACATCCACCGTGAATTCACATCCACCGTGAATTCACCACCCATTTTGATTTGCATCTTGAGGAAAAGCCCCCCCTCCCTGGGGAAAAAGGGGTCTCTGGGCTGCTGCTAGCACTAAGAAATGGAAGGAGGCACTTCTTCAGCCTCTGCCTTCGTCGGCTGCCTGCCACGCCACCCCTCCCCGCCCCTGCTCACGGCACTGCGCAAGCTTATTGTAACCTGGTTGCACCCAAAGGAGCTGGGCCCAGTGGCGGAGGGTTGTCAGGGGAGAGTCCTCTGGACTCCCGGACTCAGTCTGACACCCGTAACATCCTACACTAGAACGCCCCCATTCAAGGCCTTGCTCCTTGGCTCTTCGCTGACCCCCTCCTCCACCATCCACCAGCAATGTTAGAGCTGAAGAAGACTTACTTGCAAGGCTCTCAGGGCTGCTGCAACGGACTGGGTTTGCTCACTGCTTGGGACAGATGTTTCCTGGAACAAGTCAGTCAACAGATCAATGCAGCATGAAATTTCCTAACCAAAGAGCCTGATTCATCATGCAAACTTGCCAGTTATATGAATCCCCCCTCTCTTTAACACCACCCTGCAGCAAACACAACCTGCGCTGGCCACTGACCTTGTTTCCCAAGCAGGCTGCTTGCTGTGGAGGGGAGGAGATCGATGGTTGTGCCTGAAGGAAAGGGAAGAATAGGGGGTACAGTAAGCTGCAGTGAATCCTCCTCTGATTTGACTTCCCCAATCTGATGCCCTCCCGATGTCCTGGATTACAACTGCCAGCAAGACCCAGGCGCCTGGAGAAAGCTGCATCGCACGTAAGGCGAAGCACCGAAAGACTCTAGTCGGGATTTGGTGGTTTCTCAGAGGGAGGGACAGTCCTGAGCCTCCCCCTCTGCTGAGCTGGGCCTCCTTGTTCCCAGAACAGAAACCTGGAGTTATTCCGAGCGCTCTGCTCTGATGACAGGGGAGCTGAGAACCCTCCCAGGAGTTTGGTCCTTGGGGAGAGTCCCGCTCCCCTCCGGAAGTTACATTGGACCTGAAGAAGAGTTGCGTGCAGAGCTTCCATCATTAGGGGCCTCTGCTGATACACAGGGCTTCTCCTTACTGGGTGGCCTTGTCCTTGCCTGGCTCGCATGCCCTTGGATGACCTCAGTGACAAGGCAGGTTGATGGGGAGAAGGCGCTCTCTCAGGTATCTTGGTCCCAAGTTATTTAAGGCTTTGTACACTAGTACACAAACCTTATACCTGGCCTGAATAGGTAGCCAGTGCAGTTCCTTCAGCATGGAGTTACATGCTGGAAGGCATCAGCTCTGGACAGCAGCTGAGTTCCGGAGAAACTTTAAGGGCAGCTCCACATAGAGCACATTGCAGTAATCCAGTCTTGAGGTTACCTATGCCTGTACCACCGTGGCCAAGCTATCCCTGTCCAGGACAGGCTGTAGCTGGTGATCCAGCTGAAGCTGGTAAAAAGCACTCTGAGCCTGCAGCGACAGAGATGGACATAAGAGTACCCCCAAACGAGGAACTTGATCTCTCAGAGGGAGTGCAACCCCATCCAGTGTCTCCTGTTTGGCTGTTGCATCTGAAAGAGGCACAGAGTCAGTTTATGTCTCTTTCGTGTGTGTGTGTGTGTGTGTGTGTGTGTGAATATGCGTTTATGTTTTCTGTGTCTATGCACTGCATATTGTAAAAGGAGAAGGTTGTGTTTGTACTTGAGTTTTCTACCATGGAAGAGATTTCAGTCTTTTGATTGCAGGAAAGCAAAGAAGATGATTTCCATTCAAATATGTGGTGAAATATGTTTTTGCATTATTATTGTACATTATTGACTCTCTCTCTCTCTCTGTGTGTGTGTGTGCGCGCGCACGCGCGCGTAATGTGTGAGTGTTCAGTATTGGGGGCCGAGTAGGAGGCTGACTACCGACCGTTACTTTGGGGCTTAGCCTGGCCTTCAGCTGGCTTTGCTGTGTGGCTCTGAGGAGAGCCTCATTAGCAGGGGAAGCATCATGATTTTGTGGTGTGTGGCGCACCTGCACACCCCATCCCACTGTTCACTCATGATTCTCTGTGGAATGGAAGTTGTCCCTGGGACAAGAGAATGTGGGTGCAGAGAAGTGTATTTGTGAGGCTACAATGTCCCCACACTGTCCTTTGTCTGTGCAATCTTAATGTTCATGTGCCTCAGTTCTCCCTTTCTGTGGTCTGCATTGATTGCTGTCGGGGATTCAAAGATTGTTCCGCCTCCAGGACCCCTTAGTTCCGCCTCTGTTGACCTGTCTTAACCTCAAAACTCAAGTTAGCCAACAGGCTCCACTACTCAGGCACAAATGTGAATTCTGGGGAAGACACTGAATCATCAACCCCAAAAATAAACTCAGTGCTGGGGTCAGAATGCAGCATTCCATGACTCTGCCACAGCTAGATGCCTGGGTGGTGTTTATCCTAAACCCTGATACTGGTGTGAACTTAGTATTGCAAGCCTATCGGGATATATGTTCCACACTAGACTTTTTATTTTAACAACTGGTCTAAGTTTCAATAATAGAAAGGCAATACTGTGAGTATTATTTTAATATCATTTCACAGATAAAATCTCTCGGATAAGAGCCAATTTAGATGCCGTCGTTATAACAGAAGCTGAAGCCGAAGTGTCCAGCAACTCTGTGAGTAGGATTACACGGGATCAGTTCCAGTTGGTGAGTACTGAGAATGTGGACAAGCTGCTTGGACGAGTAAGGAAGACCACTTGTCCTCTCGATCCCTGTCCTTTTGCACTGGTCGCCCAGGGAGGAGATGCAGTTAGATTATATCTACAACATATTATTAATGCATCTCTCAGGGAGGGGAGTTTTCCACCATGTTTAAAAGAAGCAGTGGTATGGCCGCTTTAAAAAAAAAACACTCCCTGGACCCCTGGACCTTAATAATTACAGACTGGTATTAAACCTCCAATTCTGGGCAAGGTGATTGAGAGGGCAGTTGCCTTCCAAATCCAAGCAGTTTTGGATGATACAGATTTTCTAGACCCATTTCAAACCGGCTTTAGAGTGGGATATGGAGTTGAGACCGCTATGGTCGCCTTAATGGATGATCTCCGCCTGAGTATTGACAGGGGGAGTATGTCCCTGCTGGTACTTCTGGACCTTTCAGTGGCTTCCAATACCATTGACCATTGTATCCTTCTGGAACGCCTGAGGGGTTTAGGGATCGAGGGCCCTGTGCTCCAATGGTTCCGGTCCTACCTCTCAGGTAGATTCCAGATGGTGATGCTTGGGGTAGTTGCTCCTCAAAAAAGGAGCTATTGTCTGGCGTACCACAAGGTGCCATCCTAACCCCAAGGCTGTTTAACATCTACATGAAACCGCTGACTGAGATCATCCAGAGGCATGGGGTGGGGTGTTATCAGTATGCTGATGACACCCAAATATATTTCTCTATGCCTTCAATAACAGCATCAGCTAAGGATAGTGTGTCTCCTCTGAATGAATGCTTGGAGGTGGTAATGGGCTGGATGAGGAAAAGCAAACTGAAGCTGAATCCAGACAAAACAGAGGTGCTTGCTGTAAAGGGCTCTGACCTAAGTTTAGAGGTGTGGCAACCACTTCTGGATGGGGCTACACTCCCCCTTAAAAACTGTGTTTGCAGTTTGGGGCTGCTCCTGGATCCATCACTGCAAATGACAGTCCAGATAGATGCGAAGTTCAGAATTTGGGGAGACTTACAGGCAAATTATGTTCCTGTGGTTCTTTCTCCTCTAAACGCCTCCGCTTCGCAGGGACACCCTGGGTCTGCAATAGAAAGGTTCACCAAAATAGAAAGGTGTCAACATTTTAGGGGAGATACAGGGTGGGCAGAATGGAAGAGCACTGGCCAATTTCTCCCCCTGCGGGAGCACTGGCCAGTTTCTCCTCAGGCACCTAGTGCACACCATGGTAATTGATCACCTTACCTCTTCCTCTGTTAATGGCTCTCCTCTGCGCTTTCTTGACTCCCTGGATTTTATGAAAGGGAGGTTCCCTTCAGTCTAAAGTGAAGGAAATAATGAGATCAGGCAGGCAGTCCGCATTCCCCTCGACTGTCCCTTCATGCTATTTCCTATCTTCGTTCCTCCATCTCTATCACCGCCCCCTCCCCACCAGTCTGCAGATCCATGCAACCTTATTTACTTCACATAAATTTTTCTAAACTTGCCTTTTTGGTCTTCGCTCCTGACCTGGGGCCAGTCATCCACCCTGTCCAACTAACCTACTTCAGGGGCTGGTCTGAGACCCAATTAGAAAGTTGGAGGGGATGGAGAGAACCATCTATGCCTCAACAAGATATTTGGAAGAAAGACTGAGGCCTTAGCTAGACCTAAGGTTTATCCCAGGATCGTCCCGGGGTCATCCCTGTTCATGTCAATGACGCAGAGGGGATCCCGGGAGCAGGCAGGGACGACTCCGGGATGATCCTGAGATAAACCTTAGGTCTAGCTAAGGCCTGAATGTGAATGTAGTAAATAAATGTGGAAAATAAGATACAGACATTTTTAACCTTATTTGGAGGATTCATTGGCCATCTTTCTCTTATTGGTCAAATGGCCAACTCTTCAGCTACATGTTTGTAAAACTGGAATTCAAACTGAAAACAAGAATGGACTACTCAACACAGCCCACTTGTGTCCTCGAGAAATGGGAGAGGGGGAGGTAGATCATGGTCTGCCTGGGGGAGACTGGCCCATTTCCAGTGGACCACCTAGGGCCTGGCTGTGCTTCTGACTCCTGCAATTCTGACTGGATTCACAGGGCCCAGGGATGAACAGATTTTGTCCAATCTTTCTGCCTACATTTTGTGGATGGTCAGGGCCGGATCTACACTACTGCTTTAAAGCGCTTTATAACAGTTTTATAGCACTTTAAAGCAGTTAAAGCGCTGTATAACTGTTATAAAGCGCTTTAAAGTAGGGGTGTGCACGGACCCCCCCGATCCACTTCTCTTCCAGATCCGGAACTTCCGGATCGGGTCTGCTTCGCTCCGCCTATAGTCCGCTCCGGTTTGCTGCGAAGCTCCGGATCCGGATCGGAGCTCCACTTCCCCCCCCCTTAGGCTTGCATTGAAATCCAAAAAACCCTACAACTTTTTTTCTGTTAAAGTTAGAAACCTCAAATTCAGCACCATGATACCTCATGCACGTATACACACACATGCCAAGACTCAAGCCAATCCAAGCCTCCCCTGATTTGGGGGCAATTTTTGAAAATCGGACACCCCATTTTCAGACATGGACTGTTCTCTGACATTTTGACAGATAAAAACTTGGAAGCAGGCACATCCGTATTCATGGCAAGTTTCAAGCAGATTCCATCATCCCCTGATTTTGGGGGGGCTTTAACCTCCAACGCAGCACCCCTAACCCCAATTCAAACACCCCTTTCTATATCTCTATCAATTTTCATGTTAGAAACCTCAAGTTAGGCACCATGACACCTCATGCACGTATACACACGCATGCCAAGACTCAAGCCAATCCAAGCCTCCCCTGATTTTTAGGGATTTTTTGAAAATCGGACACCCCATTTTCAGACATGGACTGTTCTCCGACATTTTGACAGATAAAAACTTGGAAGCAGGCACATCCGCATTCATGGCAAGTTTCAAGCAGATTTCATCATCCCCTGATTTTGGGGGTGGGGCTTTAACCTCCAACGCAGCACCCCTAACCCCAATTCAAACACCCCTTTCTATATCTCCATCAATTTTCATGTTAGAAACCTCAAGTTAGGCACCATGACACCTCATGCATGTATACACACGCATGCCAAGACTCAAGCCAATCCAAGCCTCCCCTGATTTGGGGGGAATTTTTGAAAATCGGACACCCCAGTATCTCTAGGATTTAAAGCTGCAGACAGCTCAATGGGGCCATTTCAAAGGAAATCCCAACACGCCATGAACTGGGGAGTAGATATACCTAAATATGAATCTTCTTCCACACTTGAAAAATTTATTTGGAACTTCAAAAAGTCTAAGAGAGCGCAGGAAGGACTTATCCCATGAGTCAAAGCAAGACACACACAAACCATCCCTACGAGGCGGGCAGGGGAGGAGGGAGGGAAGGCAGGCAGGCAGCAGACATTTCTGGAGGCACAAGGAAGTGCGGCAAGGATGGCTTGTTTCTAAGCCAGCAGTAACGAATTGCAAACCAACCCTCCGAGGCGGGTGCAAGGAGTGAGCAAAGGATGGCTTGTTTCTTTCTAAGCCAGCAGTAACGCATTGCAAACCAACCCTCCGAGGCGGGCGCAAGGAGTGAGCAAAGGATGACTTGTTTCTTTCTAAGCCAGCAGTAATGCATTGCAAACCATCCTTGCAAGGCGGGCGCAAGGAGTGAGCAAAGGATGGCTTGTTTCTTTCTAAGCCAGCAGTAACGCATTGCAAACCATCCCTGTGGGGCGGGCGCAAGGAGTGAGCAAAGGATGGCTTGTTTCTTTCTAAGCCAGCAGTAACGCATTGCAAACCAACCCTGCGAGGCGGGCGCAAGGAGTGAGCAAAGGATGGCTTGTTTCTTTCTAAGCCAGCAGTAATGCATTGCAAACCAACCCTGTGAGGTGGGTGCAAGGAGTGAGCAAAGGATGACTTGTTTCTTTCTAAGCCAGCAGTAACGCATTGCAAACCATCCCTGTGAGGCGGTCACAGAGGAGGAGGACAGGCAGGCAGAGAGCCAGGCAGAGATATGCTATAGATCTAGTATGGGGGAATCAGTCCCGGCAGATGCCCCACCACAGCAGCACCCCGGGGGGAAGGCAGGCAGGCAGCAGACATTTCTGGGGGCACAAGGAAGTGAGCAAAGGATAGTTTCAAAGCCAGTAATGCAAACCATCCCTGTGAGGCGGGAGCAGCACAGAGAGATGCCTTTTCTTTTGCATCGCATAACTAGGAGGCTAGGAGGATAAGAGTAAAGCTTTGTGATCCTTGCTTCAGAGTTGATTGACTGCACTGTGATCACAGCCATTATTAAACAACAATAGTAACGTTAATAATAGCAGTACTAATTAATATTAATAGCAATAATAATAATAACAACAACAACAACAATAATAAGGAGTTGAACCACAATGAAAGCCTGCCTGACTTCACTGAAGAGGAAAAGCCAGGAGAGCTTGGGCTATGGGGTGTAAATATAAAATGGAATAAATAAATAAACAAAGGAGGGGTGGAATTAAAAGCAGCAGTGTTGCTGAATAAACAACAAGAAGAATTTTTTTTAAAAAGGCTATGTCTGTCTTTTACCAGTAAGAGGAACGTGGATGTGCCCAGGGGGAGTGGAATATGCCAATTTTTGACTGCCCCTAAGTAAGTACCAGTCTTAAGAAGCTACCTGTCACTTCAACTCATGACAGGCATTAGCTTCAGTCTCTCCACTGGGCTACTCTTTGGAGGGCTCTGATGACACTCCAGGGTGGAAGAGTGTGTGCACTGGGCACGTCCACATGCCTTAGGGGACCTCATCCCCTTGCACCACATCTATTCAGTTGTTCACCAAGGTTAGGGTGGGTAACAGTGCTGCGCTTCCTATCTGTTATTTATTTGCTTAGTATATGATTTCAGGTTGTGTTTGTGCATTTGGTGGGGATACAGTTTGAAAAAAACATTGGAAAAAGTCCGTTCAGACTAAGAAAGAGAAGTTTCCCAGTATCCCAAGTTACTAAGTATCCCATTTTTCCTATCCCCTCCTCCAACTTTGGGATCATGTGATCATGACTGGGAGTTGAATCTGCCTCTCAGCACTTCAAAAAGGTACCTCTCCCGCTTTTTTTACTCGCTTTTAAAAAAAAATAGCAAGCGAACTGCACCCCGCAGAGCGCTGGGAGTAGGCTCAAAATGACCCCCAGCCACAACTCTCTAAGCACAAGAAATTTCAGAAAGATAGCTTTAAAAACAACACAGTTATGCCTTAATCTTTTCCGCAATGCAATCCTATGGGCGAAATTATCCAAAATGGCAGGCGGATCGCTCTGCAAAAAGAGAAGCGCTTCTCCTATGGCCGCTTCTCTTCGGCATGCTTCTAAGGGTCCCCGGTTCGCTTCTACTCCGCCTCTGGGCAAGGCGGAGCAGGCCAATTCGCTTCTGATTCTTCGATTCTAAGGGGAGCGGAGCACATCCCTACTTTAAAGCAGGAGTGTAGATCTTGCCCAGGTGTCTTTTGTTCCGTTATCCATTCACTGAAAGAACTACAAGAATTTCATCCCATTTTCACTAATGCACATTAGCATAGATCTAATTATGGGCATCAGTACGGCCCGTTCGTGGAAGTGCGGTTTAGCGCCAATCCCCCTGAAAAGTAAAAAAAGAAAAAAGTCCATGGAATCCACATGGTTTTTAAAAGTTAGTCCTCTGTGGAATTCGCAAGTCAGTTTCCTAGAAATCCCAACTCATTTGATTCTCCTTCATTCCTGGCTGGGCCTTCCTGTGGCCCAGGGGGACAGTTTGGCTCAGTTCACATCAATGAGTTTCAGCTGAATTTTCAAAAGGTCCTGAATTATGCACACTTGATTTCTAAATTGACAAGACGTCAGTCAACCACGGGGCTTCTAATAGAACACAAAAGGGGGCCACACAGTAATGAACTGAAGCCACACCTGTTTGGGACTTCTCCATCTGCAGGTACCAGAATCTAGCGTGACCCAGGTCCTGCTCTACTTTTTGAAATGAACAATAGTGAATTATTATTATTATTATTATTATTATTATTTATTTATATAGCACCATCAATGTATATGGTGCTGTACAGATAACACAGTAAATAGCAAGACCCTGCCGCATAGGCTTACAATCTAATAAGTTGTAGTAAACAATAAAGAGGGAAGGAGAATGCAAACAGGCACAGGGAAGTGTAAACAGGCACAGGGTAGGGCAAAACCAACAGTGTAAAGTCAGAACAAACTCAATATTTGAAGGCTATAGGGAAAAGAAAAGTTTTGAGCTGAGTCTTAAAAGCAGTGATTGAGTTTGTAGTTCTCAAGTGTTCTGGAAGAGCGTTCCAGGCATAAGGGGCAGCAGAAGAAAAAGGACGAAGCCGAGTAAGGGAAGTGGAGGTCCTTGGGCAGGCGAGAAGCATGGCATCGGAGGAGCGGAGAGCCCGAGCGGGGCGATAGTGTGAGATGAGAGAGGAGAGATAGGCAGGAGCTAGGCCGTGAAGAGCTTTGAAGGTCAGTAGGAGAAGTTTATATTGGATTCTGAAGTGAATTGGAAGCCAGTGAAGAGATTTCATTAGAACCCTGCTACATGTGTGGGGTCTTCCTCTATTGATTCTGTGGCTAAGACCAAGTTCCTTAGTGGGCATCCCATAACTCCCTTCCAGTCAGACATCACCAACCCATGAAATAAAGGAGACTGCATCCCTAGTACAGCTGTGGGGGAAATGAAATAGCGAGGCTATCCCAACTCAATTACGGCACTAGTAATATGTTGACAGCCCACCTTTCATAGAATCATAGAATAGCAGAGTTGGAAGGGGCCTACAAGGCCATCGAGTCCAACCCCCTGCTCAATGCAGGAATCCTGCATTGATACTTTTCTTCATTCTTTCCTGAAGAGAACGCTATTTTGCCCACATTTTCCCGTAGGATTGCATTGGCCGAAGAAACAGATCCCTGAAACTTACTGTGCTTAGAAATTGATCATTTGGGGTCATTTGTGTCAATTTCCAGAAGTTTTCATTTTGCGCTTTGCTTGTAATTATTTTTTATTTGATGGGTAAAAGCTGGAGGGGGGGAAACCTTTTTTTCCCAGCAGTCATAGACAGGTTCATCTCGCAATCGTGATAAGTTATCAGCCCATGCATAGCATCCTCCAATCCCAATTTTTTTTGGGGGGGGGGGAATAAGCAAAAAGTTATCCATGCTCTGATAACCTCTCGTTTGGATTACTGCAATGCGTTATACGTGGGGCTGCCTTTAAAAACGGTCCGGAAGCTTCTGCTGGTACAAAACAGGGCAGCCCGTTTACTAACAGGGACTGGTTGGCGAGATCACATTACGCCAGTCCTTTTACAACTTCATTGGCTGCCAGTCCAGGTCCGGGCCCGATTCAGAGTGCTGGTATTGACATTTAAAGCCCTAAACGGTTTGGGGCCAGGTTATTTGAAGGAACGCCTCCTCCCATATGTACCTACCCGGACCTTAAGATCATCTACAGGGGCCCTGCTCCGTGAGCCCCTGCCAAAGGAAGTGAGGCAGGTGGCTACTAGGAGGAGGGCTTTCTCCGCTGTGGCACCCCGGTTGTGGAATGAGCTCCCCAGAGAGGTCCGCCTGGCACCTACAACTCCTTTCGTTGCCAGCTGAAGACCTTTTTATTCACTCAGTATTTTAACACTTAATTTTAACTTAAATTTAAATTATACTGTTTTAATTCTGCATTTTAACCTTATATCAATTTTGCTGCGTGGTTTTATCCTGGTTGTGCTTTTTATACTGTATTTTGTATTTGTGTTTTTAACCTCTTGGTTGTTTTATGATGGTTTTAATTTTTGTGAACCGCCCAGAGAGCTTTGGCTATTGGGCGGTATAAAAATGTAATAAATAAATAAATAAATAAATAGGGATACTGAGTAACTTTTTTTTTTTTTTTTGTAGGACTTTTGTCACTTTTGAGTGCATTGGTGAAGCAGTAGCCCGAGCAAACTCACACAACCTTACGTTGCTCCAATAAAGGAAACCACACCTATGTTTTAAATAATATACAAAATAAAATAAAAGATAGGCAACACAGCATTGCAAGGTACCCACAATAACCTTGGCGGACAACTGGATAGCAGTGGTGCAAATGGATGATGGTCTGTACAGCATGTGGACGTGCCCAGTGCCCACTGCCCTTGAGGAACATCAGAACCCTCCAAAGGGGAAGCAGTGGAAACCAATGAGTTGCATGAGTTCATGTGTGATGTGGTTCCTCAAAGGCAGGCACCTAGACAGGACCAGCCGCTGTTTCCTCCAGGACACTGGGCACGTCCGCTCCAATACTGGTAATAGTCAAACAGCCTTTTTGTTCTATAGTAATAATAGTTGTTGTTGTTGTTGTTGTTGTTGTTATTATTATTATTATTATTTGATAATGGCTGTGTAGCCAATCAACTCTGAAGCAAGGAGCACAAGGCTTTACTGTTGTCCTGCTAGCCTCCTATTGTTTATGGGATGAAAAGGCATCTCTCTGCGCTGTTCCCGCCTCACAGGGCCGGTTTGTGTTTCTGCCTTTGAATGGCCTGGAAAACAATCCCTGGCTCACTGACTTTTACCTGCAGAGTTGTCTGCTGCTGCCTCTCCTCCTCTGTGCCCGCCTCAGAGGGCCGGTTTGTGCGTGTCTTGCTTTCACTCAGGGCAATTGTCCTTCTTTGTTTTTACAATTATTGGCAGGGCATATCCTGGAGTGTGTGAATTGTGGCGGAGCCTGAAAGGATCGTCTATTCAATGGCATCTCTGTTTGATGTGTGTGCATTGCAGCGTCTTGAAAAGCAACGTGTTATAGCACTTTGGAATGAGTGGATGGCATGAAAGAAATGTACTTTTTAGAAGTATTGCGACTCAAGCGGGGCAACGCAAGGTCTGAGATGATTATCCCATGAACAGTATGCTGTACGCTCACCCAGTTTAATAATTTTCTATTTTGAAGTTCCCTGTGTTAATTTTTAAAGTGGTTAACCTGAGAGGAAGATTCTGATTTAGGTTTAACTTTAAAAATTCACCAAAAATCAGGGCATGATCTGATTTCTTTCAAAGTGGCCATGACTAAGGACCTATGTGGAAGCTCTCATGGTGCCCACTTGCATGTGTGTATCTGGAAAAATGATGGCGATAACTGCATTTCTGTAAATCGGGGAATCTTTTAAATATTCCCCACAAATGAGGGCACGATCCAATTTCCTTCAAAGTGGCCATGACTAAGGATCTATTTAGAAGCTCTCCTGGTGCCCAGTTGCATGTGTGTATCTGGAAAAATGATGGAGATATCTGCATTTCTGTAAATGGGGGGGATCTTTTAAATATTCCCAAAAAATCAGGGCATGATGTGAATTTCTTCAAAATGGTCATGACTAAGGATCTATTTAAAAGCTATCATGATTCCCATTTTGATGTTTCTAACTTGAAAAATGGTGTGGATGTATGCAGTTTTGTACACTGGGGTTATAGTTGACGGTTAAGACGTTAAAAAATCGCTAAAAATCAGGGCATCATTCAAAATGGGCATGACTAAGAATCTATTTAGAAGCTCTCCTGGTGCCCATTTTCATGTTCCTAACTTGAAAACTAAAAAAGTTATAGTTGTTTGACATTTTCAATGCAAGTCTATGGGGGGGGGGGAAGCGGAGCTCCGGATCTGGATCTGCCACTGAGTGGAGCAGAGGCAGATCATCCCAAAGCAGAGTGTATCCAATCTGAAAGTTGCGGATTGGGATCCCGAGTGCATTGGGGGGTTCGTGCACAGCCCTCTTCAAAACAACATCCACAAGAATAAAAGAAGGCACTTTAAAATGAATCCAGTAAAGGTATTGGACACCAGTTAGGCTGGCAAAAATTAACAAGACCTCGATACCTTCCTGCTGGAGAGGATGTAAGGAGAATGGAACTCAAATACATATGTGGTGGGACTGTGAGAAAATAAAGAAATTTGGGGACAGGTTCTTTAGAGGAATTGCGGGGGGAAATACTGCATATATATATATATATATATATATATATATATGGCATTATTGAATTTTTTTTATCAAAGAAAATAAAGAGATAAAAGAAAAACCATTTATTGGATGTATGCTGACAGCTGCAAGGCAATTAAGAGCAAGTAACTAGAAAACAGCAAAGATGCTAACAGTAGATATATGGAAAAGGAAAATTTGGGAAATACCAATTAGTGAAAAATGGACACAGAAATTACCATTACAAAGAGGAATAAAACAAAAAGATATATTTAAGAGAGATTGGCAAAAATATATAGATATGACGAAAGAAATGAACAGAACAACTCTGGCAGAGGCCTATAGGACACTCTGTGACTCCTGAAAAGAAGTAATGTTAGTAAATAAATATCAATACAATAAAGGAAGAGATAAACAGAAGTGATATAACATCCCAGAAAAAGAAATGGGACAATTTATAAGAAATGTACCAGGCTGGGGGGAGGGAACAGGCTAAAAGGGCTAAAAGGGCTAAAAGATAAAACCTGAAATGGAAAGTAATTATGCTTATAACTTTGGGTGGTAAAAAGGTTACTGTATAATGCACATTCATTTATTTATGAACATTTGTTTATATATATACTGGAAAAATAACTAAAATTATTTTCCCAAAAAATAAATAAAAATCCAATGCCTGTGAGAGAAGCAAAGCCCCGATTCCCTGCTGGCCCTCTCTCTCCAGGGCCACCAGCTGACACTTCCCAAGATGGGACCCTAAATTGTTGTTATGATATGAGACTGAAGATGAACAAGTAAAAGACTGTATGACAAAATGGGCACAAAATATTGGGCATAATATCTTAATGGAAGAATGGGAAAATATGTGGAGAAAGTGCAAATCTTAAAGAGAATTTTTATAAGATGATGTACAGATGGTATATGTCACCTGTAAAATTAGCTAAAATGTTTATAGAGGCTTCAAGTAAATGTTGGAAATGTAAAAAAGACGAAGGAACCTTTTATCATCTTTGGTGGACTTGTAAAAAAGCCAAGACTCAAATACACTCCTTAATCCAAAAAATATTAAAGACAAACATAGAGATGAAACCGGAAACTTTCTAACAAATAAAAGAGAAGGGGGAATGTTGTTTTTGTATATGGTGACGGCAGCAAGATTGCTATTCACACAGAACTGGAAAAATGAAATAACACCAACAATGAATGAATGGATGTTGAAGATGTTGGAACTTGCAGAGATGGAAAAACTTACAGCAATAATGAGAGAAAGGTCAACAGCTATGTTTACGTTGGAATGGAAACCTTTGATAGAATATTTGAAAGAGACTGAGAAAAAGGATGCATTTGTTTGTGGATTTTAGTATTAAGGTGGGGAAAGGGAGGAAAGTGTTGGAAAATCACAGACCGAACCAGTGACTAGTAGTAGCAGCGGCTCTCAGTTTAGGACGCAGCAAAGACCAATGAGGCAAAGGATTCCTTGTAAGTTAAAAGCAAATCCTTTACTGACACTTGTAATAATTTTGTTATGGCAGCACATATACAAATACCCACAGACGGTCAATCAATACAGCATACATCAAGTTGGGGTAAGATGAGGGAATAACAAACATGCAAAACACAGCTACTTATATAGGCAGACCTGTACACTGATGCAATCACTAATTGATTAATTACTGAAAACACATTCCCCACAATAATTCAATAACTCAATAAGTGTCCAGCTGAAATGTTGACCTTTAAGTGATTATGTTCTGCTGACTCCTCACTTCTTCCAGGTCCTCAGGTAATTGTAAAAACAGTGGAAAAATAAAAACCAGGATCCAATCCAGGATCCAACAGAAAGAAGCATGACTCTGTGAATCCAATGTAGGAGATTTAGATAAATTATAAGATTATAAGAAAAATTGAATTGGATCTATAAAGGGTAATGAAGAAATTAATCCGCATTTTTGGCATGAACAGGGCAACATAAAAATATATACTTTAACCTCACCCTTACGTGTTTTTAGTGTAATTGTAGTTGTGATATGCATACCCTTGTTTGTATGCACCATGTGTGATGTTTGCTTGGATGTTGTTGGGGGAAAATAAAAAACTTAAACCACCAAGATGGGACCCTTCTTACCTTGTGCCGCGCTGGGTTGTTGTTGCTGCTCATTGTGGACAGCGGTGGGTGGAAGACAGTGTGGGGAGGGGGAAGGGGGTCGGCTCTCTGGGATGGGGGGAGGGGAGGGAAGGGAAGGGAAGGCTAAACTATTAAACTATGAAGTCCTCAACTATTAACCTATTAAAATATTAAACTTTAACTTTAGAATTAGTAAGAAAAATGAACAATAAATACTGCTAGCGCTAAACAACCACACTCCCACGCCAATCCGCCGCACTCCCACACTGCTCTCAAGAAACCAACGGTCTCTCGGGGTTGGAATCCTGCGTCACCACGGCTGCTAGAACTCCGGCATTGTGGAGAATCCGGCTCTGGACTGGATGGGATTGTGATATAGGCAGTGAACACCATGGGCAACCACAGGGGGGTGAAGGGGGCCTTCTTCCCCACCCTCACTCCCCCATGAGCCATAATCTTAGCTGTCTATATGTCTTCTTTGCCCTGTAGTTGCTGTGCAGTGGTGCTGCATTGATTATTCAACGCAGTCACCGACATCACAAGCATAGCAACCCTTCGCAACAGCAGTAATTGGTGATCATTTATTCAGCACTGCTAAGATGATGGTGTTAATATCTGCAGGAGTCCCTATGCAGACCTGAATGAATGGAATTCAGCTGCCTGATGAGTGAGTCCAGGAACTGCTATCTGAGGGTGACACTTCATTCAGCTGATGACGTGCATCCGGAAGCCCACGTTTCTTATGCTATACAACACTTGTTACTCTTTCAGGGGGCCCAAGACTCCTTACGACAGGAATCTGGTTGATCGTGAGCCTGTACCTTCCCTTTCATACAATTTTACGACTTTTTACTTATTTACATTTTCAAATTCTGAGTTATTTATCATTAAACACCTGTCATTTGCATTTCATCATAAGACCTCTTACATTGTCTTAAGACAGATGGCTTGGTCTTGTCAGAATCAGCTGTTTCCAACCAATCCAGGAGAATAGGTCTATAGCCAGCTGGATTTTCTCTTCTCCCCCCATTTTATATATGGGGACCAATATTGCCCCCTCCACTCTGTTGGGACTTTTCAGGAACACTTCAGTATAAATAAAGTGTGATGCCAGTACTGGTGCCCACCATTCAACAACGACCTTTAATTAATGCGGGGGGGGGGGGGATACGCTGGGCTGCGTTGCTTTTCACTGGCACAATGAGTGACTTAATTCCATCTGCTATCACAGACGGCCATTGGCCAGCAATGGAGGGAGCAAGTCAGTCCGTTCAAAATCCTTGGACTGTTGCCCCCATAAGTCCTCCCACGTTGTTCGTGTAACACGGCAGTCCAGTTCTTGTGAGGAATGACCCTCCCTATCAGTCACCGCCTGATCACGAGCAATGCTCCTGCTGACTCTATCCAGCCTTCCTTAATAAAAGCCTCCTCCTCATATTTTATCAGTTTATAAATCATTATTACTTATGTCTAAAAGAGGGCAGGGATATTTACTTGATTGGCATTCTGAACCAGCTTAAACCACTTCCAAAGTTTTCTTTTATATTGCATAGAGTTTTATGAAGTATTTCCATGCACAGAATCTACTACTTGCGCTCTGAACACTCAGACAAGGTGTTCACTTCCCCACTAATGCCATGAATGTCTTCCGGATTGCAGAAAGAACGTCTTCCCTCACTGCCATTAAGGCCGGACGTTTCAGCTGAGATTCCAACGTCTTTTCAAGGGGCATTGAGGCAGTGTGGTGTAGCGGCTAGAGTGTTGGGCTGGGACTCAGGAGATCTGGTTTCCCCACTCGGGCATGAAACTCACAGGCTAAGTTTGGGCCAGTCCCTGACTCTCAGCCTGACCTACCTCACAGGGTTGTAGTGAGGATAAAATGGAGAGGAGGAGGAGGACTATGTGAGCTGCCTTGGGTTCTTTGCAAGAGGAAGAAAGGTGGAATAATAGTAATAATAATAATAATAATAATAATAATAATAATAATAATAATAATAATTTTGCCTGGTTTGAACGGATTCAATTCTATGCCTTTGTTCAGGGGTCCAAAGTCATGCTAAGACACCATCCCATCCGTTCCACCCTCAATGTTCGGAAGCCTCTGAATGTAGAAGCTCACAAGTATCCCATGGAGGGCCAGAGACATGGCGGGAGCAATCTCCGCCTCCCTCTCCTCCCGCTCAGCCCTTTCATGAGATCGGCTTGTTTGCCTGTCTAGCTGGGAAGATTTGGAGGGGGTGGGAAGGAGGCTGGAAAAGCCTCAGGGTAACCCCCATCCTGGCCTCCCCAATTCCCTCCCCTCTGCCCTGCCCACTGGGGGAGTTCCTGACCTCAGAGAGGCATCAGTCATGGTTCTTTCTGTGTTGGCTGCAAGGAGGAGGAAGGCGGCGGGGGGGGGGGGGCAGAAGACTGATTCCCAGATCTGTCGAAATGGTTGGCCATGCGCTGAACCACGATGGGCGTAACTCAGGGGAATTGCACACCCACCGTCCCTCTTTCGTGGGGGTTGTAGCTGCATGCTGGTCTCAAAATGATGAGACATCTGACTTTCCCACAAGGCAAAGCCGCAGTTCTAGATGCCGTCACAAACTGCCTGAATGTGACTCAACTGGTGTAGCCTGAACAATTCAGGGGATGAACCCATGTGCTTCAAATTTGGCATACCTAAATCCCTACTTAGGACCTACCATGGTGCTAATTTTTATGTTTGTTTAAGTAATTTCCTTCCCTTTGGGGAAAACTTCTCAAGCCTCTAGTCCTCAACGAGGTTACAGAATTTTTTAAAAAACTGAAAATCTGGGGATGAACCCATACGCTTCAAAGGTGGCATACCTAAAGCCCTGCTTAGGGCCTACCATGGTGCTAATTGTAAGCCTGTGGGCAGGGACTTTTCAAGAAATACTTTTGTAAGCCACCGTGAGAGCCTTTTTTGGCTGAATGGCGGCATAAAAATGCTTAAATAAATAAATATTTTTTATGCCTGTACCTGTAATTTCATTTCTTTTTTGGTACATTTTCAAGCTTCTAGTTCTCAACAAGGGTTGAGAATTTTAAAGAACTCCTAAAAATCAGGCGATGAACCCATCTGCTTCAAACTTGACATACCTAAATCTCTACTTAGGACCTACCATAGTGCCAAGTTACATGTCTGTACCTTTAAAAATGGCAGCGTATTTCTAAAAAAATAAATTTAAAAACTCAAACTTTTAAAAATTCCTAAAAATCAGAGGATGAACAAATAGGCTTCAAACCTGGCATGCCTAAACCCCTACTGAAGCTCTACCATGGTGCTAATTTTTGTGTCTGTATCTGTAATTTCATTTCTTTTTTTGGGAAACTTCCTTCTCAAGCTTCTAGTCCTCAACGAGGTTTGAGAATTTTAAAGAACTCCTAAAAATCTGGGGATAAACCAATATGCTTCAAACTTGGTAAACCTAAATCCCTACTAAAGACCTACCATGTTTCCAAGTTACATGTCTTTATCTCTAAAAATAACAGCGTATTTAAAAAAATAATTTTAAAAACTCATTTTTTAAAAAAAAATCCTGAAAATCAGGGGATGAATCCATATGCTTCAAACTTGGCATCCCTAACGCCCTACATAGGACCTACCATAGTGCTAATTTTTATGTCTGTTTCACTAATTTCCTTCCCTTTGGGGGAAACTTCTTAAGCCTCTAGTCCTCAACAAGGTTGGAGAATTTTAAAAAAGTCCTAAAAAACTGGGGATGAACCCATACGCTTCAAACCTGGCATACCTAAAGCCCTGCTAAGGACCTACCATGTTGCCAAGTTACATGTCTTCACCTTTAAAAATGACAGAGTATTTAATATATATATTTTAACAAGAAAAAACCTCACTAAAAAAAAAACCCTAAAAATCAGAGGATGAACTCATAGGCTTCAAAGCTGGCATGCCTAAACCCCTACTGAAGCTCTACCATGGTGCTAATTTTTGTGTCTGTATCTGTAATTTCATTTCTTTTTTTGGGAAACTTCCTTCTCAAGCTTCTAGTCCTCAACGAGGTTTGAGATTTTTTTAAAAAACTCCTAAAAATCAGGGGATGAACCCATATGCTTCAAACTTGGCATGCCTAAACCCCTACTAAGGGCCTACCATGGTGCCAAGCTACATGTCTTTACCTTTAAAAATGACAGCATATTTTAATTTTTTTTAAAAAAAACCTCCTAAACATCAGGCGATGAACCCATATGCTTCAAACTTGGCATTATGCAACGTGGTTAGCAGCACTGTTAGTTTTACCCTACCCAGTGCCTGTTTGCATTCTCTTCCCCTCCTTATTGTTTTATTATGATTTTATTAGAATGTAAGCCTATACGGCAGGGTCTTGCTATTTACTGTTTTACTCTGTACAGCACCATGTACATTGATGGTGCTATATAAATTAATAATAAATAATAAATAATAAAGTAATAATCATCATCATCATCATCATCATCATCATGGCTAAAAGTGTCTCCTGACACGTGTCTGTGGTTAACATGCTGAAATAATAGAGCCTCAAGTACAGAGTGGCCAGAATTGCCATGGCTGCTCTATTCTGCGGGCAATTTCACTGCTCCAGACGGCTGCTTTGCCTAAGCGTCTGCAGAGGCCACCATTTTGCATCGTCGGCAAAGATTTTGATGCTGTTACGTCTGTTTTAACAGGCGCGTGTTAAACTCACATTTGCTTCCTCATTGCCCGGCACTTCTTCCCTTTGTTGTCGCTTGTTGATGAGGCGTCCCGTTTGCTTGCTTTGGCCCGCTTATTCCAATGGCCGACACACTCAAAATGGCCGCTGGAGCTGTACTATAAAGAGGAGTCACCAACATGGCGGATGGCATTAGCCGGCACAGCAGACACACTCAAAATGGCCGCGAGCATGACAGGCCATGAACCACGAGACGAACGGAGGATTTCCCCATAGAAACGTAAGTGTACATGCTAGTCCACGCTAAAAGGGCTGGCACTACAGCACAGGCTCCTAATGCACAGACTTCTGGGATATGGGGCGGAGCAGTTGGAGGACTCAGGTGCTCCACTAACCTAGTGTGACCATGTGGAAAGGAGGACCGGGCTCCTGTATCTTTAACAGTTGCATAGAAAAGGGAATTTCAGCAGGTGTCATTTGTATATATGGAGAACCTGGTGAAATTCCCTCTTCATCACAGCAGTTAAAGCTGCAGGAGCTATACTAGAGTGACCAGATTTAAAAGAGGGCAGGGCACCTGCAGCTTTAACTGTTGTGATCAAGAGGTTCTCCATATATACAAATGACACGTGCTGACATTCCCTTTTCTATGCAACTGTTAAAGATACAGGAGCCCTGTCCTCCTTTTCATAGGGTCACCCTAACTAACCACTTTGTGGTTAGCGTGTGGTTAACGAAAACTTAACCACAAAAGGGTTAATGTGTCTTCTAATCCCATTTTGCGTGTGGTTAGCGTAAACAGGCAACTGCTATTTTGGGCTGCATTAATAGAAGTATAGCTTTCAAATCACGTGAGGTACTGGTTCCTCTCTCTATTAAGCCCTAGTTAGGTGTCATCTAGAGTATTCTGCCCAGTTCTTGGGCACCACAATTGAAGAAGGATGCAGACAAGCTGGAACGTGTTCAGAGGAGGGCAACCAGGATGATCAGGGGTCTGGAAACAAAGCCCTATGAAGAGAGACTGAAACAACTGGGCATGTTTAGCCTGGAGAAGAGAAGATGGAGGGGAGACATGATAGCACTCTTCAAATACTTAAAAGGTTGTCACACAGAGGAGGGCCAGGATCTCTTCTCAATCATCCCAGAGTACAGGACACGGAATAATGGTCTCAAGTTACAGGAAGCCAGATTCTGGCTGGACATCAGGAAAAACTCCCTAACAGTTAGAGCAGTATGACAATGGAACCAGTTACCAGTTAACAAGAGGCAACTGGACAACCATCTGGCAGGGATGCTTTAGGGGGGATTCCTGCATTGAGTAGGGGGTTGGACTCGATGGCCTTATAGGCCCCTTCCAACTCTCCTATTCTATGATTCTATGATTCTAAACACAGATGGCCATGGTTAAGTTAACCACAAAACCCAGAGTGTTGTCTGAACTGATTTTCTTTTCTTTTTTTAACAATGGGGTGTCCAGTTTTTATGGAGAGCCCCCACATGGGAAAGGAGGTCTTCTTAATCCTCTCAGTAACTGTGATTTGCCTCTCAATTCCTCTGCCATTGGAGGTCGTGGTGCTGCATTTGAAGTCTCCTCCTCCGTACACTGGGAGTTGAGATGGTCACTTGCTACCTCGCTTTGCTCCCCCACCCCAGACATCCACCCCGGGTTTCTTTTCCTTTTTTAAATTGCAAAAATTAAGACTGCAATCCAAGGGGCTCGAATGCATTCCATTGAACTCAATGGGATTGATTTACTGAGTAAGCATGCCAAAGATTTGAGGGCAGTCTTATGCAACGTTCTGCTTTGGTGTTCAGTAACAAGAGAAGCAAATCCCAATCCCTGTTGTCCGAGGGGGAGTTGTCCCCACTTCAAACAACCAATAAACGGGAGGAGGAGGAGGTACAAAGAAGATCTGGGGGTGGGTGGGGTTAAGAACACGTGTGAGTGAACCTCAACGGATCTCCCCAAATGCGCTACAGCAGAGGTGCAAGTTTACAAGTTTTCATATGCTATGTAAGCGCTATGTAAGAACTATATAAGTGAAATGAGCTAATTCGAGGGTAAACCAGAACAAAAGTGTACGTGGGATGAGGCTTTCAGCCTCAGAACAGGGGTTCTCTCCAGAGGTGATGCAGCTCCTGTACTCAGCTGTTCTATAAGATTGCCAGAGTAGGGCCCACCCAACCAGAGTCTGACAGGGGCTGGGGCTGGGACCTCCTCTTTGCCTATTCATGACCTTTCACTGTAGTCATGGCCATTCAAAATATGATCTGAGAAGTGCCCTCAGAAGTGCTCCCTTCCTCCCTTGGAGGTACAAACTCTTTGCACAGACAAGCATTTCAGCGGTTTCCTGGCTTAGCATGGCTCTGGGAATGGCTGTGATTTGTTGCCTCCCAGAGTACATCAACTTCTAGATCAGCTCAAAGGGTCCCTGAGAGACACAGAACTCTGAAGTCCACTTCTCTGAGCACCTTGCAGCAGTGGCGATCACCCACCCCGAAAGAGTTTGCGAGAAATGGTGGCTACCATCCCGCGGGAGCTGTGCAATAGCTACCCCTATTTCAAGAGCTTGGCCAAGGAGCAGTTTGCATTAACAGTGGAGCACTGCCGGAAAAAGTTCCGCCGTCTGGTCAAAAGTCCGAAAGAAACTTTCTCCGCCTTCACCACCAGAATGGAGGCGGCGAAGATGGCGGACCGGCTTCAGGCGTTTGAGCGGAAGGGAGCGGGCGGAGTGCCGAAAATGCCGGAGGGACGGGACGGGGCAGCCACGGCCGAGAAGAAACCCACGTGGCCACCAGCGCCACCCTCACCAGTGTCCAATTGGAGTGATGATAGCGGAGGCGAGACGGCCGACTTGGAGTGGGAGCACATGCGGACAGAGTCAGCAGGAGTAGCCCAAGCGGCCGCGGAACCCGGGAGTCCTGGTCCGGCAAATGCAGTCTCTATGCGGCTGATGACCCCGGCGCAGCTCCAGTGGAGTCGTCGCAAATTCTGTGAGTGCGTGGTGGTCAATGGGAGAACAATTCGGGCTCAGAGGGACACCGGAGCGGATCTTAGTTTGGCCCACGTGGGGCTGTTGGAGCCTGGACAGAGTTTGGTGGGTCGAACCGTAAAAGTGACCCCCTACGGAGCACCTCCCTTCGAGGCTCCGCTGGCCCGAGTGAAAATGGAGTATCGGGGATGGAAGGGGGAGCTAGTTATCCTTACGCATACGGAAGGGCCAGCTTTCCTTCTGGGCAATGACTTGTGTTTTAAAGTAACCCAGCTGGCGGTCACCACCCGGGGAAAAGCGGCCCGAGAAAAGAGGGAGTCGCAGGGGAAGAAAGGAGCCAAAGCGGCACAAGAGGAAAAGGAGCAGGGAGGCGGGGGGAAGAGGTTACCCCCGAGTTCCTAAAAGAAGTACAGCAGGACCCCTCCCTGCAAGGGTGCCGGGAAGCTGCGGGAGGCCCAGGGGGAGAGAGAGCAAAACTGGGAAAAGCCACGTTTGTGTGGGAACGGGGAAGACTTTACCGCAGGTTCTCGCCGAAAGGGGGAGGGGGAGCGGAACGGAAGCAGTTGGTGGTGCCGAAGTCAGAACGGGGAAAGGTGTTGGAAACGGCCCATGAGCGGTTGTGGGGAGGCCACTTGGGGATACGCCGTACGCTGGAGCGGGTGAGCCGAGATTTTTATTGGCCGGGGGTGGCCCAGGAGGTGAAGGATTATTGTAACTCCTGTGAGGTATGCCAGCGAGTGGGGTTCCCCCGAGACCATCCAAAAGCCCCGCTGCATCCCTCCTTGATTACGGAGGTGCCCTTTGAAAAGGTGGGGGTGGACATTTTGGGCCCTTTTAACCCGGCTACCTGAGGGGGAAAGAAATACATTTTAACGATGGTGGATTACGCTACCCGATATGCAGAAGCGGTGCCGCTGGCCGTTATTTCGGCCCCCCAGGTGGCCAAAGCCCTGATGTCCATTTTTACCAGGGTGGGGATCCCCAAAATGTTGGTGCATGACCAAGGGGGAAATTTTATGTCAGCACTGTTAAAAGAGCTGTGGCGGTTGGCGGGGGTGCAGCAGTGTGTGGCGGCGGCGTATCACCATGAAGGGAATGGGTTGGTGGAACAATTTAACCAGACCCTGGGTAAAATGTGAAAGGCTTACGCGGTGAAGCATACGGCTGACTGGGATCAGGCCCTGCCCTACCTTCTCTTTGCCGCCCGGGACACTAAGAGTGACAGTTTGGGGTTCTCGGCGAACGAATTGGTGTTTGGGAGGGAGTTGCGAGGACCACTGAAGCTGTTGCGAGAGAGATGGGAGGATGGTGCCTCCCCGGCCCCGGTGTCGGTAGTAGAATACATGCAAAAATTACAGAATTTGTTGAAGGAGGTAGGGGAGGCCGCACAGGAGAACCTAGAGCAGGCGCAGCAGACGCAGAAGAGGTGGTATGACCGGCAGGCCAGACGGCGAGTGTTTCAGGTGGGAGAGAAGGTGTTGGTGTTAAAACCCATAAAGCCGTAGAAGTTGGCAGTACGTTGGGAGGGGCCCTTGGTGGTGGAGAAAAAGCTGAATGAGGTAAACTATCTGTTGCGAGATGTGGAAAAGCAGCGTCGGGCGAAAGTTTTTCATGTAAACATGATGAAGCCGTTTCGGGAGCGCGGGGTGCACGTTGGCCAGGTGGGCAGTGAGGAAGGAGGGGGACACGGAGCCAGGTTGCACGTTTTGGCAAGTTACCAGCGCATGGAGGGGTTAGAGGAGATTCAAGTTCCCGAGGTGCTGAGCGCGCTGTAAAGGAAGCAGCTGCGGCAGCGGCTTGGAGAGTTTAGAGAGTTGTTTTCGGGGTTACCCGGGAGGACATCATCTGAGGAGAGCCCCCAATTCAGGGAGATTACTCTGGACTTACGAGACTCCTGAAAGCTGTAGATATCAGAAAGATGAGACTCTCAAGCTTTTCTATTGTTGTATTTGTATCTTCTATTTAGTATACTTGTAAGGCCCCTTTGGGGGGCCACATGTAGTATGATCTTTTTAATAAAAATCTGTTATCCTAAAAAAAAAAAAACCTGTTATCCTAACCCTAACCCTAACCCTAACCCCTAACCCTAACCCTAACCCTAACCCTTACCAATACAACAGTAGAACAGAACAACTGGGTTGGTAATAATCTTTATAGGATAATAATAATAATAACAACAACAGTGATAACAATTGTAATTTTAAAAAATTATTTAATTTGTAGTCAATATATATACAATGGAAACAAATACATGGTACATATCGGGCCAATAAAAAAACAATATTGTAGTATTTAAAACCTCTCTTTACCTACAAACACATGACTACCAAACGCGTTTCGACCTATGGTCCTCTTCAGTGGTAAAATGAACATTCACAATTATACAAACTTATATTAACAATACAGACAACACAAGTATCAATAGGCACTACTGCAGCGTTAAGACCTGTAAATACAAAGGCAGTATTCTATTTAAAAAGGTAAAATGCCAAATGTAAAAAGTAAAATATGCTAAGAATGTAGATATATGAAACGACATACTCACATACAAATCTCAAATAATAATAAAAAATCTCTGGATGCTGCCCAAACAGAAACTTTCCAGCTACTGGCACAGCTTATAACTGCTTAAAGCTCCAATTAAATTCTTAAAACAATTAGAACACTCCTAATTAAGGAGCTGATTACAACCTTAAGGGCATTCATCCTAGGCTAGCTGATAACACTAAAATACTTCAAAACATCAACTACATATCAAACGCATAATGGCCAAACACACACACACACACACACACACACACACACACACACATATATATATATATATGCTCTTCCTAGTGCAGGACCATCCAGTTCATCTCCTCAACCAAGCCAGCTGGGGACATAGGCCTTTGCTAGGCCTACCTGTAAATCCAGCCGGGAGGAGGGGCGACCTTTTTTCTTTTTTTTTTTTTAAAGGAGCCAACAGTGCAGGAGCGCTCCAGCGTGTCAGGTAGGGTTTTTTATAAAAAAATGTCCCCACTCCCCATCGTCCACGATCCCCCCACCCTGTCCCAATCTCCCCCCCACTCCGTCCGCGATCTCCCTGCAGGCGCCGATTTCCGTCCTCCCTGCAGGCCCCGATCTCCCCACCCAGGCCCCGATCTCCATCCCCCCCCACAGACCCTGATTTCCCCACTCAGGCCCCGATCTCCCCCCCCCCCCCGCTCCATCCGCAATCTCCCTGCAGGCGCTGATCTCCGTCCTCCCCGCAGGCCCCGATCTCCCCACCCAGGCCCCGATCTCCATCACACCCACCCACCCACCCACCCGCAGGCCCAGATCTCCCCACCCAGGCCCCGATCTCCATCACCCCCACCCACCCACCCCGCAGGCCCCGATCTCCCCACCCAGGCCCTGAATCACTTCCAGGTTTTCAGAAGGATGCAAAGTGTACCCTTTTCTATTAGTGATTTACTTTCTTTAGTTCTTCCCTCAAGGACTGTAAGACCACTGATGCTAGCACACTCATAACCTGTGGTAAGGGATGAACAACTTGGATCACTGGGAAGTAAAGGTGGGAGCTGAATCTGCACCAGGCAGTGGCTGTCCTGTATGGGAGCTGCAGAGGGGGACATCTTCCCTTCTTTTATGGCCATCGAGAGGGTGGGGGGAACATACCCGGAGGCCAGGAACATGGAGAATCAATACATCATGCATTAGCCCCTCTCTTCCTCCCTTCCCCTTTTGGCTTAATACAAGGTTGAAACATTATTTCCAGATAAGCAGGTATTAATACTTGCAAGATGGCAGAGAATATGGCTGCGGGAGCCCATAAGCGCAGAGCGTCTTTTTCAGCACAGAATTCAGTCTGAGAGCTTGTGCAACGGCTGGGATGACTCCGGGTTATTCTCCCTTCCCCGTGGAAGGGCTTCTGCCTTGTTGACTGCTTTGAGTTGCCTGCCTCTGATCTCTGAGAGACTTGCACCTCGGAGTCACGATAGCGCAGCCCTTGAGAGTTTCTCAGCACATGGAAAACTTTCTCTTTAAATTGGTAACAGTCAAAGCAGGGGAGGATATCACATGGTCTTCCACCATCCCAAGGTTTCTGCCCAAAGGATCGGTGCACGGATTTGCAAGAGTCCTCCTTGGGTCAACTTGCTCTGGCAGCTTGTTCAGAGCAAAGGGTCGTTAGTCAATTCTGTAGCATTTTCATGCTTTGCACCTCCTTCTGCCATTGCAGCAGTCTCAGTGTTTGAGCTGTCAGAGGCGTGAGACCGATGTTTACCACGCAAGAAAGGTTGGGAGCATTTGGTTGGCTCCGTTTGTATTCTTGGTTCATCCCTTTGATTGTTGTAATCCTCTATCCTCATCATAGAGGACTTTGTTGTTATTGATGGCTCAACAGCTTCAGCTATTGTGCTGTTCGGAAAAGTAGTAAATGGAAAGGACAGGACAGGACAGGACAGGCAGAGAGGCAGGGAGAGCAAGAACAAGGCTGAGGCCTCAGCTGCTGTGAATGACGCTGCTGCCTGAGATGTGGAGCGGATGAAGCAGAAGCTGTAACTTCCCTTCTGGACCTCACATTAAGCTGCCCTCTCCTTCTACTGGCTCTTGGAAAGGGACTGGGTGGGATTCTGATCAACGCTCCGCTTTCCTTTGGAGACAACCGTCTAAAATTAAACAGTGTCATCAATAAAGCAACAGAAGGGACAGGAAAAGAGAAGACTGAAGTTCTGAAATGTGGTTGCTGTTTGTAGCCAAGAAGTCACAACTAAGAAGGTACAGCCCTAATTAAGCTCGGGGGACTTGAGGATAAACATGCAAGGACATGAGTACTGACTAGAAGTGCCGTTCATCTGTAATTGCTGGCATTGGAAGAAACTTTATAACGTTGTGCTTACCAGAAGGGGATATAGGACCCTGGGTATTACACCTTCTCCAGAGACTATCGCCCCAATAGATGGTGAAATCAAACAGGATGCATCACTCTTTTGGCTCTTCACACACTGTGAGTCGCAGTGTGGCTGAAGATGGCTGTTTATGGATTTACAAAGGAGTTTGATCCTGACCAGGAGGCCTCAGTACACTATGCAGAGAGACTTTCCCGGTATTTCATTGCTCATGGCATTGACGATGTTAGCAAGAAGTGTGCCATTTCACTGACTGTTTGTGGAGCAAAGACATTTGGACTCCAAAGAAATTTAGTTAGCCTGACCCTTCCTCCGGAGAAGTCTGGATCCCTCCAGGAAAGCAAGGCCTACCAGAGGAACCGGCACTGAGGGGCTACTCGCGGGGAAACCAGGGGTGCCATGTCCGGTGGCGGTAGGCCTTGTTTCCCCGGCACGGCCATTTTCATAAGGAAACAGGAAGTCTCGTGAGGCTTCCGGTGAAACTTCCTGTTTCCAGCGAGACTTCAGGAAAGACCCCCCCAGGCTGGCTGGGCAGAAGCAGCAGTCAGCTTTGGGCAGCGGAAGAAGCAGGACTGGAGCTAGCCAGTGCGGGAGCAACAGCAGCTGCAGGATGATGACGGCAACCCAGGCCCAGCAGCACCAGTAGGAGCAGCACTGTGTAGTGGGGTGAGTGGGTGGGTGGGCAGGCCACTGGCTCACTTCACTGCCAGGGCTGGGCGGCTGGGCCTGGGCTGGGATAGTGCGGGTGCTGGGCGGCCATTCTTTGGGGGTGGGGGGTGGACAGGCCACCAGAAACCTTCGCTTCCAGCCCGGACTGGTGAGCCTATGCTGGTCCAGTGCTGGCACAGGGCGGCCATTCTTTGGTGGGTGGCGTTTGGCAGTCTGCCATCTCCTTTGGCTGGCTGGCCTGGATGGATGGGCCTGGGATGGGACGGCACAGGTTTCAGGGGGCCATTCCCCAAGGTTTGGGGTGAGTACATGGGTGGGCAGGCCACTGGCTCCTTTGGCTGCCCGGCCCTCACAGCTGGGCCTGAGCTGGGACAGTGTGGGTGCCGGGTGGCCTTTCGCCATGTGTTGGGGGTGGGCAGGCCACCGGCACCCTTTGCTGCCCAGAACAGATGGCTGGGCCTGGGCTGGGCCAGTGCGGGTGCTAGGTGGCCATTCTGTGGGTTTGGGGGTTTGGGGCAGGCCCCTGGCCCCCCACCCCCTGGAGAATGGCCACCTGGCACCCACACTGTCCCAGCCCAGGCCCAGCCGCCCTGGCTGGGCAGCAAAGAGAGCCGGTGGCTTGCCTACCCATACACCCACCCCAGCCCCTGGAGAATGGCCACCTGGCACCCGCACTGTCCCAGCCCAGGCCCAGCCACCAGGGATGGGCAGCGAAGGGAGCCGGCGGCCTGCACAAACCCCACCTAACGAAGAATGGCTGCCCTGCACCAGCGCTGAACCAGCACAGGCCCAGCTTTCCAGATTGCTCAGCAAAGGGTTCTGGTGGCCTGCCCACCCCACTCCCAGGGAATGGCTGCCCAGCACCTACACTGTCCCATCCCAGGCCCAGCCACCAGGGACGGGCAGCGAAGGGAGCCAGTGGCCTGCCTCTCCATACACCCATTCCCACGCCCTGGAGAATGGCCATCCGGGCCGGGCAGCGAAGGGTTCCGGCTGCCGGAACCCTTCGCTGCCCAGTCCGGATGGCTGGGCCTCGGCTGGGCCAGTGCGGGCACTGGGTGGCTGTTCTCTGTGGTGTGGGTGTGGGAGGGGGCTGGCGGCTTCCGTCGATGCCCAGCCCAGGCAGCTGGGCCTGGTCTGGGACAGCGGCAGCAGAGGCAGCCATCCTGCACCCCATCCTCAAGTCATCGTAAACCTAGGCCATCAGATATTATGCTGCGATTTTACTTTAACAGTCTCTCACAATCCCCTGGGAAGTCTGTGGCAGACTATTTGGGAGACTACGTCACCAGTCAGAGCATTGTACGTTTGGAGGTACCTTGAATGCCTTGCTGAGGGAACGGCTAGTCTGTGGCATCAATGGGGACAGGATGCAGAGGCGTTGACAGGCAGAATGCAAATTAGACTTTAAGAAAGCCCTGGAAATTCTGCAAGCCGTGGAGGCAGCAACTCAGAATGCTTTCGATTTGCTGTTTCTCTATATGCTGATAGTAGAAACTCAGGGGGGAGGTGTGCACTTTGGTTCACTTTAATTTCTGCTTTGACAAATGTGAGCCGGTCTTGAGCAAAAGCACAAAAGCTCAAAATTTTAATAAGAGACACTCGCCTAGTTACAACTAGGCCTGTGCAAGCCTCGGGCCGCAGGCCACAAAGCCCTGTTGTTGTTTATTCGTTCAGTCGCTTCCGACTCTTCGTGACTTCCTGGACCAGCCCACGCCAGAGCTTTCTGTCGGCTGACAGCCCTAGGCCTCCGTAAAGGAGAAACGGCCTACAAAGCATCCAGAGAGCTTCGGCTATGGGGCGGTATAAAAATGTAATAAATAAATAAAATAAATAAATAAATAAATAAAGGAGAAACAGCCTACAAATCGCTCAGAGAGCTTCGGCTATGGGGCAGTATATAAATTAAATAAAGAAATAAAGAAATAAAATAAATAAATACAACTCCCAGCATGCATTGCCTGGGGGGGCTGAACCTACCAGAGCCCAGAGACAGTTGGCACTCGTGTCCTTCCCACTGCCACTACCGTGATCGCCTGCTCACGGGCGTAGTGGCTCGCTCGTTGCTGCAATCTGCCGCCCCCACCATTGCCAGCCACTGCCTGAAGTGATCCAGCATACTCTGGTCCCCGGAGGAGTCCTCATGCTTTCCGCAGGCACCACGCAGACGCCTGCTTTGGATGTTGGGAGGAGCAGTCGTCTGTGGGGCGCCTGCAGAACACAAGAGGACTCCTCCAGGGACCAGAGTATGCTGGATCACTTCAGGCAGTGGGAGACCATGGTGGCGGGTGGCTGATTGCAGCAACGAGCGAGCCATTATGCCCGTGAGCAGGCGATCACGGCAGTGGCAGCAGGGAGGACACGAGTGTCCACTTCCCAGGCAATGCATGCTGTATATGTTGTATGTATTTTTCATTAAAAAATAAAAAAAGGAAAAAAGTAATGAGAGAGAGAGAGAGAGAGAGAGAGAGAGATGAAAAAGAAGGAAAGAAGAAATGAAAAAGGGAGAGAGAGAGAGAGAATGGAAGAGGAAATAGAAGAAAGGGAGGAAAAGAAGGCAGGAATGAGCATCTTTTCATTCTTTTCCTGCAAAAACAGAGACATTGGAGGAGTGAGTCCACGAGGTTTCTACAGGGTTTGCTCCATTGGAGCAACTCCCCATTCCAACCATTTCTCCCCACTATGCTTGTCTTCCCCATGCAGGGGATTCAGCCATAGGACTCCTCACCTGCAGCCGGAAGTCGTTTGGCCCAGCCACAGACTTGGGCCACCCCACTGACAACGAGGCCATGGGGCTGGGGGAGGTGTGCTTTGGATTTCCACGGGGGTCTCCGATCCCAGCACTGACCTGACCCAGGGATGCTTAGCTTCAGCTGGCGGCCTTCGTGAAGTGCCTTCAGGCCATGCCCTGAGCCGTATTCACCCTTCCCCAGGGATTCCCACAGCAGCCCTGTGAGGTGGATCAGAGTCCACAGGAGTCTTGTTCGGGCTTTCAAGCTGCCACTTACCTCTCTATATATACATGGCCAGGACAGGGGGCCACACCACAGAACCCCATCCCCACTGTGACATTTTCCCTCAACACATCTGAAATGCAGAAGCAAAAGAAAATTCCAAACCTTTTCTCGGCAGGCTCCTCATTTTTTGGCTTCCTCTTCTGAAAGTAAAAGTGTGAGAGAGGAAAGTTAGCAATGACTGCTGAGGGGCCTCCGTGGTTTTCTGTCTATTCGGACCCCCCTGGGAGGGGAGCCCAAGGGCCCAATGATCCCCCTTCCCAGGGGCTGACACAGCTTCCGCCTCCCTGTGTCCCCCAACCCTTTTGTGGGAGGGAGTTGGGTGGGTGCGGAAAAGAGCAGCAGCGTGGCATCTTGCTCCTTCAATAGCCCTGGACACACTTTGTCACCGTCCTGCTGCAGACAGTGCTGAAAACAGGGTCTCGCAGAAGGGGGCCACACAGTGGATTTCCCTCCCCCTCCCCATAAATGGCAGCCCGGGGGGGGCCCAGGGTCGGCCTCAAGTGCTTCCACCGATTCATGGGGTGAGTTTGGGAAGAGCCAAAGAGTGTTGTGAGCAGAGAGCACAGGGCTATTGATTGCTTTACTGCTTCCCCTTTGTAGCTCAAAGGGGCTCCTCACCTTTTTCTTGACACCTTCCTCCTGAGGTTCCCTTTGGTCTAAACAGAAGGAAATAATGAAATCAGGCAGGCATTTCCTGCTGTAGGACCAGTGTTCCCCCTCATTTGATGACTCTGGGGATGATGGAGGTGGGAAAGGAGATGTCAGAGAAGGTGATCTTACCTGAGCAGGTTGTTGTGCCGTTGTTTTCGTTGATGGCCCAGCTCTTGGTGGAGAAGATGGAAGGGACTGTTTCAGTGGAGGAGATGATGTTGCAGGTGAAGGACACGAGGATGCAGAAAGAGGAGAGGATGGAGAAGGAGAAGATGGTGGGGAACAAGACTCTGGTGATGACGGGGATTGGTTGGATGATCCCGAGTCCTGTGAATATACCAGTGCAGAAACTTCACTTTGGTCGATAGTATAATTGATCACTTCCCAACTTTCACCACTCAAGCTCCACTACCTGTATGTTCATTTGGCTTAGGGGCTGCCCTTGGGAAAGTCAGGGAACACATTTGGCCAACACATTCATCAATCCCCCGCCCCCCTGGAAATACCTCTGCTTCCTTCTGAACCATTATGACCAGAGAGAGGGGAGGAAACCCCCGCCCTCCCACCCACAGACCCCATAGCTTATGCAGGAGTACACATTTCCCCTATCCCACATTGTCAGACAGGTGACGTAGATGTCAGTGGCATAAAGGTTCTAATTCTCGACCCAAAAGCCTGATGAATCATGAAAACCTGCCACAAAATAGAGCAGCCAAAAACATCACTTTGCTAATTTCTGCTTCCTGCTCATCTCCAAACCACGGCCAGTTAGAGTTTAATTCTTCAATCTTGACTGTTTTATTGTATATTGCTGTAAATCTATTGTTATGCAAACCGCTTGGATCTTTTCATTGGAAAGCGGTATAAACATCTGCATAATAAATAAGAAATTAATATATTGTCTCCTCTCTTTAGCCAAACAGCCAGTAGAGAAGAGCCACTGACCTCACTTTCCTCCACCCAAGTCCCTTCAGACGATGTCCATTTATTCTGTGAAGCAAAGAAGAGCAACCATTAAATCCATAAGGTTTACATTCACATCCACCGTGAATTCACCACCCATTTTGATTTGCATCTTGAGGAAAAGCCCCCCCTCCCCGGGGAAAAAGGGGTCTCTGGGCTGCTGCTGGCACTAAGAAATGGAAGGAGGCACTTCTTCAGCCTCTGCCTTCGTCGGCTTCCTGCCACGCCACCCCTCCCCGCCCCTGCTCGTGGCACTGCGCGAGCTTCTTTGTGACCTGGTTGCACCCAAAGGAGCTGGGCCCAGTAGCAGAGGGTTGTCAGGGGAGAGTCCTCTGGACTCGCGGACCCAGTCTGACACCCGTAACATCCTACACTAGAACGCCCCCATTCAGGCCTTGCTCCTTGGCCCTTCGCTGACTCCCTCCTCCACCATCCACCAGCAATGTTAGAGCTGAAGAAGACTTACTTGCAAGGCTCTCAGGGCCGCTGCAACTGCCTGGGTTTGTTCACTGCTTGGGACAGATGTTTCCTGGAACAAGTCAGTCAACAGATCAATCCTGCATGAAATTTCCTAACCAAAGAGCCTGATTCATCATGCAAACTTTCCAGTTACACTTTTAGTGATCAACAGTGGGTTTTTTAATTGCATTCCAATGTAATACTATTACTCTGTCAACTGATCTGATAATTCTACTTGAAAGTGCTATACAAATCTGCATACTAAACATCCATAAAGAAATGAATCCCCCCTCCCTTTAACACCACCCTGCAGCAAACACAACCTGCGCTGGCCACTGACCTTGTTTCCCTCACAGGTTGCTTGCTGGGGAGGGGAGGAGACCGATGGTTGTGCCTAAAGGAAAGGGAAGAATAGGGAGTACAGTAAGCTACAGTGAATCCTCCTCTGATTTGACTTCCCCAATCTGATGCCCTCCCGATGTCCTGGATTACAACTGCCAGCAAGACCCAGGCGCCTGGAGAAAGCTGCAGTGCACATAAGGCGAAGCACCGAAAGACTCTAGTCGGGATTTGGTGGTTTCTCAGAGGGAGGGACAGTCCTGAGCATCCCCCTCTGCTGAGCTGGGCCTCCTTGTTCCCAGAACAGAGACCTGGAGTTATTCCGAGCGCTCTGCTCTGATGACAGGGGAGCTGAGAACCCTCCCAGGAGTTTGGTCCTTGGGGAGAGTCCCGCTCCCCTCTGGAAGTTACATTGGACCTGAAGAAGAGTTGCGTGCAGAGCTTCCATCATTAGGGGCCTCTGCTGATACACAGGGCTTCTCCTTACTGTGTGGCCTTGTCCTTGCCTGGCTCACATGCCCTTGGATGACCTCAGTGACCAGGCAGGTTGATGGGGAGAAGGCGCTCTCTCAGGTATCTTGGTCCCAAGTTATTTAAGGCTTTGTACACTAGTACACAAACCTTATACCTGGCCTGAATTGGTAGCCAGTGCAGTTCCCTCAGCATGGAGTTACATGCTGGAAGGCATCAGCTCTGGACAGCAACTGAGTTCCGGAGAAACTTTAAGGGCAGCTCCACATAGAGCACATTGCAGTAATCCAGTCTTGAGGTTACCTATGCCTGTACCACCGTGGCCAAGCTATCCCTGTCCAGGACAGGCTGTAGCTGGTGATCCAGCTGAAGCTGGTAAAAAGCACTCTGAGCCTGCAGCGACAGAGATGGACATAAGAGTACCCCCAAACGAGGAACTTGATCTCTCAGAGGGAGTGCAACCCCATCCAGTGTCTCCTGTTTGGCTGTTGCTTTTGAAAGAGGAACAGAGTCAGATTCTCTCTCTCTCTCTCTCCCTCTCTCTCTCTCTCTGTCTGTTTGTGTGTGTGTGTTTGTGTGTGTGTCAATATGTGTTTACGTTTCTAAATTACTTTCCAGTGTAATACTGTTAACTGATCTGATAACCTTAATGTCCATGTGCCTCAGTTCTCCCTTTCTGTGGTCTGCATTGATTGCTGTCGGGGATTCAAAGATTGTTCCGCCTCCAGGACCCCTTAGTTCCGCCTCTGTTGACCTGTCTTAACCTCAAAACTCAAGTTAGCCAACAGGCTCCACTACTCAGGCACAAATGTGAATTCTGGGGAAGACACTGAATCATCAACTCCAAAAATAAACTCAGTGCTGGGGTCAGAATGCAGCATTCCATGACTCTGCCACAGCTAGATGCCTGGGTGGTATTTATCCTAACCCCTGATACTGGTGTGAACTTAGTATGGCAAGCCTATCGGGATATATGTTCCACACTAGACTTTTTATTTTAACAACTGGTGTAAGTTTCAATAATAGAAAGGCAATACAGTGAGTATTATTTTAATATCATTTCACAGATAAAATCTCTCGGATAAGAGCCAATTTAGATGCCGTCGTTATAACAGAAGCTGAAGCCGAAGTGTCCAGCAACTCTGTGAGTAGGATTACACGGGATCAGTTTCACTTGGTGAGTACTGAGGATGTGGACAAGCTGCTTGGACGAGTAAGGAAGACAACTTGTCCTCTCGATCCTGTTGGGTTATTGTGCCAGAACTTTTCTCTCTCTGGAACTCTGTTTGTGCTCAGAAACAAACACACATCACGCAGGTCTTACACAGCAGAGCTGGTTTATTTCCTTCAGGCTTCTGTGCAGTTCAATTCAGATCAGTTCAGATCAGCACACTGAGGCATACACAGAGAGCAGTGATCATAGAGCAGTGATCAGTAAGCAGTGATCAGTTCCATTTTACACAAGTGAGAAACTATATACAGATCTACACAATTCTTATCTACATTACATACAGCTGTGATGAGGCTAACTTAGAATCTTGGCAAGGTTCCCAGAACAGCCTCTATCTCAAGGTAATTGCCCACAGATAGACTTTCTCTGTTTAACCCTGAGATAGCCATACACACACAATTTTAATGACTAAGCAAGTATTTCTTTTCATATACTTAACAGTCCTCCTCTTGCGCATGTTGTTTAAATTGTGTTACAATCTGAGACCCAGCTTTAAAAGCATCTCTTTGTGTTTTACCATTGAACGTTCCACCTGTCCTTCCTCATTTTGTTTTACTTTGAATACCCATTTACTGTTAATGGCTTTACGACCTTCAGGTAAAGGTACTAGCTCCCACGTTTCATTTTTTTTCCATTGCTCTGATTTCCTCTGACATTGCTTCATGCCAGCCCTGAGCTTCTGTAGGTTCCATCTTCTGAATTTCCTCAAATGAAGTAGGTTCATAGGCTATTAGTAAAGCTCTATGAGAAACCTGTTTGCTTTGGTATTCATCTGAATAACAAATTGGAGCTTTGCGTTCCCTTTCTGGTTGCTTTGGCATAGTTACAGGCACAGTTTCCTCCTTTACAGTTTCTTCCCCCTCCCTCTCTTGCTGAGATTGTTCAGGAATTTCTTCTGTTTCTACAGCTTTCTGTTCTACAGGCAAACTTACATACTGTTTTGTTTCCTGCATTTGTTCATGAAAAACTACATCTCTGCTCACAATTACACTTTTGTGATATGGAGACCACAAACGATAGCCTTTTGTTTGTGTATCATATCCCAACAGTTTACATTCCAAACCTCTTTGAGCTAGCTTTCCTGGTCTGTTTTCTTTCTGAACATGAGCAAAACATTTACTTCCAAAAACCCTTATATGTGACACTCTAGGTTTTCTTTTGTAAAACATTTCATATGGAGTTTTTTCATGTACAGAGTGGTAAAGCCTGTTTAACAAATAATTTGATGTGGACAAAGCTTCTGCCCAGAACAGATTAGACAATCCTGACTCTTTCAATAGAGCTCTTAACATGTTCTGCAAGGTTCTGTTTTTCCTTTCTGCAACTCCATTTTGAAATGGTGAATATGGAGCAGTAAGGTCATGTTGTATACCCTCATCACTGAGGAATTTTTTAAATTGGTTGCTAAGAAATTCACCTCCCCGGTCTGTTCTTAGATTAGCTATAGGTTCTTTAAATCTATTTTTACTCCACTTAACAAAGGCTTTGAACTTTCCAAAAGTTTCACTCTTCTGTTTTAACACATACACAAATCCAAATCTACTGTAATCATCAACAATAGACAAGAAAAATCTGTTTCCTCCTTGACTTGTCTCAAAAGGACCTGCAAGATCTGCATGTATTAATTCAAAAATTCTTTTTGTTGTTCTCTCACTATGTTTTGGAATGTTTGACTTATGACACTTGGTTTCACTGCATACATTACATTCTACATAGTTAGAACATGGTTTGATTTTCACCCCTTCACACAATTCTGGAATCTTAGAAATTGTTTTATAGTTAGCATGACCAAACCTTTTATGAGTTAAATGGATACACTCTTGGTGTGGTTTGCAATTGGCTATTGTTTTTGTTGTGACTTTGCTGGCTACAACTTCATTTTCTGTACAAGTATTAATCACATACAAAGATTCTTTCATTATTCCCTGCACACACACCTTGTTTCCCTGTTTTATAGTACAATTTTCTTCAGTAAAACAAACCTCATACCCCATTTCTGTTAACTGAAACACACTTAGAAGGTTTGTTTCTAATTCTGGTACATATAAAACACTTTGTAGTTCAACTCCCAGACAATCAAAATATACATTACCCACACCACAAATCTGGATTTTTGTTCCATTTGCAAGGGTAACACACTTTTGCTCTGAAGTAGAAGTTTCCAAGGTTACAAATGAAAGTTTGTCTTTTGCCATACTTATTGAAGCCCCAGAGTCCAAAAACCAAGGATTCATTGTCTCTTTGACTCTTGCTAGAAGACACTTCTTTGTTGATTCAGCTTCATTCATGTTGTTTTCTTCTCTCCACTTTGCTGTCGAGTGCTTTTTCTTCTTGTTGTTGTTGCAATCCCGCCGTAAATGTTCTGTGGAACCACAATTAAAGCATTTCCTTGCCTTTAATGCAGCCACCACATCAGAAGATTTATGGCTTTGTTGAAATTCAGCCACAGGAAGTTTAAGGCTCTGTTGTTTTGAAGCTTGTCTTCTTTCATAGGTTTCCAGTAGTTTTCCAGCTACATACTCGAGGGTTAAATTTTTCTCCTCTTGACTTTCCATCATGGTGACAACCGCGTCGTACGATGAATCAAGACTTGACAAAATCACATAGACTTGGTGTATAGTTGTAAACTCCATCCCTCGTGCCCTGAGTTGATTGAAGATTTCTCTCATGCTTTTCAAATGGTTTGACATAGACTCCCCTGGTTTCAGCTTCATTCCATACAGCTTCCGGGTTAGAATTATTTTACTGCCCGCTGTTTCTCTTTGATATACAGCTTGTAGCGCATTCCAGCACTCTTTTGATGTATTCAGAAACTGAATGAAGGAAATTTGAGAGTCTTCCACAGCTAATGCAATAACTGCCATTGCTTTTGCATCGTCCTTAAACCATTTAGCATTCTGTGGATCTGCTCTATCTGGTGGATCCTCTGTAACTACATACCACAGTTCAGCCTGAATCAGATACATTTGCATTTTGTAAGACCATAATGCATAGTTAGAGTCATGCAGCTTTTCCAACAATTGATGCAAACCAGACATATTAGCTCCTGCCATTTCCTCTGCTTTAGGAATTGGTATCTCACCGTCCTCCTGCTCAGAGTCCTCCTCAGAGTCAGCCGACTGAGATTTTTCCTCACTTTGCAGCACTGGCTTTAGCTTGATGTCTTCCTTCATCAACAGTTTTCTGTTTTAGCAGACTCCTGGTTCTGATACTGCACCGTTCCCATCAAGTTCTGGTTCTTCTGCCTGGATTAGGCTGGCATAGGCTGGTCTAGGCTAGACTTGACTGGACTGGGCCCATAACCTTTGTTGGGTTATTGTGCCAGAACTTTTCTCTCTCTGGAACTCTGTTTGTGCTCAGAAACAAACACACATCACGCAGGTCTTACACAGCAGAGCTGGTTTATTTCCTTCAGGCTTCTGTGCAGTTCAATTCAGATCAGTTCAGATCAGCACACTGAGGCATACACAGAGAGCAGTGATCATAGAGCAGTGATCAGTAAGCAGTGATCAGTTCCATTTTACACAAGTGAGAAACTATATACAAATCTACACAATTCTTATCTACATTACATACAGCTGTGATGAGGCTAACTTAGAATCTTGGCAAGGTTCCCAGAACAGCCTCTATCTCAAGGTAATTGCCCACAGATAGACTTTCTCTGTTTAACCCTGAGATAGCCATACACACACAATTTTAATGACTAAGCAAGTATTTCTTTTCATATACTTAACAGATCCCTGTCCTTTTGCGCTGGTCGCCCAGGGAGGAGATGCAGTTAGATTATATCTACAACATATTATTAATGCATCTCTCAGGGAAGGGAGTTTCCCACCATGTTAAAAGAAGCAGTGGTACGGCTGCTGGTATGGCCTGTTGATTCCTGTACTAATGTTGTTCCCAGCCTCGATGCAAAGGGAGAGGCGGGTAAGAAATAATAATAATAATAATAATAATAATAATAATAATAATAATAATAAATATTGTATTGGTTTTATATTCTTTTTTAACTAATTTCATGTATTATTTTGTGTCTGGTGTTGTTCCCTGCCTCGATCCAGAGGGAGAAGCGTGTAATAAATTATTATTATTATTAGTAGTAGTAGTAGTAGTAGTATTAATGAAGTCATGATGGTTTGTTAACAAATGCAGAGCATTGCGGAAGAAGCTGAAAAAACCAATGGGAAGAGCTCACTCTGTTCCTGAAAGCAGTGCACATAGTTCCATGTTAAAACTCCTATGAGCATACAATAAGGCAGTGCAATTGCGCAATAAAGGCCTCCCCTATAAGCACCCTATGTCTCTGAGGGGGTTCCTCTTGCCAAGGATGTCTCTTGTCTCAAAAGACCATAGGTGCCTTCATGCTTGCAAATGCCATGCATCCGAGTCTGTGGCCGCTGAGAATCATTCTGAATCTGTACCTACTGACTTGTTGTTTTTTAATTGCATGTTGCATGTAAAGTAAGGACATCTTCTAAGGTCCGAGTAAAAATCAGCTTCAGGCTTCTGGGATTTGGGACTTCCTACCTGATTTTTCCTCCCACCTCTACAAGAAAGTTCAGAATTTGGGGAGACTTACAGGCAAATTATGTTCCTGTGGTTCTGTCTCCTCCAACCGCCTCCGCTTCGCAGGGACACCCTGGGCCTGCAATAGAAAGGTTCACCAACAGGTCAACAACTAGCAGATCAAATCCAGGATGGCAGAGAACGAGTCAACATTTTAGGGGAGATACAGGGTGGGCAGAAGAGAGGCCACAGCGGGAGCACTGGCTAATTTCTCCTGAGGCACCTAGTGCACACCATGGTAATTGATCATCTCACCTCTTCATCAGTAAGGATTAGTGGGTCTCCTCTCCGTTTCCTCGACCCCCTTGATTTAATGTTGGGGAGGTTCCCTTCAGTCTAAAGAAAAGGAAATAATGAGATCAGGCAGGCAATCCGCATTCCCCTCGACTGTCCCTTCATGCTTTTTCGTATCTTCGTTCCTCTCCTCTCCTCTCCCTCTGAACAGCCTGTGTTCCCTCTCATTTAATGACTCTGGGGAAGATGGAGGTGGGAAAGGAGATGTCAGAGAAGGTGATCTTACCTGAGCAGGTTGTTGTGCCGTTGTTTTCGTTGATGGCCCAGCTCTTGGTGGAGAAGATGGAAGGGACTGTTTCAGTGGAGGAGATGATGTTGCAGGTGAAGGACACGAGGATGCAGAAAGAGGAGAGGATGGAGAAGGAGAAGATGGTGGGGAACAAGACTCTGGTGATGACGGTGATTGGTTGGATGATCCCGAGTCCTGTGAATATACCAGTGCAGAAACTTCACTTTGGTCGATAGTATAATTGATCACTTCCCAACTTTCACCACTCAAGCTCCACTACATTTATGTTCATTTGGCTTAGGGGCTGCCCTTGGGAAAGTCAGGGAACACATTTGGCCAACACATTCATCAATCCCCCGCCCCCCTGGAAATACCTCAGCTTCCTTCTGAGCCATTATGACCAGGGAGAGGGGAGGAAACCCCCGCCCTCCCACCCACAGACCCCATAGCTTATGCAGGAGTACACATTTGCCCCATCCCACATTGTCAGACAGGTGACGTAGATGTCAGTGGCATAAAGGTTCTAATTCTCGACCCAAAAGCCTGATGAATCATGAAAACCTGCCACAAAATAGAGCAACCAAAAACATCACTTTGCTAATTTCTGCTTCCTGCTCATCTCCAAACCACAGCCAGTTAGAGTTTCATTGTTCAATCATGATTGTTTTATTGTATATTGTTGTAAATCTATTATTATGCAAACCGCTTGGATCTTTTTATTGGAAAGCGGTATAAACATCTGCATAATAAACAAGAAATTAATATATTGTCTCCTCTCTTTAGCCAAACAGCCAGTAGAGAAGAGCCACTGACCTCAGTTTCCTCCACCACCGTGGCCCAAGTTCCTTCGGATGAAGTCCATTTATTCTGTGAAGCAAAGAAGAGCAACTATTAAATCCATAGGGTTTACATTCATATCCACCATGAATTCACCACCCATTTTGATTTGCATCTTGAGGAAAAGCCCCCCCTCCCCGGGGAAAAAGGGGTCTCTGGGCTGCTGCTGGCACTAAGAAATGGAAGGAGGCACTTCTTCAGCCTCTGCCTTCGTCGGCTGCCTGCCACGCCACCCCTCCCCGCCCCTGCTCGTGGCACTGCGCAAGCTTCTTTGTGACCTGGTTGCACCCAAAGGAGCTGGGCCCAGTGGCGGAGGGTTGTCAGGGGAGAGTCCTCTGGACTCCCGGACTCAGTCTGACACCCGTAACATCCTACACTAGAACGCCCCCATTCAGGCCTTGCTCCTTGGCCCTTCGCTGACTCCCTCCTCCACCATCCACCAGCAATGTTAGAGCTGAAGAAGACTTACTTGCAAGGCTCTCAGGGCTGCTGCAATGGCCTGGGTTTGCTCACTGCTTGGGACAGATGTTTCCTGGAACAAGTCAGTCAACAGATCAATCCTGCATGAAATTTCCTAACCAAAGAGCCTGATTCATCATGCAAACTTTCCAGTTATATGAATCCCCCCTCTCTTTAACACCACCCTGCAGCAAACACAACCTGCGCTGGCCACTGACCTTGTTTCCCAAGCAGGCTGCTTGCTGTGGAGGGGAGGAGATCGATGGTTGTGCCTGAAGGAAAGGGAAGAATAGGGAGTACAGTAAGCTACAGTGAATCCTCCTCTGATTTGACTTCCCCAATCTGATGCCCTCCCGATGTCCTGGATTACAACTGCCAGCAAGACCCAGGCGCCTGGAGAAAGCTGCATCGCACGTGAGCCGAAGCACCAAAAGACTCTAGTCGGGATTTGGTGGTTTCTCAGAGGGAGGGACAGTCCTGAGCCTCCCCCTCTGCTGAGCTGGGCCTCCTTGTTCCCAGAACAGAAACCTGGAGTTATTCCGAGCGCTCTGCTCTGATGACAGGGGAGCTGAGAACCCTCCCAGGAGTTTGGTCCTTGGGGAGAGTCCCGCTCCCCTCCGGAAGTTACATTGGACCTGAAGAAGAGTTGCGTGCAGAGCTTCCATCATTAGGGGCCTCTGCTGATACACAGGGCTTCTCCTTACTGGGTGGCCTTGTCCTTGCCTGGCTCGCATGCCCTTGGATGACCTCAGTGACAAGGCAGGTTGATGGGGAGAAGGCGCTCTCTCAGGTATCTTGGTCCCAAGTTATTTAAGGCTTTGTACACTAGTACACAAACCTTATACCTGGCCTGAATAGGTAGCCAGTGCAGTTCCCTCAGCATGGAGTTACATGCTGGAAGGCATCAGCTCTGGACAGCAGCTGAGTTCCGGAGAAACTTTAAGGGCAGCTCCACATAGAGCACATTGCAGTAATCCAGTCTTGAGGTTACCTATGCCTGTACCACCGTGGCCAAGCTATCCCTGTCCAGGACAGGCTGTAGCTGGCGATCCAGCTGAAGCTGGTAAAAAGCACTCTGAGCCTCCAGCAATAGAGATGGACATAAGAGTACCCCCAAATGAGGAACTTGATCTCTCAGAGGGAGTGCAACCCCATCCAGTGTCTCCTGTTTGGCTGTTGCTTCTGAAAGAGGCACAGAGTCAGTTTATGTCTCTTTCGTGTGTGTGTGTGTGTGTGTGTGTGTGTGTGTGTGAATATGCGTTTATGTTTTCTGTGTCTATGCACTGCATATTGTAAAAGGAGAAGGTTGTGTTTGTACTTGAGTTTTCTACCATGGAAGAGATTTCAGTCTTTTGATTGCAGGAAAGCAAAGAAGATGATTTCCATTCAAATATGTGGTGAAATATGTTTTTGCATTATTATTGTACATTATTGACTCTCTGTGTGTGTGTGTGTGTGTGTGTGTGCGCGCGTAGTGTGTGAGTGTTCAGTATTGGGGGCCGAGTAGGAGGCTGACTACCGACTGTTACTTTGGGGCTTAGCCTGGCCTTCAGCTGGCTTTGCTGTGTGGCTCTGAGGATATCCTCATTAGCAGGGGAAGCATCATTATTTTGTGGTGTGTGGCGCACACACACACACCCATCCCACTGTTCACTCATGATTCTCTGTCCTGGGACAAGAGAATGTGGGTGCAGAGAAGTGCGTTTGTGAGGCTACAATGTCCCCACACTGTCCTTTGTCTGTGCAATCTTAATGTTCATGTGCCTCAGTTCTCCCTTTCTGTGGTCTGCATTGATTGCTGTCGGGGATTCAAAGATTGTTCCGCCTCCAGGACCCCTTAGTTCCGCCTCTGTTGACCTGTCTTAACCTCAAAACTCAAGTTAGCCAACAGGCTCCACTACTCAGGCACAAATGTGAATTCTGGGGAAGACACTGAATCATCAACCCCAAAAATAAACTCAGTGCTGGGGTCAGAATGCAGCATTCCATGACTCTGCCACAGCTAGATGCCTGGGTGGTGTTTATCCTAACCCCTGATACTGGTGTGAACTTAGTATTGCAAGCCTATCGGGATATATGTTCCACACTAGACTTTTTATTTTAACAACTGGTGTAAGTTTCAATAATAGAAAGGCAATACTGTGAGTATTATTTTACTATCATTTCACAGATAAAATCTCTTGGATAAGAGCCAATTTAGATGCCGTCGTTATAACAGAAGCTGAAGCCGAAGTGTCCAGCAACTCTGTGAGTAGGATTACACAGGATCAGTTCCAGTTGGTGAGCACTGAGGATGTGGACAAGCTGCTTGGACGAGTAAAGAAGACCACTTGTCCTCTCGATCCCTGTCCTTTTGCGCTGGTCGCCCAGGGAGGAGATGCAGTTAGATTATATCTACAACTTATTATTAATGCATCTCTCAGGGAGGGGAGTTTCCCACCATGTTTAAAAGAAGCAGTGGTATGGCCGCTTTAAAAAAAACACTCCCTGGACCTTAATAATTACAGACTGGTATTAAACCTCCAATTCTGGGCAAGGTGATTGAGAGGGCAGTTGCCTTCCAAATCCAAGCAGTTTTGGATGATACAGATTTTCTAGACCCATTTCAAACCGGCTTTAGAGTGGGATATGGAGTTGAGACCGCTATGGTCGCCTTAGTGGATGATCTCCGCCTGAGTATTGACAGGGGGAGTATGTCCCTGCTGGTACTTCTGGACCTTTTAGTGGCTTCCAATACCATTGACCATTGTATCCTTCTGGAACGCCTGAGGGGTTTAGGGATCGAGGGCCCTGTGCTCCAATGGTTCCGGTCCTACCTCTCAGGTAGATTCCAGATGGTGATGCTTGGGGTAGTTGCTCCTCAGAAAAGGAGCTATTGTCTGGCGTACCACAAGGTGCCATCCTAACCCCAAGGCTGTTTAACATCTACATGAAACCGCTGACTGAGATCATCCAGAGGCATGGGGTGGGGTGTTCTCAGTATGCTGATGACACCCAAATATATTTCTCTATGCCTTCAATAACAGCATCAGCTAAGGATAGTGTGTCTCCTCTGAATGAATGCTTGGAGGTGGTAATGGGCTGGATGAGGAAAAGCAAACTGAAGCTGAATCCAGACAAAACAGAGGTGCTTGCTGTCAAGGGCTCTGACCGAAAGGTCCGAGTAAAAATCAGCTTCAGGCTTCTGGGATTTGGGACTTCCTACCTGATTTTTCCTCCCACCTCTACAAGAAAGTTCAGAATTTGGGTAGACTTACAGGCAAATTATGTTCCTGTGGTTCTTTCTCCTCTAAACGCCTCCGCTTCGCAGGGACACCCTGGGTCTGCAATAGAAAGGTTCAGCAACAGGTCAACAACTGGCAGATCAAATCCACGTGTCAACATTTTAGGGGAGATACAGGGTGGGCAGAATGGAAGAGCACTGGCCAATTTCTCCCCCTGCGGGAGCATTGGCCAATTTCTCCTCAGGCACCTAGTGCACACCATGGTAATTGATCACCTTACCTCTTCCTCTGTTAATGGCTCTCCTCTGCGCTTCCTTGACTCCCTGGATTTTATGAAAGGGAGGTTCCCTTCAGTCTAAAGAGAAGGAAATAATGAGATCAGGCAGGCAGTCCGCATTCCCCTCGACTGTCCCTTCATGCTATTTCCTATCTTCGTTCCTCCATCTCTATCACCGCCCCCTCCCCACCAGTCTGCAGATCCATGCAACCTTATTTACTTCGCATCAATTTTTCTAAACTTGCCTTTTTGGTCTTCGCTCCTGACCTGGGGCCAGTCATCCACCCTGTCCAACTAACCTACTTCAGGGGCTGGTCTGAGACTCAATTAGAAAGTTGGAGGGGATGGAGAGAACCATCTATGCCTCAACAAGATATTTGGAAGAAAGACTGAGGCCTTAGCTAGACCTAAGGTTTATCCCGGGATCGTCCCGGGGTCATCCCTGTTCATGTCAATGACGCAGAGGGGATCCCGGGAGCAGGCAGGGACGACTCCGGGATGATCCTGAGATAAACCTTAGGTCTAACTAAGGCCTGAATGTGAATGTAGTAAATAAATGTGGAAAATAAGATATAGACATTTTTAACCTTATTTGGAGGATTCATTGGCCATCTTTCTCTTATTGGTCAAATGGCCAACTCTTCAGCTACATGTTTGTAAAACTGGAATTCAAACTGAAAACAAGAATGGACTACTCAACACAGTCCACTTGTGTCCTCGAGAAATGGGAGAGGGGGAGGTAGATCATGGTTTGCCTGGGGGAGACTGGCCCATTTCCAGTGGACCACCTAGGGCCTGGCTGTGCTTCTGACTCCTGCAATTCTGACTGGATTCACAGGGCCCAGGGATGAACAGATTTTGTCCAATCTTTCTGCCTACATTTTGTGGATGGTCAGGGCCGGATCTACACTACTGCTTTAAAGCACTTTATAACAGTTTTATAGCACTTTAAAGCAGTTAAAGCGCTGTATAACTGTTATAAAGCGCTTTAAAGTAGGGGTGTGCATGGACCCCCCCCCCGATCCGCTTCTCTTCCAGATCCGGAACTTCCGGATTCTGGTCTGCTTCGCTCCGCCTATAGTCCGCTCCGGTTTGCTGCGAAGCTCCGGATCCGGATCGGAGCTCCGCTTCCCCCCCCTTAGGCTTGCATTGAAATCCAAAAAACCCTACAACTTTTTTTCTGTTAAAGTTAGAAACCTCAAATTCGGCACCATGACACCTCATGCACGTATACACACGCATGCCAAGACTCAAGCCAATCCAAGCCTCCCCTGATTTGGGGGCAATTTTTGAAAATCGGACACCCCATTTTCAGACATGGACTGTTCTCCGACATTTTGACAGATAAAAACTTGGAAGCAGGCACATCCGCATTCATGGCAAGTTTCAAGCAGATTCCATCATCCCCTGATTTTGCGGGTGGGGCTTTAACCTCCAACGCAGCACCCCTAACCCCAATTCAAACACCCCTTTCAATATCTCCGTCAATTTTCATGTTAGAAACCTCAAGTTAGGCACCATGACACCTCATGCATGTATACACACGCATGCCACGATTCAAGCCAATCCAAGCCTGCCCTGATTTTGGGGGAATTTTTGAAAATCGGACACCCCAGTATCTCTAGGATTTAAAGCTGCAGACAGCTCAATGGGGCCATTTCAAAGGAAATCCCAACACGCCATGAACTGGGGAGTAGATATACCTAAATATGAATCTTCTTCCACACTTGAAAAATTTATCTGGAACTTCAAAAAGTCTAAGTGAGAGCAGGAAGGACTTATCCCATGAGTCAAAGCAAGACACACACAAACCATCCCTGCGAGGCGGGCAGGGGAGGAGGGAGGGAAGGCAGGCAGGTAGCAGACATTTCTGGAGGCACAAGGAAGTGCGGCAAGGGTGGCTTGTTTCTTTCTAAGCCAGCAGTAACGCATTGCAAACCAACCCTGCGAGGCGGGCGCAAGGAGTGAGCAAAGGATGGCTTGTTTCTTTCTAAGCCAGCAGTAACGCATTGCAAACCATCCCTGCGAGGCAGTCACAGAGGAGGAGGACAGGCAGGCAGAGAGCCAGGCAGAGATATGCCATAGATCTAGTATGGGGGAATCAGTCCCGGCAGATGCCCCACCACAGCAGCACCCCGGGGGGAAGGCAGGCAGCAGACATTTCTGGGGGCACAAGGAAGTGAGCCAAGGATAGTTTCAAAGCCAGTAATGCAAACCATCCCTGTGAGGCGGGAGCAGCACAGAGAGATGCCTTTTCTTTTGCATCCCATAACTAGGAGGCTAGGAGGATAAGAGTAAAGCTTTGTGATCCTTGCTTCAGAGTTGATTGACTCACTGTGATCACAGCCATTATTAAACAACAATAGTAACGTTAATAATAGCAGTACTAATTAATATTAATAGCAACAACAACAACAACAACAACAACAACAATAAGGAGTTGAACCACAATGAAAGCCTGCCTGACTTCACTGAAGAGGAAAAGCCAGGAGAGCTTGGGCTATGGGGTGTAAATATAAAATGGAATAAATAAATAAACAAAGGAGGGGTGGAATTAAAAGCAGCAGTGTTGCTGAATAAACAACAAGAAGATTTTTTTTAAAAAAGGCTATGTCTGTCTTTTACCAGTAAGAGGAAAGTGGACGTGCCCAGGGGGAGTGGAATATGCCAATTTTTGACTGGCCCTAAGTAAGTACCAGTCTTAAGAAGCTACCTGTCACTTCAACTCATGACAGGCATTAGCTTCAGTCTCTCCACTGGGCTACTCTTTGGAGGGCTCTGATGACACTCCAGGGTGGAAGAGTGTGTGCACTGGGCACGTCCACATGCCCTAGGGGACCTCATCCCCTTGCACCACATCTATTCAGTTGTTCACCAAGGTTAGGGTGGGTAACAGTGCTGCGCTTCCTATCTGTTATTTAAAATGGCGGGCAGATCGCTCTGCAAAAAGAGAAGCGCTTCTCCTATGGCCGCTTCTCTTCGCCATGCTTCTAAGGGTCCCTGGTTCGCTTCTACTCCGCCTCTGGGCAAGGCGGAGCAGGCCAATTCGCTTCTGATTCTCCGATTCTAAGGGGAGAGGAGCACATCCCTACTTTAAAGCAGGAGTGTAGATCCTGCCCAGGTGTCTTTTGTTCCGTTATCCATTCACTGAAAGAACTACAAGAATTTCATCCCATTTGTACTAATACACATTAGCATAGATCTAATTATGGGCACCAGTACGGCCCGTTCGTGGAAGTGCGGTTTAGCGCCAATCCCCCTGAAAATTAAAAAAGAAAAAAGTTCATGGAATCCACGTGGTTTTAAAAAGTTAGTCCTCTGTGGAATTCGCAGGTCAGTTTCCTAGAAATCCCAACTCATTTGATTCTCCTTCATTCCTGGCTGGGCCTTCCTGCGGCCCATTGGGACAGTTTGGCTCGGTTCACATCAATGAGTTTCAGCTGAATTTTCAAAAGGTCCTGAATTATGCACACTTGATTTCTAAATTGACAAGACGTCAGTCAACCACGGGGCTTCTAATAGAACACAAAAGGGGGCCACACAGTAATGAACTGAAGCCACACCTGTTTGGGACTTCTCCATCTGCAGGTACCAGAATCAAGCGTGACCCAGGTCCTGCTCTACTTTTTGAAATGAACAATAGTGAATTAGAACCCTGCTACATGTGTGGGGTCTTCCTCTATTGATTCTGTGGCTAAGACCAAGTTCCTTAGTGGGCATCCCATAACTCCCTTCCAGTCAGACATCACCAACCCATGAAATAAAGGTGACTAGTACAGCGTCCCTAGTACAGCTGTGAGGGAAATGAAATAGCGAGACTATCCCAACTCAATTACGGCACTATTAATATGTTGACAGCCCACCTTTCATAGAATCATAGAATAGCAGAGTTGGATGGGGCCTACAAGGTCATCAAGTCCAACCCCCTGCTCAATGCAGGAATCCTGCATTGATACATTTCTTCATTCTTTCCTGAAGAGAACGCTATTTTGCCCACATTTTCCCATAGGATTGCATTGGCCGAAGAAACACCTATAACTTCTTTGTTTTTAAAGCTAGATCCCTGAAACTTACTGTGCTTAGAAATTAATCATTTGGAGTTATTTGTGTCAATTTCCAGAAGTTTTCATTTTACGCTTTGCTTGTAATTGTTTTTTATTGAATGGGTAAAAGCTGGAGGGGGGAACCTTTTTTCCCCAGCAGTGATAGACAGGTTCATCTCGCAATCGTGATAAGTTATCAGCCCATGCATAGCATCCTCCAATCCCAACGTTGGGGAGGGGATACTGAGTAACTTTTCTTTGTTTGTTTTTTGTAGGACTTTTGTCACTTTTGAGTGCATTGGTGAAGCAGTAGCCTGAGCAAACTCACACAACCTCACGTTGCTGCAGTAAAGGAAACCACACCTATGTTTTAAATAATATACAAAGTAAAATAAAAGATAGGCAACACAGCACTGCAAGGTACCCACAATAACCTTGGCGGACAACTGGATAGCAGTGGTGCAAATGGATGATGGCCTGTATAGCATGTGGACGTGCCCAGTGCCCACTGCCCTTGAGGAACATCAGAACCCTCCAAAGGGGAAGCAGTGGAAACCAATGAGTTGCACGAGTTCATGTGTGATGTGGTTCCTCAAAGGCAGGCACCTAGACAGGACCAGCCGCTGTTTCCTCCAGGACACTGGGCACGTCCGCTCCAATACTGGTAATAGTCAAACAGCCTTTTTGTTCTATAGTAATAATAGTTGTGATGATGATGATGATGATGATGATGATGATTTGATAATGGCTATGTAGTCAATCAACTCTGAAGCAAGGAGCACAAGGCTTTACTGTTGTCCTGCTAGCCTCCTATTATTTATGGGATGAAAAGGCATCTCTCTGTGCTGTTCCCGCCTCACAGGGCCGGTTTGTGTTTCTGCCTTTGAATGGCCTGGAAAACTATCCCTGGCTCACTGACTTGTACCTGCAGAGTTGTCTGCTGCTGCCTCTCCTCCTCTGTGCCCGCCTCAGAGGGCCGGTTTGTGCGCGTCTTGCTTTGACTCAGGGCAATTGTCCTTCTTTGTTTTTACAATTATTGGCAGGGCATACCCTGGAGTGTGTGAATTGTGGCGGAGCCTGAAAGGATCGTCTATTCAACGGCATCTCTGTTTGATGTGTGTGCATTGCAGCGTCTTGAAAAACAATGTGTTATAACATTTTGGAATGAGTGGATGGCATGAAAGAAATGCACTTTTTAGAAGTATTGCGACCCAAGCGGGGCAACGCAAGGTCTGAGTTGTTTATCCCATGAACAGTACGCTGTACGCTCACCCAGTTTAATAATTTTCTATCTTAAAGTTCCCTGTGTTAATTTTTAACGTGGTTAATCTGAGAGGAAGATTCTGATTTAGGTTTAACTTTAAAAATTCACCAAAAATCAGGGCATGATTTTATTTCTTTCAAAGTGGCCATGACTAAGGACCTATGTGGAAGCTCTCATGGTGACCAGTTGCATGTGTGTATCTGGAAAAATGATGGCGATAACTGCATTTCTGTAAATCAGGGAATCTTTTAAATATTCCCCAAAAATGAGGGCTCAATCTAATTTCCTTCAAAGTGGCCATGACTAAGGATCTATTTAGAAGCTCTCCTGGTTCCCAGTTGCATGTGTGTTTCTGGAAAAATGATGGAGATAACTGCATTTCTGTAAATGGGGGGATCTTTTAAATATTCCCCAAAAATCAGGGCACGATGTGATTTTCTTCAAAATGGTCATGACTAAGGATCTATTTAGAAGCTATCATGGTGCCCATTTTGATGTTTCTAACTTGAAAAATGGTGTGGATGTATGCAGTTTTGTACACTGGGGTTATAGTTGACGGTTAAAATGTTAAAAATTCCCTAAAACTCAGGGCATCATCGGATTTCCTTCAAAATGGGCATGACTAAGGATCTATTTAGAAGCTCTCCTGGTGCCCATTTTCATGTTTCTAACTTGAAATTAGAATGTAAGCCTATGCGGCAGGGTCTTGCTATTTATTGTTTTACTCTGTACAGCACCATGTACATTGATGGTGCTATATAAATAAATAATGGAATGTAAGGATAATGGAACTCAAATATATATGTGGTGGGACTGTGGGAAAATAAAGAAATTTTGGGACAGGTTCTTTAAAGGAATTGGGAGAAAATACTGCTAATATATATATAACTGCCACTATTAAATACTTTTTATCAAAGAAAATAAAGAGATAAAAGAAAAACCATTTATTGGATTATGCTGACAGCTGCAAGGCAATTAAGAGCAAGTAACTACAAAACAGCAAAGATGCTAACAGTAGATATATGGAAAAGGAAAATTTGGGAAATAGCAATTACTGGAAAATGGACACAGAAATTACCATTACAAAGAGGAATAAAACAAAAATATAACTTTAAGAGAGATTGGCAAAAATATGTAGAAAATATGAAGAAAGAAATGAACAGAACAACTCTGGCAGAGGCCTATAGGACACTCTGTGACTCCTGAAAAGAAGTAATGTTAGTAAATAAATATCAATACAATAAAGGAAGAGATAAACAGAAGTGATATAACATCCCAGAAAAAGAAATGGGACAATTTATGAGAAATGTACTAGGCTGGAGGGAGGGAGGGAACAGGCTAAAACGGCTAAAAGATAAAACCTGAAATGGAAAGTAATTATGCTTATAACTTTGGGTGGTAAAAAGGTTACTGTATAATGCACATTCATTTATTTATGAACATTTGTTTATATCTATACTGGAAAAATAAATAAAATTATTTTCCAAAAAAAAAATAAAAATAAAATCCAATGCCTGTGGGAGAAGCAAAGCCCCGATTCCCTGCTGGCCCTCTCTCTCCAGGGCCACCAGCTGACACTTCCCAAGATGGGACCCTAAATTGTTGTTACGATATGAGACAGAAGATGAACAAGAAAAAGACGGTATGACAAAATGGGCACAAAATATTGGGCATAATATCTTAATGGAAGAATGGGGAAATGTGTGGAGAAAGGGTTTAAGATTTGCACGATGTGCAAATCTTAAAGAGAATTTTTATAAGATGATGTACAGATGGCATATGTCACCTGTAAAATTAGCTGAAATGTTTATAGGGGCTTCAAGTAAATGTTGGAAATGTAAAAAAGACAAAGGAACCTTTTATCATCTTTGGTGGACTTGTAAAAAAGCCAAGACTCAAATACACCCCTTAATCCAAAAAATATTAAAGACAAACATAGAAATGAAACCAGAAGCTTTCTAACAAATAAAAGAGAAGGGGGGAATGTTGTTTTTGTATATGGTGACGGCAGCAAGATTGCTATTCACACAGAACTGGAAAAATGAAATAACACCAACAATGAATGAATGGATGTTGAAGATGTTGGAACTTGCAGAGATGGAAAAACTTACAGCAATAATGAGAGAAAGGTCAACAGCTATGTTTATGTTGGAATGGAAACCTTTGATAGAATATTTGAAAGAGACTGAGAAAAAGGATGTATTTGTTTGTGGATTTTAGTATTAAGGTGGGGAAAGTAAGGAAAGTGTTGGAAAATCACAGGCTGAACCAGTGACTAGCAGTAGTAGCAGCGGCTCTCAGTTTAGGACGCAGCAAAGACCAATGAGGCAAAGGATTCCTTGTAAGTTAAAAGTAAATCCTTTACTGACACTTGTAATAATTTAGTTATGGCAGCACATATACAAATACTCACAGACGGTCAATCAATACAGCATACATCAAGTTGGGGTAAGATGAGGGAATAACAAACATGCAAAACACAGCTACTTCTATAGGCAGACCTGTACACTGATGCAATCACTAATTGATTAATTACTGAAAACACATTCCCCACAATAATTCAATAACTCAATAAGTGTCCAGCTGAAATGTTGACCTTTAAGTGATTATGTTCTGCTGACTCCTCACTTCTTCCAGGTCCTCAGGTAATTGTAAAAACAGTGGAAAAATAAAAACCAGGATCCAATCCAGGATCCAACAGAAAGAAGCATGACTCTGTGAATCCAATGTAGGAGATTTAGATAAATTATAAGATTATAAGAAAAATTGAATTGGATCTATAAAGGGTAATGAAGAAATTAATCCGCATTTTTGGCATGAACAGGGCAACATAAAAATATATACTTTAACCTCACCCTTACGTGTTTTTAGTGTAATTGTAGTTGTGATATGCATACCCTTGTTTGTATGCACCATGTGTGATGTTTGCTTGGATGTTGTTGGGGGAAAATAAAAAACTTAAACCACCAAGATGGGACCCTTCTTACCTTGTGCCGCGCTGGGTTGTTGTTGCTGCTCATTGTGGACAGCGGTGGGTGGAAGACAGTGTGGGGAGGGGGAAGGGGGTCGGCTCTCTGGGATGGGGGGAGGGGAGGGAAGGGAAGGGAAGGCTAAACTATTAAACTATGAAGTCCTCAACTATTAACCTATTAAAATATTAAACTTTAACTTTAGAATTAGTAAGAAAAATGAACAATAAATACTGCTAGCGCTAAACAACCACACTCCCACGCCAATCCGCCACACTGCTCTCAAGAAACCAACGGTCTCTCGGGGTTGGAATCCTGCGTCACCACGGCTGCTAGAACTCCGGCATTGTGGAGAATCCGGCTCTGGACTGGATGGGATTGTGATATAGGCAGTGAACACCATGGGCAACCACAGGGGGGTGAAGGGGGCCTTCTTCCCCACCCCCACTCCCCCAGGAGCCATAATCGTAGCTGTCTATACGTCTTCTTTGCCCTGCAGTGGCTGTGCAGTGGTGCTGCATTGATTATTCAACGCAGTCACCGACATCACAAGCACAGCAACCCTTCGCAACAGCAGTAATCGGTGATCATTTATTCAGCACTGCTAAGATGATGGTGTTCATATCTGCAGGAGTCCCTATGCAGACCTGAATGAATGGAATTCAGCTGCCTGATGAGTGAGTCCAGGAACTGCTGTCTGAGGGTGACACTTCATTCAGCTGATGACGTGCATCCGGAAGCCCACGTTTCTTATGCTATACAACACTTGTTACTCTTTCAGGGGGCCCAAGACTCCTTGCGACAGGAATCTGGTTGATCATGAGCCTGTACCTTCCCTTTCATACAATTTTACGACTTTTTACTTATTTACATTTTCAAATTCTGAGTTATTTATAATTAAACACTTGTCATTTGCATTTCATCATAAGACCTCTTACATTGTCTTAAGACAGATGGCTTGGTCTTGTCAGAATCAGCTGTTTCCAACCAATCCAGGGGAATAGGTCTATAGCCAGCTGGATTTTCTCTTCTCCCCCCATTTTATATATGGGGACCAATATTGCCCCCTCCACTCTGTTGGGACTTTTCAGGAACACTTCAGTATAAATAAAGTGTGATGCCAGTACTGGTGCCCACCATTCAACAACGACCTTTAATTAATGCGGGGGGGGGGGGGGATACGCTGGGCTGCGTTGCTTTTCACTGGCACAATGAGTGGCTTAATTCCATCACAGACGGCCATTGGCCAGCAATGGAGGGAGTAAGTCAGTCCATTCAAAATCCTTGGACTGTTGCCCCCATAAGTCCTCCCACGTTGTTCGTGTAACACCGCAGTTCAGTTCTTGTGAGGAATGACCCTCCCTATCAGTCACCGCCTGATAGTGAGATCACGAGCAATGCTCCTGCTGACTCTATCCAGCCTTCCTTAATAAAAGCCGCCTCCTCATATTTTATCAGTTTATAAATCATTATTACTTATGTCTAAAAGCGGGCAGGGATATTTACTTGATTGGCATTCTGAACCAGCTTAAACCACTTCCAAAGTTTTCTTTTATATTGCATATAGTTTTATGAAGTATTTCCTTGCACAGAATCCACTACATGCGCTCTGAACACTCAGACAAGGTGTTAACTTCCCCACTAATGCCATGAATGTCTCCAGGATTGCAGAAAGAACGACGTCTTCCCTCACTGCTATTAAGGCCGGACATTTCAGCTGAGATTCCAACGTCTTTTCAAGGGGCATTGAGGCAGTGTGGTGTAGCGGCTAGAGTGTTGGGCTGGGACTCAGGAGATCTGGTTTCCCCACTCGGGCATGAAACTCACAGGCTAAGTTTGGGCCAGTCCCTGACTCTCAGCCTGACCTACCTCACAGGGTTGTAGTGAGGATAAAATGGAGAGGAGGAGGAGGACTATGTGAGCTGCCTTGGGTTCTTTGCAAGAGGAAGAAAAGTGGAATAATAGTAATAATAATAATAATAATAATAATAATAATAATAATAATAACATTTTTTGCCTGGTTTGAACGGATTCAATTCTATGCCTGTTCAGGGGTCCAAAGTCATGCTAAGACACCATCCCATCCGTTCCACCCTCAATGTTCGGAAGCCTCTGAATGTGGAAGCTCACAAGTATCCCATGGAGGGCCAGAGACATGGCGGGAGCAATCTCCGCCTCCCTCTCCTCCCGCTCAGCCCTTTCATGAGATCGGCTTGTTTGCCTGCCTACCTGGGAAGCTTTGGAGGGGGTGGGAAGGAGGCTGGAAAAGCCTCAGGATAACCCCCATCCTGGCCTCCCCAATCCCCTCCCCTCTGCCCTGCCCACTGGGGGAGTTCCTGACCTCGGAGAGGCATCAGTCATGGTTCTTTCTGTGTTGGCTGCAAGGAGGAGGGGGGGGCAGAAGACTGATTCCCAGATCTGAGGTCAGAGTGCTGCCTTCCACGATCCTGGAATCCTCAATCTCCTGTGCCCATCCCAGACGCTGTCTAGGGAGCATAGAATTGTTCCCTTACACTACTGCTTTGTGACTGTTTAAAACGGTATTGACAACTGATGGGGCCCAGGACATGCTCCATATACCATTTTCAAACCGCTTTCAAAGTGTCATTTCCTGCTCAGTGTAGATCTGGCCTGAGGCTGAAATGGTGATTTACAACAACCCTGCAATGCAGTCCAGGGTTCTAAAGAGTATTCAGAGTCATTAATGGCCAGCAGGCAGTACAGCTGCCACAAATAGCACAGGCGGTAGGAGCCTGCACAAGTTCAGGAGAGGCCCGAGGCCCAGTTGTGGCACCCTAGAATCAGGCCTACATTCCTCCCCATCTCTCTCAGGTTGCAGCTTAATACCGAGGGAACGGAGCTGTGGAACGAGGGGTGATGGGGTTGCGTGGAGATCTTGAGCAGAATGCTAAAGCCCCAAATCCTCACGTCAGACCCCAAGACCAGGCAACCCCAAACTCCGCAGGCTAAAGGCAAAACCCTTCCCAAGTAGGGCTAGTGGGGCTGGTTATGTGTCATGGGGAGCATCATTGACACTGCCTCGTTCTTTAGAGCTGTGCCGTCCTTGTCGAAATGGTTGGCCATGCGCTGAACCACGATGGGCGTAACTCAGGGGAATTGCACCCCCACCGCCCCTCTTTCGTGGGGGTTGTAGCTGCATGCTGGTCTCAAAATGATGAGACATCTGACTTTCCCACAAGGCAAAGCCGCAGTTCTAGATGCCGTCACAAACTGCCTGAATGTGACTCAACTGGTGTAGCCTGAACAATTCAGGGGATTAACCCATGTGCTTCAAATTTGGCATACCTAAATCCCTACTTAGGACCTACCATGGTGCTAATTTTTATGTTTGTTTAAGTAATTTCCTTCCCTTTTGGGAAAACTTCTCAAGCCTCTAGTCCTCAACGAGGTTACAGAATTTTTTAAAAAACTGAAAATCTGGGGATGAACCCATATGCTTCAAAGGTGGCATACCTAAAGCCCTGCTTAGGGCCTACCATGGTGCTAATTGTAAGCCTGTGGGCAGGGACTTTTCAAGAAATACTTTTGTAAGCCACCGTGAGAGCCTTTTTTGGCTGAATGGCGGCATAAAAATGCTTAAATAAATAAATAAATAAATAAATTTTATGCCTGTACCTGTAATTTCATTTCTTTTTTGGTACATTTTCAAGCTTCTAGTTCTCAACAAGGGAATCTTAAAATAACAGCGTATTTAAAAAAAAAAATTAAAAACTCATTTTTTTAAAAAAAATCCTAAAAATCAGGGGATAATCCATATGCTTCAAACTTGGCATCCCTAACGCCCTACATAGGACCTACCATAGTGCTATTTTTTATGTTTGTTTCAGTAATTTCCTTCCCTTTGGGGGAAACTTCTTAAGCCTCTAGTCCTCAACAAGGTTGGAGAATTTTAAAAAAGTCCTAAAAAACTGGGGATGAACCCATACGCTTCAAACCTGGCATACCTAAAGCCCTGCTAAGGACCTACCATGTTGCCAAGTTACATGTCTTCACCTTTAAAAATGACAGAGTATTTAATATATATATTTTTAACAAGAAAAACCTCACTCAAAAAAAAATTCCTAAAAATCAGAGGATGAACTCATAGGCTTCAAAGCTGGCATGCCTAAACCCCTACTGAAGCTCTACCATGGTGCTAATTTTTGTGTCTGTATCTGTAATTTCATTTCTTTTTTTGGGAAACTTCCTTCTCAAGCTTCTAGTCCTCAACAAGGTTTGAGATTTTTAAAAAAAAACTCCTAAAAATCAGGGGATGAACCCATATGCTTCAAACTTGGCATGCCTAAACCCCTACTAAGGGCCTACCATGGTGCCAAGCTACATGTCTTTACCTTTAAAAATGACAGCATATTTTATTTTTTTTAAAAAAAACCTCCTGAACATCAGGCGATGAACCCATATGCTTCAAACTTGGCATTATGCAATGTGGTTAGCAGCACTGTTAGTTTTACCCTACCCAGTGCCTGTTTACCCTACCCTGTGCCTGTTTGCATTCTCTTCCCCTCCTTATTGTTTTATTATGATTTTATTAGAATGTAAGCCTATATGGCAGGGTCTTGCTATTTACTGTTTTACTCTGTACAGCACCATGTACATTGATGGTGCTATATAAATTAATAATAATAATAAATAATAAATAATAAATAATAAAGTAATAATAATAATAATAATAATAATAATAATAATAATAATAAGCATGGCTAAAAGTGTCTCCTGACACGTGTCTGTGGCGTCCCGTTTGCTTGCTTTGGCCCACTTATTCCAATGGCTGACACACTCAAAATGGCCGCTGGAGCTGTACTATAAAAAGGAGTCACCAACATGGCGGATGGCATTAGCCGGCACAGCAGACACACTCAAAATGGCCGCGAACATGACAGGCCATGAACCACGAGACGAACGGAGGATTTCCCCATAGAAACGTAAGTGTACATACTAGTCCACGCTAAAAGGGCTGGCACTACAGCACAGGCTCCTAATGCACAGACTTCTGGGATATGGGGCGGAGCAGTTGGAGGACTCAGGTGCTCCACTAACCTAGTGTGACCATGTGGAAAGGAGGACCAGGCGCCTGTATCTTTAACAGTTGCATAGAAAAGGGAATTTCAGCAGGTGTCATTTGTATATATGGAGAACCGGGTGAAATTCCCTCTTCAGCACAGCAGTTAAAGCTGCAGGAGCTATACTAGAGTGACCAGATTTAAAAGAGGGCAGGGCACCTGCAGCTTTAACTGTTGTGATCAAGAGGTTCTCCATATATACAAATGACACGTGCTGACATTCCCTTTTTTATACAACTGTTAAAGATACAGGAGCCCTGTCCTCCTTTTCATAGGATCACCCTAACTAACCACTTTGTGGTTAGCGTGTGGTTAACGAAAACTTAACCACAAAAGGGTTAATGTGTCTTCTACTCCCATTTTGCGTGTGGTTAGCGTAAATAGGCAACTGCTATTTTGGGCTGCATTAATAGAAGTATAGCTTTCCAATCGTGTGAAGTACTGGTTCCTCTCTCTATTCAGCCCTGGTTAGGTGTCATCTAGAGTATTCTGCCCAGTTCTTGGGCACCACAATTGAAGAAGGATGCAGAGGCAACTGGACAACCATCTGGCAGGGATGCTTTAGGGGGATTCCTGCATTGAGTAGGGGGTTGGACTCAATGGCCTTATAGGCCCCTTCCAACTCTACTATTCTATGATTCTATGATTCTAAACACAGATGGCCATGGTTAACACATGCATCCTTGGCTGCAGTGTTTATATACTCTTTGACTGATTTTCTTTTCTTTTTTTAACAATGGGGGTCCAGTTTTTATGGAGAGCCCCCACATGGGAAAGGAGGTCTTCTTAATCCTCTCAGTAACTGTGATTTGCCTCTCAATTCCTTTGCCATTGGAGGTCCTGGTGCTGCATTTGAAGTCTCCTCCTCCGTACACTGGGAGTTGAGATGGTCACTTGCTACCTCGCTTTGCTCCCCCACCCCAGACATCCACCCCGGGTTTCTTTTCCTTTTTTAAATTGCAAAAATTAAGACTGCAATCCAAGGGGCTCGAATGCATTCCATTGAACTCAATGGGATTGATTTACTGAGTAAGCATGCCAAAGATTTGAGGGCAGTCTTATGCAACGTTCTGCTTTGGTGTTCAGTAACAAGAGAAGCAAATCCCAATCCCTGTTGTCCGAGGGGGAGTTGTCCCTACTTCAAACAACCAATAAACGGGAGGAGGAGGAGGTACAAAGAAGATCTGGGGGTGGGTGGGGTTAAGAACACGTGTGAGTGAACCTCAACGGATCTCCCCAAATGCGCTACAGCAGAGGTGCAAGTTTACAAGTTTTCATATGCTATGTAAGCGCTATGTAAGAACTATATAAGTGAAATGAGCTAATTCGAGGGTAAACCAGAACAAAAGTGTACGTGGGATGAGGCTTTCAGCCTCAGAACAGGGGTTCTCTCCAGAGGTGATGCAGCTCCTGTACTCAGCTGTTCTATAAGATTGCCAGAGTAGGGCCCACCCAACCAGAGTCTGACAGGGGCTGGGGCTGGGACCTCCTCTTTGCCTATTCATGACCTTTCACTGTAGTCATGGCCATTCAAAATATGATCTGAGAAGTGCCCTCAGAAGTGCTCCCTTCCTCCCTTGGAGGTACAAACTCTTTGCACAGACAAGCATTTCAGCGGTTTCCTGGCTTAGCATGGCTCTGGGAATGGCTGTGATTTGTTGCCTCCCAGAGTACATCAACTTCTAGATCAGCTCAAAGGGTCCCTGAGAGACACAGAACTCTGAAGTCCACTTCTCTGAGCACCTTGCAGCAGTGGCGATCACCCACCCCAAAAGAGAGACCAAAATGGGGTGGGGCAGCTGAGAGAAGTAAGAGCCTGAGGAAATATTATAGGCTCTGGTGGTTCCGTCCAATGCCCTGGGGTTAGGTATGGCTCAGGATTTCATGGACGTCGTGGCAATCATGGGCCAGTAGATGATGGTTGTCACACAGCAGGTGAGGCCCATATTGGACTGCAGGGCAAATGAGTGGAGGAGATTAAGGATACGACTGTATCATTGACAGATCACAACCTGGTTGGATGAGGGTAAATGAGAGGACATTAAGGACAAGAAATACTTGGTATTTGTTCAGGGATCGGATGTCATCCCCTTCTGGATGAGGTTCCCCTCCCCTTGAATGATCAAAACAGCAGTTTGGGGATACTCCTGGACCATACCTGCTCAGGTGATGGTTGGCCAGGTGTGCTTTTCCTCAGCATAGAACACTGCACCCATGGAACGGTGAGCTCAGCATAGAATGGTGCACCCTTGAAAGATCAGGACAGCAGCTTGGGGATACTCCTGGACCATACCTGCTCAGGTAATAGTTGTGGCCAGGTGTGCTTTTCCCTGGAATGGAATGGTGCACCCATCCCTGGTTCAGTTGGACCTCACCGTAATGCTTTGTGCATGGTGAACATCATGACTGGACTACTGTAACATGTTCGATGTGGGCCTGCCCTTGGAAAGCACTTGGAAATGTCAGCTGGTGCAGAATGTTGCACCAAACGTTTTGATAGGGGTCATATCATGTGACCAGGTTTTTATACCAACTGCACTGGCAAGGAGGCAATTCAATGGCTGAAGGTACTTGAAATGCTGTTTCCTCCCAGGTGGACCTGCCTGCCTCTGGAGATCAGCTGAGACACTTCCTACTTTTCAGTACTTTCAACCTTGCCCCATAGTAGCACAGCTTCTGACTGGGTTCATCCCAGGAACTTAAAAGGAGTTTGACTCTGGTTCTAAGCATTTTTGCTTCTAGAGGGAATCTCAATCTTCCATTTTCTTTTTTAGAAAAAGTCAGCTCCATATTGAGAACTTTGAAATATGCGTCATTTTTTCATTCACAGCATTTTTATACCACTCTTCAGAAGAAAAGATCTCAGAGAATCAATACTTGATTTTCTTTATTCAAAACATTTCTTGGCTGCCTTTCAGGGCAAAGGCCTTCACAAAGTGGCTTACAACAACAAAATACATACAATATTAAAAGCAATAAAATATTAAAAGCAATAAGAATATGATCATAATAAAATAGTGGGGAAAACCCACAAAACCAACAATAAAGCCAGCAGTAACAACAAAAACAGCAATAACGGTATTCATCATGGGAAGGCCGTGGTTAAATAAAATGTTTTTCAGGCCTCCTGGAAAGCCTGCAAGGATAGTGCATGGTGGACCCCTGATGGAAGTTTGTTCCAGAGGTTTGGGGCCACCCCAGTGAAGGCCCTCTGCCATGTTGAGATTGTAAGGAAGGGGTTAAATGTACAAAGAATTGCTGTTTTTATGAATCTTGTACCACGCATGATACGCACTCGTATCATGCATGGTACGAGTGCGAACTGGGAATGTCTATGCCAGCGGAGTTGCTGGCGGAGGAAGACAAAGGAAGGCCCAGTTCACGGCATCATGGGGGCCCGGAGAACCGGAGGAAGACGGCCGGAAAATGTGGGACCCACGGCTGCAGGAGGCCCAACCACCCCTGCTCCCTCGCTCTCCAGGAGGGATGAGCGGAAACGGAGGGGAAACCGAGGAGCAGAGGATGCGGAGGATGTACACTGACTGTATGGAGATGATAGCCCGGCAGCTGCAACTGATGGAGAGGGGGGGAAACCCCGGCCCACAGATTGACAGATGGGTGTTCCCTGTGTTCCAGGAAGGGGACGATGTGGGGGCATTTCTGGCCCTGTTTGAGGACACGTGTGATGAGATGGGGGTGCCAGTAGCCCAGAGAATGAGTTTGTTGAGGCCACAGATTACGGGGACTTTGCGAGAAATGGTGGCTACCATCCTGCGGGAGCTGTGCAATAGCTACCCCTATTTCAAGAGCTTGGCCAAGGAGCAGTTTGCATTAACAGTGGAGCACTGCCGGCAAAAGTTCCGCCGTCTGGTCAAAAGTCCGAAAGAAACTTTCTCCGCCTTCGCCACCAGGATGGTGACGGCCATGGATGCCTGGATGGATGCGGAAGGGGTGCGAGACTTGAGGGGGGCCAAAAACTTGGTGGCTAAAGAGCAGCTGTACCGGCAGTTCCCCGAGAAGTTCGACGCATGGGTCGGGGAAAAGAATCCAAAAACCGTGATGGAGGCGGCGAAGATGGCGGACCGGCTTCAGGCGTTTGAGCGGAAGGGAGCGGGCGGAGTGCCGAAAATGCCGGAGGGACGGGATGGGGCAGCCACGGCCGAGAAGAAACCCGCGTGGCCAGTGAGCCAGCGGCGAGAGAGAGGCGGAGCAGCACCAGCAGGCGGAACCCCCAGCGGAGGGTGTTTTTACCGCAAAGAGCCGGGGCATATGAAGAGGGAATGCCCCAAGCTGGCGGCCAAGTCACCGGCCGGAGGAGCTAAACCATCACCCGGGTTGTGAGCAGCCGCGGTGCCACCAGCGCCACCCTCACCAGTGTCCAATTGGAGTGATGATAGCGGAGGCGAGACGGCCGACTTGGAGTGGGAGCACATGCGGGCAGAGTCAGCAGGAGTAGCCCAGGCGGCCACGGAACCCGGGAGTCCTGGTCTGGCAAATGCAGTCTCTATGCGGCTGGTGACCCCGGCACAGCAGTTGGTGGTGCCGAAGTCAGAACGGGGAAAGGTGTTGGAAACGGCCCATGAGCGGTTGTGGGGAGGCCACTTGGGGATACGCCGTACACTGGAGCGGGAGAGCCGAGATTTTTATTGGCCGGGGGTGGCCCAGGAGGTGAAGGATTATTGTAACTCCTGTGAGGTATGCCAGCGAGTGGGGTTCCCCCGAGACCATCCAAAAGCCTGCATCCCTCCTTGATTACGGAGGTGCCCTTTGAAAAGGTGGGGGTGGACATTTTGGGCCCTTTTAACCTGGCTACCTGAGGGGGAAAGAAATACATTTTAACGATGGTGGATTACGCTACCCGATATGCTGAAGCGGTGCCGCTGGCCGTTATTTCGGCCCCCCAGGTGGCCAAAGCCCTGATGTCCATTTTTTACCAGGGTGGGGATCCCCAAAACGTTGGTGCATGACCAAGGGGGAAATTTTATGTCAGCACTGTTAAAAGAGCTGTGGCGGTTGGCGAGGGTGCAGCAGTGTGTGGCGGCGGTGTATCACCATGAAGGGAATGGGTTGGTGGAACAATTTAACCAGACCCTGGGTAAAATGTGAAAGGCTTACGCGGTGAAGCATACGGCTGACTGGGATCAGGCCCTGCCCTACCTTCTCTTTGCCGCCCGGGACACTAAGAGTGACAGTTTGGGGTTCTCGGCGAACGAATTGGTGTTTGGGAGGGAGTTGCGAGGACCACTGAAGCTGTTGCGAGAGAGATGGGAGGATGGTGCCTCCCCGGCCCCGGTGTCGGTAGTAGAATACATGCAAAAATTACAGAATTTGTTGAAGGAGGTAGGGGAGGCCGCACAGGAGAACCTAGAGCAGGCGCAGCAGACGCAGAAGAGGTGGTATGACCGGCAGGCCAGACGGCGAGTGTTTCAGGTGGGAGAGAAGGTGTTGGTGTTAAAACCCATAAAGCCTTAGAAGTTGGCAGTACGTTGGGAGGGGCCCTTGGTGGTGGAGAAAAAGCTGAATGAGGTAAACTATCTGTTGCGAGATGTGGAAAAGCAGCGTCGGGCGAAAGTTTTTCATGTAAACATGATGAAGCCGTTTCGGGAGCGCGGGGTGCACGTTGGCCAGGTGGGCAGTGAGGAAGGAGGGGGACACGGAGCCAGGTTGCACGTTTTGGCAAGTTACCAGCGCATGGAGGGGTTAGAGGAGATTCAAGTTCCCGAGGTGCTGAGCGCGCTGTAAAGGAAGCAGCTGCGGCAGCGGCTTGGAGAGTTTAGAGAGTTGTTTTCGGGGTTACCCGGGAGGACATCATTGACTAGACACTCCATTAACACCGGGAAACATCCTCCTATTCAAACCCCTCCGCACCGGTTAAACGGAAGGCAACTGGAGGTGGTAAATAAGGAAGTGGAGGAAATGTTAGCCATGGGGGTGATTAAGAGAAGTCAGAGCCCGTGGTCCTCCCCCCTAGTGCTCGTGGCGAAAAAAGACGGTTCAGTCCGTTTTTGCGTGGATTTTAGAAAGTTGAACAGCGTGACGACCGTGGAGGCTTATCCGATGCCGCGCACAGATGATTTGATTGAAACCTTGGGAAAGGCGAAGTTTATCTCCACCCTAGATTTAACTAAGGGGTACTGGCAAATGCCATTAGACGAGGACGCGGCGGCGAAGTCGGCCTTTTCTACGCCCCGGGGGCATTACCAATTCACGGTTCTTCCATTCGGGCTCTCGTCAGCCCCGGCTTGCTTTCAGAGATTAATGGATCGGGTTCTGGACGGCCTGGGGACTTTTGCATGCGTTTACCTGGATGACATGGCCGTGTTTAGTGACACGTGGGAACAGCACTTGGAACATTTGGAACAAGTGCTGGGGCAGCTGCGAGAGGCAGGCTTAACCGTGAAGGCCTCCAAGTGTCAGTTTGGGAGGGGAGAGGTGACCTACCTGGGGCATAAAGTGGGGCGGGGAGCGCTGAAACCTATGGCGGCGAAGGTGGACGCTATTCGGCAGTGGCCCGTGCCCCAGACTAAGAGGCAGGTACAGTCTTTTCTCGGGCTGGCAGGGTACTACCGGAGTTTTGTGCCGAATTTTAGTCAGCTGGCCACTCCCTTAATGGAGCTGTGTCGGAAAAGTCAGCCTATACGAGTCCGCTGGTTGGAGGCATGTCAGAAGGCGTTCGAGGGGCTGAAAGATCGGTTGCAGCGGGCCCCAGTGTTGAAAGCCCCTGATTTTGATCAACCGTTTGTAGTGCAGACTGACGCATCGGAGGCTGGCCTAGGCGCGGTGTTGTTGCAGGAAGGAGAAGGGGGGTTGCAGCAGCCCGTGGCTTTTGTCAGTAAGAAACTGCTGCCGAGAGAACGGTCCCTGGCTACCATTGAAAAGGAGTGTCTGGCCATCGTATGGGCTTTAGGCAAGTTGAGGCCGTACTTGTGGGGAAGATCTTTTAAGATACAAACCGACCATTCCCCCCTACGTTGGTTGGCGCGGGTGAAAAATACAAACCAAAAATTGTTGCGCTGGAGCTTAGCCTTACAGGACTTTGATTTTACAATCTCCCACATCAAAGGCAAGGAGAATGTGGTGACCGACGGACTGTCCCGGAGCTTCAGCCGAGGGGAGGGGGGAGGTTAAGAGAAGAACAATGAGTTTTATTAAAAGATGGCTTTTTCTAGAAAAGCCATCTTAAGGGGGAAGGTGTAAGGAAGGGGTTAAGTGTACAAAGAATTGCTGTTTTTATGAATCTTGTCAATTGTCTATTGTCTCTTTCCCTCCTTATTGTTTACTACAACTTTATTAGATTGTAAGCCTATGCGGCAGGGTCTTGCTATTTACTGTGTAATCTGTACAGCACCATGTACATTGATGGTGCTATATAAATAAATAAATAAATAAATAAATAAATAAATAATAATAATAATAATAATAATAATAATAATATTGTTTATTATAGAAATGCAGAAGTACAGATTATCTCACCACCTGGTCGTGGGCGTGTGGGCCTCTCCTGGCTCCTCCAAGTTGAGGGAAGCGGCCTTGAGAAATTTACATCTGAGAGGGCGAAATGGCCCATCCGGAGGGAGGGGGGAGTAGAGTAGTTAGTAGCTATAAAAGTATAACAATTGTGGGGCCTGGGGGTCTGAGATGGAGGAAGCCTGGGCTGGTGATGTATGCTTTGTGACATTGTATTAATTTTGCTGGTGCTGGGGTTCATGGTGTTTATATCTGTACAATTTTAGTAGCTAATCTGATGTTTGCTTGCCTCTTACCCTTCCAACTTTAATAAAGGATTGGGCCTAACCCTTTCAATTTTGAGAGCTGTGTGCATTATTCCCAAGTTCTGTGCAAAATCCAGTGGGCAGCCAGTTTGGCTGGGTCTGGTTTCCTTTACAGAGATGATTTACTTTCTTTAGTTCTTCCTGCAAGGACTGCAAGACCACTGATGCTAGCACACTCATACCCTGTAGTAAGGGATAAAGAACTTGGATCACTGGGAAGTAAAGGTGGGAGTTGAATCTGCACCAGGCTGTGGCTGTCCCATTTGGGAGCTGTAAAGGGGGACTTTTTCCCTTCCCTTGTGGCCATTGAGAGCGGGGGAGGACACACCCGGAGGTCAGAAACATGGGGAAACAATAGATCATGTATTGCCCCCTCTTTCCCTCCCTCCCCCTTTTGGCTTAAGACAAGGTTGAAACATTAGCTCCAGATAAGAAGGTATTAATACTTGCAAGTTGGCAGAGAACATGGCCCATGAGCGGGAGAGTGTCTTTTGCAGCACAGAATTCAGACTGAGAGCTTGTGCAGCGGCTGGGATGACTCCGGGTTATTTTTCCTTCACTGTGGAAGGGCTTCTCCCTTGTTAATCTTCCTTCTTAAAGTCTTGTTCCTTGCTCTTCACTGGCTTCTTTGCTGCTTCCATGGAGGCTGATGGTCTTGGCAGTTCGGGAGCACGTGGTCATCATCACTTTGGAGCTGCCCCATGCATCGTGGCTGGAGCTCCCGTTGCTTGTTGCTGTGAAGCAACAGGAAGGGAAATCCCCTGGTCTGAGGGATCCCATCTCTTTCTGTGACCACTTTGAGTTGCTCGCCATAGAGGACTTTGTTGTCATTGATGGCTCAACAGCTTCAACTATTGTGCTGTTCGGAAAGGTAATAAATGGAAAAGACAGGACAGGACAGGCAGAGAGACAGGGAGAGCAAGAAAGAGGCTGAGGCCTCAGCTGCTGAGAATGACGCTGCTGCCCGAGATGTGGAGCGGATGAAGCAGGAGGAGAAGCTGCAACTTCCCTTCTGAAACTCACATTAAACTGCGCTCTCCTTCTACTGGCCCTTGGAAAGGGACTTGGTGGGGGGCGGAGCTTGGCAGCCATGAAGCTGGTAAGGATTTTTTAATTCTCCAACCGGCCTTGCCGGGAAAGTCAATTATCTCTTTTTAAAAGGGCATAAATCTCAAGCAACATGATGGAAAAGGACTATGAATATTAAGTGTTTAAGTTGCTGATAATGGAGTAAAGTTGAAAGGATTTCAAGTGAGATTGTTGGAACGTTTCTGTGGCATCTCTGTGGAAATCGAAACCAACTGCTAGTTACAGCAGTTAATGGTTTGTGTTTGTTAGAGATGAGGACTGATTTATGGTGCAGCTCACTTTTTATCGGAAAGCGGAGAAGAGCTGTAAAAAAAAACCTGGCTCTATAAAGAGAAAAGCAACTCAGGCGCAGTTTGATCGATGGATGGTGTGCTAAATTGTGAATAAGGGGGGAGGTGATCTGCAGACTGGAGTGATTGTAGTGTTCGGTGGGGAGACGAAGTTTGGTGTTGTCGGGACTTTCAGGACTGTGTTTATGGCTTGTTTCGGTCTCCCCCAGTGAATGCTGTTTTGATATGTGGTGTAATTCCCCCCCCCAGAGAAGAAAGAGTGATTAAGTAGTGGAAAGCACACAGAAGATATAATAAACTGCTAAGAAGGGGAGCTGGGAGTTAAGGAGGAGATTTATGACCTCTGTCGAATATTAAGAGAAGGATTAAAAAAGAAATTGCAAAAGTTAAGTGGTCTAGAAAACGTCCCAGTAACCATAACCTCCCCCATCTGGAAGAATTAGTTTCTGAAGAAGAACAGGAAAGCACAGACTCTGCAACTGAAGAAAAAATGGCTGAAGGTGGAAAAGCAGCTGGCAGTCAGCCAGCCACCTTAGCTGAAATCAAAACTGTTATTGCAGAAAACAGCACAATCATTTTTAAAAAAATGGATCAGCAAACGGAAAACTTTAAACAACAGATGTGTGTGTTAGCTGATAAAATTTCGCAGAACGATAAAGTTATAAAGGATTTGGAGGCGGGAGCAGACCTGACCCAGAAGAAACAAGAGGCTTTTGAAAAATTGACTAATGTGCAGTTCCAAGACCACGAATTAAGGCTGATAGCTTTAGAAGATCAAAATCGCCGTTCAACGCTTCGAATAAAACATTTAACTCAAACGCAAGGAGAAAACTTGAGAGAAATAATTTTGAATTGGTTTAAACAGTTGATGCCTGATTTGCATATTGAAGAATCTGAAATTGATCGAGTCCATAGAGTGGGGGGGGGCAAAATTACAAAGGGGCTACTAGAGATATCTTGGTGAAATTTGGTAATTATTATAAAAAAGAGCAAATCATGAAGAAACTGAGATCTATGGCCCAGTTACAGTATAAAGGCAAATCAGTGCAAATTTATAATGATCTTTGTCAACATACATTGAATTGGAGGCGCAGTGTTAAGCCAATAACTGAAATATTAGTGAAGAAAAAAATCACATATTCGTGGGGTTATCCTGTTTTTCTAAGATTTACATATGGAAAGGGGGAGCACAGAGTAATCTCTCTGGATCAGGGTAAGGAGTTATTGAAGAGCTTGGGTCTGTATGAGGAAGCAAGTGTGACTGGAACAGGTGGGGGGGAGATGAGGCTGGGGCATCTGGGGTGTAATAGAATTGTTAACTGTACTATGAGATAATTGTAGATAGAAAGGTTAAGCATAGAGACCTTGCCGGCCTGGCGCAGCACTGCCTCCCCCCCTCCCCCTAAAGTAGATGGCTGGAGTATTAGACTTACAGGGATTTGGGGGGGAGAGAGGTGGGGGGAGGGGAGGGGGAAGGGGGGATGGTAGGGGTTAGAGTAAGGGGATTGAGGGTTATGTTATGGTGTTTGTGTTTTTATGTATGTGAATTTGAGTTTCAGAGCACAAGGGATCGGAAGAGACTCCAAAAGGGTGAATATGGATAAAAAATAAAAGTATCAACACTCAATGTTAAAGGTTTGGGGGCAGTCATGAAAAGGAGGAGAATAGAACAAATGTTTAATAAAGAAGGATCTGACATAATAATGATGCAAGAAACACATCAAGGGTTCAAAAACGCAAATATGATTAAATTAAAGTGGCTAGTTTGTTATGAAAAGTCATTGGGGACTTCAAAAAAAAATGGAGTGGCCACTTTGATTTCCAAAAAAAAGTGGTTTTATATTAGAAGCTACAAAAAAGGATGATAGTGGTAGATATCTTATGATAAAAGGTAAAATTGAAGGAAAGGTATATACATTGATTAATGTTTATGCCCCAAATGAGAGACATAGAGAGTTTTTTATAAAATTATTTAAAGAAATAGAAGAATTTAAGGAGGGGTATGTTATCTTAGCTAGGGTTTTTAATATGGTTATGGATAATAGATGGGACAGGTCAAACCCCACTAATGTTGAAAAGAGAAATAATATCACTATATTGAATAAATTAGTAAAGGAGAATGATTATGTGGATTCTTGGCGTTTACTTAATGGGGTTAAGCCTGGGTTTTCATATTATTCCCCAGTTCATCATACATACTCCAGGATAGATCATATATTTGTCTCAAAAGATTTTGCAACTAAGATTTGTAAAATGGAAATGGAGGTAATAAAGGTAACTGATCACGCATTGTTAAGCTTAGAATTTGCAATTAAGAAGAATTATAAAGAGGCGTATAGATGGAAATTGAACACAAAAATATTGAAATATAATAAAGTGGTAGAAAAAATTCAGAAGGAATTGTCAGAGTCATGGGAAATTAATGAAAAGGGAGGAACAGCTGGGTCAGTCATTTGGGACACCATGAAGGCTATAGTAAGAGGAATTTGTATTAGAGAAATGTGTAGTTTAAAAAGACAACAACATGTAGAGCAGGAGAAGCAAGAGACAGAAATTAGAAGTTTGGAGGAAGAATATTGGCAGGGCAAAAATAAATATAAATTAGTAGAAATACAAGCTAAGAAGAAACAATTAGAAAATTTAAACTTAGAGGAGGTCCAAAAAAATTTAATATATATGAAAAGGGAGTATTTTGAAAATAGCAATAGGAATTCTAGATTGCTTGCCAGACTCACACAAAAGGAAAAAGGGAGAAATGCGATAGAAGCACTGAAGGATAATCAAGGGAATTATTGTTATACAATGAAGGATAAAATAAAAAAAATCCAGAAATTTTATCAGGAATTATATGAGGGTAAAGAAACTCAAAAAGAAAAGTTGGAGGAATATAGTGGAAGGTATATAAAGAAGGGAATAAAAATAATACATAAAGAGCAAATGGAGAAGGTAATAACTCAAAGGGAAGTTGAAGATGTAATTGATAATTTGAAAGTGGGTAAATCACCGGGAGCAGATGGTCTAGGATCAGAATATTATAAAGTTTTTAAGGAGTTTTTAGTTCCAAAATTAGTGAAACTTTATAACGCTATATTAATAGGAGAGAAGATACCAGAATCATGGGAACACTCATTGATATTATTAATTCCAAAACCAGATAAAGATTTGACTATCCCTGATTCATATAGACCTATTTCATTAATAAATCAGGATGCTAAAAAATTTTCATCTATTTTGGCTAAACGGTTAAATAAATTTATATCAGAATATATAGGAGAAGATCAATGTGGATTTGTGGCAGGAAGGCAGATGCATAGTTTAGTGGGAAGAGTTTTAAACGCAATACATGCAATAAAAAAATCAAACATTAAGGCAGGAATTTTGGCATTGGATATTTTTAAGGCTTTTGATTGTGTGAGCTGGCAGGCATTAAAGATTATTGTAGATAAAATGGGATTTGGAAATAAATTTAAAACTATAATAGAACAGTTATATTCCCAAAATACAGTTGTAGTGGTGGTAAACGATGGACTCACTGAAAAGATACGACTAGCCAGAGGTACAAGACAAGGATGTCCGCTCTCGCCGGTCCTGTTTGTAATGGTTATGGAAGTATTGGCGAATGCATTAAGAGATGATGGAGAGATAGAAGGAATTGGAGAGGTAAGGGGAATAAAATTGAATATGTTTGCGGATGATACCCTACTGACTATTAAGAACCCAATAAGAAAAATAGATAGAATTAATGTTGGGTTATTGCCAGAACTTTTCTCCTTCTGGAACTCTGTTTGTGCTCAGAAAACAAACACACATCACGCAGGTCTTACACAGCAGAGCTGGTTTATTTCCTTCAGGCTTCTGTGCAGTCCAATTCAGATCAGTTCAGATCAGCACACTGAGGCATACACAGAGAGCAGTGATCGTAGAGCAGTGATCAGTTCCATTTTACAAAGTGAGAAACTATATACACATCTTACACAATTCTTATCTACATTACATACAGCTGTGATGAGGCTAACTTAGAATCTTGGCAAGGTTCCCAGAACAGCCTCTATCTCAAGGTAATTGCCCACAGATAGTCTTTCTCTGTTTAACCCTGAGATAGCCATACACACACAATTTTAATGACTAAGCAAGTATTTCTTTCATATACTTAACAGTCCTCCTCTTGCGCATGTTGTTTAAATTGTGTTACAATCTGAGACCCAGCTTTAAAAGCATCTCTTTGTGTTTTACCATTGATACTGGTTTTGTGAATAAATCAGCCAACATCATTTCAGATGGACAATATTCAAGCTTAATCCAGCCCTTCTGAATTATATCTTTCACATGAGAATAACGAACATCCACATGTTTAGTTCTTGGTTTACACTTTTCAGATGTAGCCATACTAATACATGCCTGATTATCCTCAAATATGGTTACTGGTGTCTCAATTTCCAACCTTAGATCAGCAAATAATTGTTTATACCACTCAATCTCATTACAAGCCAGAGATAAGCTGATATATTCTGCTTCTGCACTAGAGGTTGCTACACAATTTTGTTTTCTTGTATACCAATCAATCAAGGATTGATTGTAAAAGAATGCTGCTCCACTGGTAGACTTTCTATCAATTGCGTTAGCCCAGTCAGCATCTGCATAAACACAGAAATTTCCATCTTTGTGTGTAGATATTTCCAATTTGTGATTGATTGTACCTTTTAGATATCTCAATACACGTTTTACAGCTGTCCAATCAGTTATAGAAGGTTTTGTCATTTTTCTGCTTAAAAGATTTACAGCAAATGTAATATCTGGTCTACTTAGGTTTGCTAGATAAAGTAAACTTCCAATCACACTCTGATATTTCTGTATGTCTTCCATTTCAGTACTGTCTGTCTGATTTTGAAAATCAGTGACCATAGGAGTGGCAACAATTTTACAATTCTCCATGCTGTGTTCTTCCAGCAATTTTTTAATTTTGCCACTTTGTTCAATCAGAAATGACCCTGTGTTAGAATCTTTTGAAATTTGCATTCCCAAATAACTTTTCACTGAACCAAGGTCTTTTAACTCAAAATGTCTTTGCAGCTGGTTTACAAATGTGTTTTTCTGTTCTTCTTCATTAAAAACCAGTAACAAATCATCTACATAAATCAGCAAATACACTACATTTGAACCATCCTGTTTTGTGTACAAACAATGATCAGCTTTGCTTTGTTTAAAACCCATTTTGATCAATACATTGTCCAGTTTCTTATTCCAACACCTTGCTGCTTGCCTCAAACCATATATGGATTTTTTCAATTTACAAACTAACCCTGGATTTTTAACAAAACCTTTTGGTTGAGTCATGTAAATTTCCTCAGTTAAATCTCCATATAAGAAAGCTGTTTTGATGTCAAAATGAAATACATTCAATTGTTTTTCTGCTGCAATTTTTAACAAAAGTTTTACACTTGAGTATTTTGTTGTAGGTGCATAAACTTCTTCAAAATCTATTAGATATTTTTGAGCAAATCCTCTTGCTACCAATCTTGCTCTGTAACGTTCCACCTGTCCTTTCTCATTTTGTTTTACTTTGAATACCCATTTACAGGTAATGGCTTTACGACCTTCAGGTAAAGGTACTAGCTCCCACGTTTCATTTTTTTCCATTGCTCTGATTTCCTCTGACATTGCTTCATGCCAGCCCTGAGCTTCTGTAGGTTCCATTTCCTGAATTTCCTCAAATGAAGTAGGTTCATAGGCTATTAGTAAAGCTCTATGAGAAACCTGTTTGCTTTGGTATTCATCTGAATAACGAATTGGAGCTTTGCGTTCCCTTTCTGATCGTCTTGGCATAGTTACAGGCATAGTTTCCTCCTCCACAGTTTCTTCCTCCTCCCTCTCTTGCTGAGATTGTTCAGGAATTTCTTCTGTTTCTACAGCTTTCTGTTCTACAGGCAAACTTACATACTGTTTTGTTTCCTGCATTTGTTCATGAAAAACTACATCTCTGCTCACAATTACACTTCTGTGATATGGAGACCACAAACGATAGCCTTTTGTTTGTGTATCATATCCCAACAGTTTACATTCCAAACCTCTTTGAGCTAGCTTTCCTGGTCTGTTTTCTTTCTGAACATGAGCAAAACATTTACTTCCAAAAACCTGTATATGTGACACTCTAGGTTTTCTTTTGTAAAACATTTCATATGGAGTTTTTTCATGTACAGAGTGGTAAAGCCTGTTTAACAAATAATTTGAGGTGGACAAAGCTTCTGCCCAGAACAGATTAGACAATCCTGACTCTTTCAATAGAGCTCTTAACATGTTCTGCAAGGTTCTGTTTTTCCTTTCTGCAACTCCATTTTGAAATGGTGAATATGGAGCAGTAAGGTCATGTTGTATACCCTCATCTCTGAGGAATTTTTTAAATTGGTTGCTAAGAAATTCACCTCCCCGGTCCGTTCTTAGATTAGCTATAGGTTCTTTAAATCTATTTTTACTCCACTTAACAAAGGCTTTAAACTTTCCAAAAGTTTCACTCTTCTGTTTTAACACATACACAAATCCAAATCTACTGTAATCATCAACAATAGACAAGAAAAATCTGTTTCCTCCTTGACTTGTCTCAAAAGGACCTGCAAGATCTGCATGAATTAATTCAAAAATTCTTTTTGTTGTTCTCTCACTATGTTTTGGAATGTTTGACTTATGACACTTGGTTTCACTGCATACATTACATTCTACATAGTTAGAACATGGTTTGATTTTCACCCCTTCACACAATTCTGGAATCTTAGAAATTATTTTATAGTTAGCATGACCAAACCTTTTATGAGTTAAATGGATACACTCTTGGTGTGGTTTACAATTGGCTATTGTTTTTGTTGTGACTTTGCTGGCTACAACTTCATTTTCTGTACAAGTATTAATTATATACAAAGATTCTTTCATTATTCCCTGCACACACACCTTGTTTCCCTGTTTTATAGTACAATTTTCTTCAGTAAAACAAACCTCATACCCCATTTCTGTTAACTGAAACACACTTAGAAGGTTTGTTTCTAATTCTGGTACATATAAAACACTTTGTAGTTCAACTCCCAGACAATCAAAATATACATTACCCACACCACAAATCTGGATTTTTGTTCCATTTGCAAGGGTAACACACTTTTGCTCTGAAGTAGAAGTTTCCAAGGTTACAAATGAAAGTTTGTCTTTTGCCATACTTATTGAAGCCCCAGAGTCCAAAAACCAAGGATTCATTGTCTCTTTGACTCTTGCTAGAAGACACTTCTTTGTTGATTCAGCTTCATTCATGTTGTTTTCTTCTCTCCACTTTGCTGTTGACTGCTTTTTCTTCTTGTTGTTGCAATCCCACCTTAAGTGTCCTGTGGAACCACAGTTAAAGCATTTCCTTGCCTTTAATGCAGCCACCACGTCAGAAGATTTATGGCTTTGTTGAAATTCAGCCACAGGAAGTTTAAGGCTCTGTTGTTTTGAAGCTTGTCTTCTTTCATAGGTTTCCAGTAGTTTTCCAGCTACATACTCAAGGGTTAAATTTTTCTCCTCTTGACTTTCCATCATGGTGACAACCGCGTCGTACGATGAATCAAGACTTGACAAAATCACATAGACTTGGTGTATAGTTGTAAACTCCATCCCTCGTGCCCTGAGTTGATTGAAGATTTCTCTCATGCTTTTCAAATGGTTTGACATAGACTCCCCTGGTTTCAGCTTCATTCCATACAGCTTCCGGGTTAGAATTACTTTACTGCCCGCTGTTTCTCTTTGATATACAGCTTGTAGCGCATTCCAGCACTCTTTTGATGTATTCAAAAACTGAATGAAGGAAATTTGAGAGTCTTCCACAGCTAATGCAATAACTGCCATTGCTTTTGCATCGTCCTTAAACCATTTAGCATTCTGTGGATCTGCTCTATCTGGTGGATCCTCTGTGACTACATACCACAGTTCAGCCTGAATCAGATACATTTGCATTTTGTAAGACCATAATGCATAGTTAGAGTCATTCAGCTTTTCTAACAATTGATGCAAACCAGACATATTAGCTCCTGCCATTTCCTCTGCTTTAGGAATTTGTATCTCACCGTCCTCCTGCTCAGAGTCCTCCTCAGAGTCAGCCGACTGAGATTTTTCCTCACTTTGCAGCACTGGCTTTAGCTTGATGTCTTCCTCCATCAACAGTCTTCTGTTTTAGCAGACTCCTGGTTCTGATACTGCACCGTTCCCACCAAGTTCTGGTTCTTCTGCCTGGATTAGGCTGGCGTAGGCTGGTCTAGGCTAGACTGGGCCCATAACCTTTGTTGGGTTATTGCCAGAACTTTTCTCCTTCTGGAACTCTGTTTGTGCTCAGAAAACAAACACACATCACGCAGGTCTTACACAGCAGAGCTGGTTTATTTCCTTCAGGCTTCTGTGCAGTCCAATTCAGATCAGTTCAGATCAGCACACTGAGGCATACACAGAGAGCAGTGATCGTAGAGCAGTGATCAGTTCCATTTTACAAAGTGAGAAACTATATACACATCTTACACAATTCTTATCTACATTACATACAGCTGTGATGAGGCTAACTTAGAATCTTGGCAAGGTTCCCAGAACAGCCTCTATCTCAAGGTAATTGCCCACAGATAGTCTTTCTCTGTTTAACCCTGAGATAGCCATACACACACAATTTTAATGACTAAGCAAGTATTTCTTTCATATACTTAACAATTAAATCTCAATTGAGAGAATTTGAAGAAGCTACAGGGTTAAGAATAAATTGGTCCAAATCAGAGATGATTTTGTTTAATTATACTAAGAAGGAAGAAAAGGAATGGGAGTATAAGGGAATAGAAATGAGAGTTAAGGAGGAGATTAAATATTTGGGAATTAAAATTACAAAAACCTAGATAATTTAGAAAAGGAGAATTTAACGAGGTTAAAGAAAGAAGTATTAGAAAAATTGGAAAAATATAAAAGATTAAATCTATCTTGGTTTGGGAGAATAGCATTAATAAAAATGAAGATTTTAGCTAAAATTAATTTTGTGTTTAGGATGTTACCAATAAAAATTTCAGAAATTGAGATAAAAAGTTGGCAAAATATTATTAATAAATATTGTAACGGAGAAAAGAAAGCGAGGGTAAATAAGAATAAATGGTATTTAAGCCAAAAAAAAGGAGGACTGGGTCTCCCAAATATTAAATTATATTACGTAGCTAATAGGCTAAGACATATTGTGGAGGCAATTATAGGAATAGGAGAATTAGATTGGATGGATGATAAAACTACAAGTAATATAGAGATTAATTTGGAAAATGTATTTTTTAGGGAAGGGGGAAAAAATGGGTGGGAAGTATAGGTAACCCGCTCTTGAGGTTTCACTGGGAAATTTGGAGTAAATTTAAAGGGAAGTTGCTTCCGAGCAACTCTCCCTTATCACCGGTAATAATGTTAAAGAATTTCCCAGAGGAACTGAAGGGTAGATTAAGCAAAATATTAAAAGAAAAAAATAAATTGAAATTAAAGGATTGGTTAAGACATATAAACACAAGAGAAGATATGGAAGATTTGTTAAAGGAGAAAAAATTATCTTGGTTAGAGTATGGGAAATTAGAACAATGGAATAAAAAGTGGATTAAAGATAATAGAGTTTGTAGAGAAATGACGAAGTTTGAAGAGTTAATAGTAAATAAGGAAAATAGTCTTAAAAGGGTTAATGAGCGAAATATATAAAATACTGTTGGAAGAGGAGTTAAGGGATAGCTCAGGGAAAATGGTATGGGAGACAGATTTGAAAGTACAAATAGGGCGACAGTGCTGGGAGGGACTGTGGAAACAAAGAGTGTTGAGAAGTATGTCAGTGAGAATAAAAGAGAATTACTTCAAAATTTTGTGGAGGTGGTACCTAACCCCGATTAGATTGAATAAGATAAATGAGCAGCATTCAGCAAATTGTTGGAGAGGTTGTGGGGAAAAAGGAACGTATTTACATATGTGGTGGGAATGCAAATATGTACAAAGATTATGGAAGATGGTGTTTTTGGAAACTGAAGAAATAGTGGGAATGAAAATAGAACAAACACCAAAGATTGCATTACTGTCACTATTTGAAGATTTAAAATGTGGAAAAGAAATTAAAGAATTGATATCGAGTTTGCTGACTGCAGCACGATTGATGATAGCTAGGAACTGGAAGATTCAGGGGGAATATTCTATTGAAGAGTGGTATAGAGAAGTTTGGGATATAGCTATTAATGATAAATTGACTTGTAATATTAAGTGGAGGAAAGGCATAACTAAAACAAATGAGTTTGAAGGAATCTGGAAACAGTTCCTAATATTTGTGTTTACTAAGGGAAGTGGGAAACCGCCAGCGGAAGAAAATATGAGATTTTGGAAGCAGGAATAGATCCCGAGGTGGAGGGTGCACTTATATGTTTAGGATGATTATATATGTAATGATAGGATAGGTTATAGTTAATATTTATCTTATATATGTATTCAACATTTATTCAAAATGTATGTAGTATGTTGTGTTGTTGTTTCTTTTTTGTAAGATGTTTATTTTGTGTTTTAAAATAAAAATATAAAAAAAATTTAAAAAAGGAAAGGGACTTGGTGGGATTCTGATCAACACTCCGCTGTCCTTTGGAAACGACACTCTTAAATTAAACAGTGTCATCAATAAAGCAACAGAAGAGACTGGAAAAGAGAAGACTGAAGTTCTGAAATGTGGTTGCTGTTTGTAGCCTAGAAGTCACAACTAAGAAGGTACAACCCCAATTAATCTATGGGGACTTGGGAATAAACTTGCAAGGGCAGGAGTACTGACTAGAAGTGCCGTTCATCTGGCGTTGGAAGAGACTTTATGAAATAGTGCTCTCTGGAAGGGGATATAGGACCCTGGGAGATGAAAAAGAAGGAAAGAAAAAATGAAAGAGAGAGAGAGAGGAAAAGGAAGGAAGGGAGGAAAAGAGGGCAGAAGCGCTACTAGAATGAGGTTCTTTCTATTCTCATTCTGCAAAAACAGAGACATTAGAGGAATTAGTCCAAGTGGTTTCTATGGGGTACGCCACCGCCAGGTAAGCGCCTCCCCCACTTACCTGTGTTCAGAGCTCCAGATGGAGGCGAACCACTTCACCTCGGTCCGCAGCTCCCCTGACCCGATTCGAATCCGCCTTTGGCGAAGACGGACCGGGTCGCTACGCCCCGGATTCGCGATCCGAAATGGAGCGGAGTACAGCTCTAGTTCCTACTCATCTCTATACATGACCAGGGCATGGTGCCACACCACAGAACCCCATCCCCAATGTTAAATTTCCCACCAGCATTTCTGAAACGTAGAAGCAAAAGAAAATTCCAAACCTTTTCTTGTTGGGCCCCTCATTTTTTGGCTTCCGAATCTGAAAGAGTGTGTGTGTGTGTGTGTGTGTGTGTGTGTGTGTGTGTGTGTTTGTGTGTGTGTGTGTGAGAGAGAGAGAGAGAGAGACAGAGAGACAGAGAGAGAGAGAGAGAATTTTGTAATGGCTGATGAGGGCCTCCGTGGTTTTCTGACTCTTAGGGACCCCCGTGGGAGGGGAGCCCGAGGGGCCAACAATCCCCCTTCCCAGGGGACAACACAGCTTCAGCCTCCATGTGTCCCCCAACCCTTTTGTGGGAGAAGCTGGGTGGCTGCTGAAAAGGGCAGCAGCATTGCATCTTGTCCCTTCAATACCCCTTGACGCACTTTGTCACAGTGGTCCTACAGGCAGTGACCAACGCAAGCTCTCACAGAAGGACGCCGCCCTGTGAGTTTCCCTCCCCCCTCCCCTGAAATGGCAGCCACTTCCACTGGGGTCCCAGGGTCGTCCTCAAGGGCTTCGACCCATTCATGTGGTGAGTTTTTGAAGAGCCAAATAGCTCTGTGAGCAGAGAGTGCAGTGGAATTGATTGCCTCACCTCTTCCTCTGGCTGGTTCAGAGGAGCTCCACTTCTTTTCCTCCACGCCCGCTTGCTGACTGCGGGGAGGTTCCCTTCGGCCTAAATAGAAGGAAAGAATGCGATCAGGCGGGTGGTCCGCATTCCCTTGGACTATCCCTACATGCTATTTCCCACCTTTGTACCTCCCTTTCTACTGTCCAGGGAAGGACTAGTCTCTTTCCCACTTGTAGTGTAGGTGTTAGAGGGACTCATGAGCACTGGGGACATGCATCAGTCATGGTTCTTTCTGTGTTGGCTGCAAGGAGGAGGGGGGGGCAGAAGACTGATTCCCAGATCTGAGGTCAGAGTGCTGCCTTCCACGATCCTGGAATCCTCAATCTCCTGTGCCCCCCCCCCCCAGACGCTGTCTAGGGAGCATAGAATTGTTCCCTTACACTACTGCTTTGTAACTGTTTAAAACGGTATTGACAACTGATGGGGCCCAGGACACGCTCCATATACCATTTTCAAACCGCTTTCAAAGTGTCATTTCCTGCTCAGTGTAGATCAGGCCTGAGGCTGAAATGGTGATTTACAACAACCCTGCAATGCAGTCCAAGGGTCTAAAGAGTATTCAGAGTCATTAAAGGCCAGCAGGCAGTACAGCTGCCACAAATAGCACAGGCGGTAGGAGCCTGCACAAGTTCAGGAGAGGCCCGAGGCCCAGTTATGGCACCCCAGAATCAGGCCAACATTCCTCCCCATCTCTCTCAGGTTGTAGCTTAATCCCGAGGAAACGGAGCTGTGGAACGAGGGGTGATGGGGTTGCGTGGAGATCTTGAGCAGAATGCTAAAGCCCCAAATCCTCACGTCAGACCCCAAGACCAGGCAACCCACAACTCCGCAGGCTAAAGGCAAAATCCTTCCCAAGTAGGGCTAGTGGGGCTGATTATGCGTCATGGGGAGCATCATTGACACTGCCTCGTTCTTTAGAGCTGTGCCGTCCTTGTCGAAATGGTTGGCCATGCGCTGAACCACGATGGGCGTAACTCAGGGGAATTGCACCCCCACCGTCCCTCTTTCGTGGGGGTTGTAGCTGCATGCTGGTCGCAAACTGACGAGACGTCTGACTTGTCCAGAAGGCAAAGCCACAGTTCTAGATGCCATCACAAACTGCCTCAAGGTGACTCAACGGGTGTAGCCTGAAAATTCATGTTCCACTTGTGTAAAGAGCCAAGTCGGATAATCTGTGGAGGAAGGAAGGAAGGAAGTGCAGATGGCATAGCCCTGTGGACACGTGTTTCAGCCCTCGGGGTTCATATAGCTTTTTGTTTTCCTTGAGCATGAATGTTTCCCCCATCGACACCACAGGGATGGGAAAGGCCCGTCGCTATTCCAACGTTGCAATGACCATGGGAACCGCCTACCAGCGAAAAGAAGGTCCATCCACTGCTCCACATCCCACCTCCACCATTCTGCATTGTGTGAGCTGTGGCCCCAATTCTTACCCAGACCTGGAAATGCCCAGCACTGCCCTGTTTTGTGCCCAGATCCAGATCCAGCAAACCCACATGTGGAAAGCCTGCTTTTTCCTGCCGCTCCTCCTTAATGGATCAGGGCAAATCTAAGTAAATATCCGCAATGCTCTTCTGCCATCTACTGGACTCTCTCAGAAATTACAATGTGCATCTTTGGAAAATAAAGTGAACACGCACAAGACAATAATAATCATGTGTCTCAGAGATAGCCATGGGATTGATAATTTCAGCAGTTTTGAAAATACATACAATCAAGGGAACATACCATAGCTTGTAAACACTTCAGTTCAGGTAATTTTTTTCAAAAAAGAAAATATATGTGGGCTGACTCAGTTGATCCCAAATTCAGGGAATATATAAAGATGTCTGTCACTCCCTATAACACGGTGCCTCCTGGAATGAAATAAGTTTGTAGCTAATATTTTTTATTTTAAAAAACAAGAAAGCCCAGAAGGCGTCTCATCGTTAAGCACAATGCCAAACTTCAAACTGAAACTCTAACTGCTGATATCTACTTACTTAAATCATTGACTGCCCCAACTCCCGTAGGTTCGTAACAAGCATTTGAAAGCCGGTTTGGAGTGGGGCTATTTATAAAGGCATAAAGCTTGAGGCTAATCACCTGTGCTATGGCCCCTTAAGACTAATGTTTGAAAGGAAAAACGTTCCTTCCTGTGACCTCACAGGCACAAGACATAAATAAAACCACGATGAACATAAAATAGGGAAAGTAGCCATTTAAGCCTGCAGAAACACACATAGAGATAGATCAACACGTTTTAGCAAACTCACTGCCAATTGCACTCCTCATTGAGACCCAATGGCATCATTGATTTAAGCGTATCAGACCAAAAGACTTCCCTCCGTTTTAACGTCTTTTCCACCTGATTCAGGAGAACACATGCGCCACCACTATCCCCCGTTGACAATGCCACGGCCTCTGTTCCCTTCCCTCCCCCATCCCGACACACCTGTCCCCTTCCCTCCCACAACCACCTGCTTCCTTCCCTCCCTCCTACCCCTCACCTGCCATGGCTGTCATCCTCCCTTCCCCTCCTCGTCCAATTCAGTCCAGTCCATTCACCCATTTGCTGTTGCATCTCCTTCCCCAGTGTAACTCTTTGAAGAGCTGCGTTAGCCGGAAAAGGCAGCCGTACCTAGTCCTGCTAGGCCTCTGAATCTGGGAGTGCACATGGTGTGTTGGGGAATCCCCTTGTTATCTCCAATTGGAGATTAGAGATAACATGGGGATTCCTCTTCCCTGCTAGGGCCAATGTTATTTAACATCTACATGGACTCATTGTGGTCAGTAAGTCAGAGATTTGGGGTTCAGCAAAAGATACCCAATTCTATTCCTCCTTCCCATCTTGAGGAAGTGCTGAACTGTTGCCAGACTATTGCACACTCACATTTGGCCATGGAGAGTGACTTTGTGCTTCAGCTGTTATCTGTCTCCAAATGGCTATTGTAAAAGGTTTATCCATGAATCAGGACTAGCTACCTGGCAGCCATCTGATTAGCTGGCATGGTTTTCTTTCAGTGGTAATTAAAATGTAATGCCAATAGGGACAGACAGTCATTATCCATCTCGTTTCTTCCTCCTCCTGTAGAAAAAGCATGTTTGCCCATGTTTTTTTCTTTCTTGAGGCATAGCAACACAATCCTGGTGATGCAATCATATTACATGTGGACACTATGATTGGCTCACAAGGCTATTAATATGTGACATGTGATTGAAGAGTGTGGAGAGTTTTGTGTGAAGAGCTATTGTGTAAAGTTCCTCAACTATGTTATGCTCTACGTAAATACTTGTAAAGTAAACTTAGATTAGTAGTTCAAAACGCTACTGTGTCTGAGTATTCTTTCACTTTGTGAACATCTGCCTGTTGCCAGTGACCTCTGTCTCTGCTGACGTTGCTTGCACTCTGTGCATGCTCTGAGGGAGTGCAATACCTCAGACTCCTAACATGGTGTAGATTTCTTTGAGTATGAATCGCCTTACTTAGCCACAGATACTCTATTGCCAATGTCTAAAGACTCTTTATACGCAGGTGTAGGTCTTGTTAGAACGTGTGCAAGTTTGTCCACGAGTCTAATGAGAGCACATCACGTAACAAGAGTAAATGTGAGGAAGTTAAGGATGAGATATAGTTTGTATTTATTCAGGGATAGGATGTCACCCATCCCTGGTTCAGTTGGACCTCGCCATGGTGCTTCATACATGACTGGACTACTATAAAATGTTCTATGTTGGAAATCACTTGGAAACGTCAGCTGGTGCAGAATGTTGCACCAAACATTTTGATGGTGGTGTGTGTGTCCTATCACATATAAACAAAAATATCCCCGATCTCCATCCCCCCCCGCAGGCCCCAATCTCCCCACCCAGGCCCTGATCTCCATCCCCCCCCCCCCCGGCAGGACCTGATCTCCCCACCCAGGGCCCAAATAACTTCCAGGTTTTCAGAAGGATGCAAAGTGTACCTTTTCTATTAGTGATTTACTTTCTTTAGTTCTTCCCTCAAGGGAAGTAAGACCACTGATGCTAGCACACTCATAACCTGTGGTAAGTGATGAACAACTTGGATCACTGGGAATCATAGAATCATAGAATAGCAGAGTTGGAAGGGGCCTACAAGGCCATCGAGTCCAACCCCCTGCTCAATGCAGGAATCCACCCTAAAGCATCCCTGACAGATGGTTGTCCAGCTGCCTCTTGAAGGCCTCTAGTGTGGGAGAGCCCACAACCTCCCTAGGTAGCTGATTCCACCGTCGCACTGCTCTAACAGTCAGGAAGTTTTTAGTAAAGGTGGGAAGTAAAGGTGGGAGCTGAATCTGCACCAGGCAGTGGCTGTCCTGTATGGGAGCTGCAGAGGGGGACATCTTCCCTTCTTTTATGGCCATCGAGAGGGTGGGGGGAACATACCCGGAGGCCAGGAACATGGAGAATCAATACATCATGCATTAGCCCCTCTCTCCCTCCCTCCCCCTTTTGGCTTAATACAAGGTTGAAACATTATTTCCAGATAAGCAGGTATTAATACTTGCAAGATGGCAGAGAATATGGCTGCGGGGGCCCATAAGTGCAGAGCGTCTTTTTCAGCACAGAATTCAGTCTGAGAGCTTGTGCAATGGCTGGGATGATTCCGGGTTATTCTCCCTTCCCCATGGAAGGGCTTCTCCCTTTGAGTTGCCTGCCTCTGATCTCTGAGAGACTTCCACCTCAGAGTCACGATAGCACAGCCCTTGAGAGTTTCTCAGCACATGGAAAACTTTCTCTTTAAATTGGTAACAGTCAAAGCAGGGGAGGATGTCACATGGTCTTCCACCATCCCAAGGTTTCTGCCCAAAGGATTGGTGCACGGATTTGCAAGAGTCCTCCTTGGGTCAACTTGCTCTGGCTGCTTGTTCAGAGCAAAGGGTCGTTAGTCAATTCTGTAGCGTTTACATGCTTTGAACCTCCTTCCGCCATTGCAGCAGCCTCAGTGTTTGAGCTGTCAGAGGCGTGAGACTGATGTTTACCACGCAAGAAAGGTTGGGAGCATTTGGTTAGCTCAGTTTGTATTCTTGGTTCATCCCTTTGGTTGTTGTAATTCTCTATCCTCACCCTAGAAGACTTTGTTGTTATTGATGGCTCAACAGCTTCGGCTATTGTGCTGTTCGGAAAAGTAGTAAATGGAAAGGACAGGACAGGACAGGCAGAGAGACAGGGAGAGCAAGAACGAGGCTGAGGCCTCAGCTGCTGTGAATGACGCTGCTGCCTGAGATGTGGAGCGGATGAAGGAGAAGCTGTAACTGTTGTGTGTTTGAATAAAATTCCTCTCCAAGCAAAGAGAGATTAGCAGAGTATACAGCATTCCAGGCAGATTTCAGAGAAAGCGAATACAGCCACAAAGATAAACGACAGCAACAGGAAGTTCTTCAGCAACGCTTTACTGAGGCATAGACTTAGAGATCTTATTTACAATAACATACAGTTATACTCACAGAACGTCATGATCACACAGGAGAGAACAGATATGCTTCTACACAAGACTTATATACACAGCATTATCTGTCTCTATTAATTTACAACTTGATTGACAATCAATCACTCCTGTCAGGTCGTTAAACCAATAAACCAATTATCTCTTTGACCTTTAGAGTGACTGACGCAACTCCTTGCAATTCTTGCAACTTGCTGGGTTGGACTGAAACTACGGATATTAAAAATAAAAACCCGAACACCCCTTCAATTTTTACTTATCTGATAGTTTCAGTATTTATACATATACAGCAAAATCAATTTGCACCACCCAGCTACTTTTCTTTGAAATTTAACATTTCACATAGCTCTGTATGCCTTGCCATTTCCAGAGATTCCAAAACTTGCCAAATTACTTTTTTTTCCACAGTACATCAAAGTCAATAACCATTGGAACTCTCTGCCACCATAAATCAACACATTACATGCGCATATGGGTTTAATTCACTTTCATCATCATAATACTTTTTCCACCATGGTTCCTCTTCCTTTTTCACTTTTGAAACCTTTTCTTTCTTTGATTGGGGCTTATTTTTTACAAGAAAAGTTTGATCTGAGAAACGCTCTGGAGGAATTCCTTTGTTAGAACGGTTTGATCTTCTAACTGTCTGTTCTTGTTGCGCTTCCCCCGCAGCTTCCTGCTGTTGTCTGCTATCTGTTGACTTCGCTTCAGCACTCTCCTTTTCCCCTTCAGGCTTAGTTAACCCCTGAGGTTCCGGAATTTCCTGCTTTTCGCTTTCTTCTGGCAACTCAGCTGGCTTAGCAGATTCAGTTAACTCTTTTTCTGCTTGCTTAACAGACTTAGCTAACTCCTTCTCTGCTGCTGGCTCTTCTGTACTGTTTTTTAATTCCAACAATACACTCGGGTTTGAATGAATTCTTCCCCAATCCTGCTCAAAAAATTTAGCAGACTTTGTTATCAGGATCTTGCCATTATTCTGCAAAAACCTCCAACTTGTTCCCTGATAACCCACAAATCTGAGATTCAGTGCATTTGCTCCTTTCTTGTGCCTTTCACTTAAAGGAACATTGACAGCTGCATAACTTCTCCAAACTCTTAAATGATCCAGCCTTGGCTTCCTGCCATGCATCAAATAATAGGGAATGTTATTTATAGAGCTACTCCATGACAAATTACATAAATCATTTGCAGCTCTAAATGCTTCAGCCCAAAGACCTTTCTGCACACTGCTGTCCTGCATCAAACAATCCATTTTGCTTTTCAAGAAACCAATTCTTCTTTCAACAGTCCCATTTTCCCAAGGATTTTTAACGTTAATCAATTCATGTTTAATTCCAAGTTTATCACAGAATTTCTTGAACTCAGATGACATAAACTCCCCCCCCCCCTTGGTCACTTTGCAGAATACGTATTTGAGATTTAAAAAATCTTTCTACATATCTGACCCAAGATTTCAGTGTTTTCAAACAATCACTCTTCTTCTTGAGAAAATAAACCCAAGAATATCTTGAAAAATCATCAACAAGCACAAACGCATATTTGGCCCCTCCCAGACTGATAGGAAAAGGTCCACACAAATCAATGTGTACTAAATCTAATTTTTCTTTAGCCCTCCAATTCCTGGACTTTGGAATATTAGCTAATTTAGATTTTGCAAGCTTGCACACTTTACAATCTAGATAATTTTGACAATTCTTCATTTTAAGTCCTCCAGCACATTCAATAGTTTTATTAAGTGCTTTGAACCCAATGTGTCCCATTCTCCGATGCATCAAATGGACACAGCTGTCATGAGGAGATTTGTTGCCAGCCACACGATTCATCTGTGTCACGCACGGCATCTCCCCTTCATCTCCTGGCTCCATGTGGAAAAGACCGTTCTTCATTATCGCCGTTCCTTGCACCACTCTGTCTCGCTCCACGTAGCATCTGTTTCCTTCGAACTTCACCGAAAAACCGAGCTCCGTCAGCGTTGACACCCCGAGCAGGCAATATTTCAACTCCGGCACGAAAAGAACTTCCTTCAACTTCATCCTTAAGGAATTTACAGCGCAGACTCCCTTGCCAACGACCTTGGCAACGCACCCGTCCGCCAAACTAACTTCCTTTAAAGTTGTTCTTTCCACATCATCAAATAAATCTTTCCTGTTACTTATGGTTCGACTGCACGCTGAATCAATCAACCAAATCCCATCACACTTATTGGATTCTGCACCTGAAAGAAAACAAACTTTCCCTTCCTTGGTTTCCACACAGGAAGTTTCAGGCTCCAGATTCACACGGCAATCTCTCTTCATATGACCTGGCTTTCCACATCGAAAGCACTTCGGCATAAACCTTTTTTCTCTCCTTTTGCCACCGACAGTCACATTCTCAGCCATTTCTCCTCTTGGCAACGTATTTACTCTTTCCTTTCCAGCCAATTTACGATCTTGGACATCAGCAGCACTCCTTTCGAGCCTCCTCTGCTCCTCTCCAATTAATCTTCCATAGACATAATTTAATGTCAAATTTTGGACTGGAACATTTTCAAGAGTTGTTACTAATACATCATATGACTTAGGCAAACTTGACAGAATAATATAACACATGTTTTCATCAGACAACCGCATTCCGCTGGCACTTAGCTGGTTAAAGCATTCTCTCAGTGACTGTAAATGCTTAGTCATGCTTCCGCCTTCTTCCAGCCTTGCCCGGTAAATCTGTCTGGTCAGTGTTATTCGACTCCCTGCAGTTTCTCTCACATATACTGCACGCAATTTAGTCCAAATCACATTAGGAGAATCAGCGCGATCTATGTAAGACAATTGATCATTACGTAAACATAAAACAATCATTGCTTTGGCACGCTCTGCAATTCTGTCCCATTCGGCTTGTTCTTCTCTCTCCAACACTCCCGGATGTGGATTAGCTACTGCAAACCATAAACCGTCCTTTTTCAAAGCCATTTCCATTTTAAAGGACCATGCTAAGTAATTGACGTCTGTTAACAGCTCCATAGGAACATTAGTACCCATGGTTTGAGCCATCTCTTTGATCTCCTTTCCGCTTGACTCTCCTTCCTCCGACCGGCTCTGTCTTCCAGACACCTCAGCTTTCGAGTCAGCGTCTCTTTCCTCACCGCTCAGCATTCCAGACCTCCATACCAACTACTCAAGGCAAACAGCCTCTCCAGTAAATCGGCTTCCCCGGCACGTCTTAGCTGATTCCTGCTGAGAAAAACTCACTGTTTTCCTGCTGTGAAATATCTTTCCAGGCTTCCGTTCTCTGACAATCACAGCCACAGGCTTTTCTGCTCACAAGAGATAGATTTCTCCACTCCACAAACTGAGCACTCCTGGGCTTCCTGGAAATGCCACTACAGAACCTCCTTGGCACCTGGCTGGTTCTGGTCCGGTTCTGGTTCTGGTCCGGTCTGGGCCCATAACCCTGTTGGGTGTTTGAATAAAATTCCTCTCCAAGCAAAGAGAGATTAGCAGAGTATACAGCGTTCCAGGCAGATTTCAGAGAAAGCGAATACAGCCACAAAGATAAACGACAGCAACAGGAAGTTCTTCAGCAATGCTTTACTGAGGCATAGACTTTAAAATCTTATTTACAATAACATACAGTTATACTCACAGAACGTCATGATCACACAGGAGAGAACAGATATGCTTCTACACAAGACTTATATACACAGCATTATCTGTCTCTATTACTTTACAATTTGATTGACAATCAATCACTCCTGTCAGGTCGTTAAACCAATAAACCAATTATCTCTTTGACCTTTAGAGTGACTGACGCAACTCCTTGCAATTCTTGCAACTTGCTGGGTTGGACTGAAACTACGGATATTAAAAATAAAAACCCGGACAGTAACTTCCCTTCTGGACCTCACATTAAGCTACAGAGTAACCTCTTTGGATCAGGGCAAGGAGCTACTGAAGAGTTTGGGTTTGATTAATGATGTAAGTTTGGAAGCTGCAGTCGGGAACAGAGGTGAAGCTGGGGCGTCTGGAATGCAATAAATTTGATAAATGGTTTATGAGATAATAATACATAAAAGTTATTAAATATAGAGGCCTTGCCGGTCGGGCGGAGCACCGCCCCCCTCCCTTAAAGGTAGATAACAGCCGGAGTGGTAGACTTACGGGGATTTGGGGGTGGGAAAGAGGTGTGGGTGGGATGGGGTGGGTGGGGGGTTTAATAGGGTGGGAGGGAGGGATTTGAAGGGGGTATAGGGTTTTTGTGTTTTGATGTGTTTGATGGACAACCATCTGTCAGGGATGCTTTAGGGTGGATTCCTGCATTGAGCAGGGGGTTGGACTCGATGGCCTTGTAGGCCCCTTCCAACTCTGCTATTCTATGATTCTATGATTCTATGATTCTATGTATGTGATTATGAGTTGCAGAGCACACGGGATCGGAAGGAGTATCAAAAGCTTAAATATGGATAAGAAAATTAAAGTATCAACGCTCAATGTTAAAGGTCTGGGGGAAGTCATGAAAAGGAGGAGAATTGAACAAATGTTAAATAGAGAAAGATCTGATATTATTATGCTGCAAGAAACACACCAAGGGTTCAATGGAGTAAACGAAATACGCACAAAATGGTCAGTTTATTATGAAAAGTTACTGGGGACAACAACAAAAAATGGAGTGGCTATTTTGATTTCCAAAAAAGTGGATTTATATTAGAAAATATAAAAAAGGATGATAATGGTAGATATCTTATGATAAAGGGACAAATTGAAGGTAAAGCATATACAGTAGTTAATGTTTATGCCCCCAATGAGAGACATAGAGAGTTTTATATGGAATTATTTAAAGAAATAGAAGAGTTTAAGGAGGGGTATGTTATTTTAGCTGGAGACTTTAATATGGTAATGGATAATAGATTGGACAGGTCAAACCCCACTAATGCAGAAAAGAGAAATAATATTACTATATTGAATAAATCAGTAAAAGAAAAAGATTATGTGGATTGTTGGCGTTTACTTAGTGGGGTGAATCCTGGCTTTTCTTACTACTCTCCAGTTCATCATACATACTCTAGGATAGATTATATATTCGTTTCAAAAGAGTTTGCAACTAAGGTATGTAAAATGGAAATGGGGGTAATAAAGGTAACAGATCACGCATTGCTAAATTTAGAGTTTACAGTTAGAAAGAATTATAAAGAAGCGTAAAGGTGGAAATTAAATACAAAATTTTTGAAGAATAATAAAGTGGTAGAAAAAATGCAGAGGGAATTGTCAGAGACTTGGGAAATTAATGATAAGGGAGGAACGACAAGGGCAGTTGTTTGGGATACCATGAAGGCAGTAGCAAGAGGGATATGTATTAGAGAAATGTGTAATTTAAGGAGGCAACAATTTGTAGAGCAGGAAAAGTTGGAGGTAGAGATTAAGAAATTGGAGAAAGATTATTGGCAATTTAAAAATAAACATAAATTAATAGAAATACAAGCGAAGAAAAAACAATTAGAAAATTTAAATTTAGAGGAAGTTCAGAAAAATTTAATCTATATGAAAAGGGAGTATTTTGAAAATAGCAATAAAAATTCTAGATTGCTGGCCAGACTCACACAAAAGGAAAAAGCTAGGTATGGGATAGGAATATTGAAAGATAAACAAGGGAATTATTATCATATAATGAAGGGTAGAATAAAAAAATTTCAAGAATTTTATCAAGAATTATATAAGGGAAAGGATATTCAAAAAAAGAAGTTGGAAGCTTATATAGAAAAGTATATAAAGAAGGGAATAAAAATAGAACATAAAGAGTTAATGGAGAAGGGAATAACTCAAAGAGAAATTGAAGAAGTAATTGAGAATTTGAAAGTGGGTAAATCACCTGGGGTAGATGGTTTAGGATCGGAATATTATAAGGTTTTTAAAACCTTCTTAGTACTGAAATTATTGAAGCTGTACAACTCCATATTGGAAGGAGAAAGGACACCAGAATCATGGGAACATTCATTAATAATTTTACTACCAAAACCAGATAAAGATTTGACTGTCCCTGATTCATATAGACCTATTTCATTAATAAATCAAGATGCTAAAAAAATTTCAACTATTTTAGCAAGGCAGTTGAATAAATTTATAGGTGAATATATAGGGGAAGATCAATGTGGATTTGTAGCAGGTAGACAAATGCATAACTTAGTGGGAAGAGTTTTAAATGCAATACAGGTGATAAAAAAGTCTAAGATTAAAGCGGGAATATTGGCATTAGATATTTTTAAGGCTTTTGATTGTGTGAGCTGGCAAGCTTTAAAGATGGTTTTAAATAAAATGGGATTTGGAAATAAATTTAAAGCTATAATAGAACAGTTGTACTCTCAAAATACAGCCGTAGTGGTAGTGAATGACGGAGTTACGGATAAGATACGACTAGCCAGAGGGACAAGACAAGGATGTCCACTCTCGCCGGTCCTGTTTGTAATGGTAATGGAATTATTGGTGAATGCAATAAGAGATGATGAGGAGATAGAAGGAATAGGTAGTACTAAAAAAATAAAACTGAATATGTTTGCAGATGATACCTTGCTAACTATTAAAAATCCAATAGGAAAGATGGGAAGAATTAAACAGCAACTGAGAAAATTTGAGGATATTACTGGGTTAAGAATAAATTGGTCCAAATCAGAGATGATGTTATTTAATTATACTAAAAAGGAAGAGAAGGATTAGGAAGAAAAGGGAAGAGAAATGAGAGTTAAGGAACAGATTAGATATTTGGGAATTAAAATTACACAGAATTTAGAGAGTTTAGAGAAAGAGAATTTAAATAGCTTAAAAAGAGAGATTTTAGTAAAATTGGAAAAATATAAAAGATTAAATTTATCCTGGTTTGGAAGAATAGCATTAATAAAAATGAAGATTTTAGCAAAGATTAATTTTGTGGTTAAGATGTTACCAATAAAAATTTCAGAATCAGAGATAAAAAGTTGGCAAAATATCATAAATAATTATTGTAATGGAGATAAGAAAGCGAGGGTAAATAAGAGTAAATGGTATTTAAGTCAAAAAAAGGGAGGATTGGGTCTCCCAAATATTAAATTATATTACGTAGCTAATAGGCTAAGACATATTGTGGAGGCAATTATAGGAATAGGAGAATTAGATTGGATGGATGATAAAACTACAAGTAATATAGAGATTAATTTGGAAAATGTATTTTTTAGGGAAGGGGGAAAAAATGGGTGGAAAGTATAGGTAACCCGCTCTTGAGGTTTCACTGGGAAATTTGGAGTAAATATAAAGGGGAGTTGCTCCCAAGCAATTCACCTCTATCACCGGTAATAATGCTAAAGAATTTCCTGGAGGAATTAAAGAGTAGATTAAGTAAAGTTTTAATAGAAAAAAACAAAATGAAATTAAGGGAATGGTTAAGAGAAATGAATACAAGAGAGGATTTGGAAGAGGTTTTAAAAGATAAAAAATTAACTTGGTTAAATTATTGGCAATTAGAACAGTGGACTAAAAAGTGGGTAAGAGAAAATGGAGATTGTAGAGAATTGACGAAGTTTGAGGAATTAATAGTTAAGAAAGAAAATGAAAAGGGAAAAAGAACAGCATTAAAAGGGTTAATGAGTGAAATATATAGAATATTGGTGGAGAAAGGGTTGGATAGTTCAGGTAAAATGGTCTGGGAGACAGACTTGAATGTACAAATAGGACAACAGAGCTGGGAGGGACTATGGAAACAAAGAGCGTTGAGAAATATGTCAGTAAGAATAAAAGAGAATTACTTTATTATATGGAGGTGGTACCTAACCCCGGTTAGATTAAATAAGATAAATAATCAGCACTCAGCAAATCGTTGGAGAGGTTGTGGGGGAAAAGGAATGTATTTACATATGTGGTGGGATTGCAAATATGTACAAAGATTGTGGAAGATGGTGTTTCGGGAGATTGAAGAAATCGTGGGAATGAAGATAGAACGAACACCAAAAGTTGCATTACTGTCACTATTTGAAGATTTAAAATGTAAAAAAGAAAGTAAGGAATTGATATCGAATTTGCTGACTGCGGCACGATTGATTGTAGCTAGGAACTGGAAGATTCAAGGGGATTATTGTATTGAAGAATGGTATAAAGAAGTTTGGAATATAGCTATTAATGATAAATTGACTTGTAATATTAAATTGAAAAGAGGTATAGCAAAACAAATGATTTTGAAGGAATTTGGAAACAGTTCCTAATATTTGTGTTTTCTAAGGGAAGTGGGAAACCGCCAGCAGAAGAAAGTATGAGATTTTGGAATCAGGAATGAGATCCCGAGGTGGGGGGTGCACTTATATGTTAAGTTTGATTATGTTGTGTAGATATGCTATTATGTATTCAACATTTATTCAACATTTATGTAGTATGTTGTTTCTTTAATTGTAATGCTGTATATTTAAGTATAGTAGAAAATAAAAAATATTATTATAAAAAAAAAAGCAATTAGAAAAAAATTATCTAGTCCGGCATGCTTGACGCTGTCTCAAACAAGCTGTTTCTTCTTCTGTTGCAGAACGTAGTTCGCGGCACCAATCTAATTAAATCAAACACATTTAATTCATTTGTTGGATGAAGTAAATAATATTTGCATAATAAAAAAATAAATAAAGCTAAACTAAACTCTTTCAATTATACTAAAACATAATAGTCAACCTTCTCTATGCTTTCTCTTAATTTACTATCTGAATCTAAAAGCTATGCTAAAGTTCCTCTAGGCATGTAAAGAGTAAAAGTAAAAGTCAGAGAACTTCTAAGACTTGGAAATAACTCCAAGTTCTAGCTTCAGAAACTAAGGCCATAGCTAGACCTAAGGTTTATCCCTGGATCATCCAGGGGCCAAACCAGTTCATCTAAGTGACACACAGGGGATCCAGTGCTCAGGCAGAGGCGAACCCTGGATGATCCCAGGATAAACCTTAGGTCTAGCTGTGGCCTAAATCCAAGTTTTAGAGGCTAATGGTACTCTAAGTCCCAACTTTCAGGAAAATGCTCTGAGTCCCAACTTCTAAAATGGTAAAGAGATTCATAATTACCCAGCTCCATCAAGTTCCAGTTTGAGGTGAAGTTGAAGAGAAAATAAAAAATTCTAAACTTACAGCTCCGCTACCTGTGCTTTTATATACTTGTTCTGGCTCAAAGGTGGGGGTCAATGAGTGATGAGACCACCATCTTCCAATCATAATTGGCATGAATAAGTGATTAGACCACCCATTCACCAATCAGAAGTTAGGTGTCTCCCCTTTTCCAATATCTCACGTGTTATACTCATGGGGTCTAGAAAACATGGCTGCCATATGGATGTATTGTCTGGATTGGCATATAGGACATCTTCCTTGAGCTTGTGTTTTTCTTTGGACATATTTGGTCATATTCCCCCCCCCCAAACATCTCCTCCCAAGTGTCACGTTTGTTCTGTATTATAGCTTTCCATGCCCAACTTCGAGTGAGGACATTTTCTTAGCAGCAGGTGCCACACCACAGGATTTCATAACAATTTCCCCTCCTAGTGGACATCTGAGCATGCTCAGCTCTCTGCCAGCACTTTGGTCTTGAGCGTACTCTGAAAAAGCCACTTGTAAACATCCACTGTGGGTTTTTTTTCCCTTTTCTTCAAAGACAGTCCTGCAAGTCTGAGCTAAAGTCTTAGTTAATGGTATAACATCAATTAGCATAGAATCAAACTTCAAGGTCTTCATGTCCATGGCTCAGGGGTCTGGAATATATGAGTCTGGGGTCTTTTTAAGAGATCTTCTTGTAAATCTCCCCAAAACCCTCACTCAAGCTATCCCATTCCAGATCAAATCATCCATATTTCACTTGAAGTAGCCTTCTTCTTGCAGCATAATTTAACCCTTTAGCACCAGATTAACACCCCTAACCCTAACCGAGGACAACAGTATGTTTGATAAACCTGTTAGTACTATTAATTATAGGAATTCAACACACTAAACAGTGAAAAACTGGAAAGGAGGAAAAGGTGTATTTTCAGTTCAAATTTTAATTAACAGATTAAGGTCAAATGTACAGTCCAAATCTATAGAGCAAAATTTCTGACCTTGCATGTATAATTTATTTTAGCATTGTTTTTATTCTGCTTGTTGTAACCAAGCAGAATAAAAACTGTTATTGTTAGCATAAGTGAAATGCTAACTGAAATGTTAGCATAAGTGACTCCATTTTTGGAGGAAACTATGAAGTAGCCATTATGTAGCAAGCGAGACGCCACGTACTCAAGGATGTCGTCTTGTGTCTGCCTTACCTACCAAAAACAAGAGCCTCTGACTCCAACACGAAGGTTAGTTTACAGTTGAGCAACGAGATTGTTTAGCAAAGATTAAGAAGACTGTTATGCCCCAGTGTTACGTTCTGATTGGTTCATGCTGTTACTAGGCACTGCCCTTTGCAGGCTACAAATGCTGTACCAAATTCCCTGTGTCTTTGTCTGACTGCTCGCCTTTCACGAGACCAGACCTTGATAATAATCAATAAAAGCGCTTTTGAACCCTCTGTCACTGAAGTGTGGAGTCGTGCTTAGGGGCTGATTGGATCCTGTCCCTGGGGCAAAGAACTTGTCTAACAAATTGGTGCCGTGACTCGGATGAAGCCCTAGTGTCGGCCCGTGCCTGCCGGTGGAGCGGGGAGCCTTGACTGAGAGAAAGCGTATGCCGGGATATTACTTCTGCCTCTTGCATGGTAGGATCATGCGCTGTGCGGACCACGGAAACCGAATTGATGAGACCGTTCGAGCCAGGGTTGGAAAATCGACTCCATCCGACAGATGGAAGGGAGCCAGGCAGCAACAAATTGCAGTCAGACGTGACAGAAAAGGGCAACCGGACTTGCAACTGTTTGGTGAATAAAGCCCCCAGTCCCAGGGACCCCAAGTGATGGGGAAAGGAGGGAGTGGGTGGTAACTCTATAGGCCCCAGGAATGGGAAATTCACAGTCTGCATTTGAAGAATCCCCGAGCCCATTGGGTTGCTGTCTTCGTAATTGGAAAGCTTTCCTTGGTAATGGAGATTATTGTGTGAAACTGTAAAAGTGAGTTAATAAAGTTTTGTGAGCATGAATGGACGTCTTTTGGTGTTGGATGGCACCCTGGAGGATTGTTCGATCCAAAGTTAATTTCAGCTATACATGCTGTAGTTACAAGGGATGGCCACTGGGATCAATTTGCATACGTAGACATGTAGTTAAGCAATGTACCACTCATAGGATCGGCGGCTCCTTGGGTGTTAAAATGTAAAATACAGAAGAGTAAAATTATGTTAATGCAAAAATGGAAGAAAAAGAATTTTCGGTTTGTGTTTCCACCCAGCCCAAGTGAAGAAGTTGATGCTTTTGTCTCCCCACCCGCAGCTAGACCCCCCTTGGCATTACTTTCCCTTCCGTCTTCTCCTTCTCCTCCACTTTCAACCCCACCCCCTCTGTAGCTGTACCCGGTTTCTCCCCCTCCTTCCTCCCCTCCATCCCAGCCTCCTGTTCTGTCTCCCCAGTGACCCCTTTACCCTCCCATTCCTTTGCCTCCACCCTATAAGAAACCTGAAGAAGTGAGCTCTGAATCACCTAGCCCCTCCTCCCCGGTGCTTGCTGCTTCTCCTGCTTTAACACGCGCCGTGTCTCGAGACAAAAGAATAACCCTTCCGCCACAGTGGGGGAGGAATGAGCAAAATTTTCAAATGCCTTTACGGGAAGTAATCCAGGGAGATGGAGTGACTTTTGTGTATGTGCCTTTTACAACCTCAGATTTGTATAATTGGAAAATGCAGAACCCCACTTTCGCAGAAGACCCCTCAAAGCTTACAAGCTTAATGTCTTCCTCAGTGCACACTCACCAGCCAACCTGGACTGATACGCAAATGCTTTTAAACACTTTGTTGCCTGAAGTTAAAGCTCAAATCCTTGCAGGGGCTAGACAAGCTTTCTTAAAACAGAACCCAAGTGCTACTGAAGCACAAATAGCAGATGTTTTGCCAACTGGAGCCCCAGCCTGGAATCACATGCAGGATGAGGGGCGAGAGAAGGCTGCAGCCTATTTTGGCTTGATACTAGCAGGCATGTGAAAAGCAGGACGGAAACCTCCTAGCATGAATAGAATAATGGAAATAAAGCAAGAAAAAAATGAATCCCCTGCTGCCTTTTTACAGCACCTTAAGGACGCATATAGAAAGTGGTCGGATTTAGATCCAGAAGCCACTGAGAACGCGTGAGCATTGGCTTTTCAGTTTATTGCTACTTCTCAGAGTGATATCAGGCGAAAAATTCAAAAGCAACCAGGGGCAGCCAAGAAAAGTTTGGAAGAATTGGTATTAATAGCCCAGGAAATGTTTGAGAGACGTGATGAAGTTAAAAAAAAGAAAAGAAGTGAAGAGGCAGACTAAGTTCATTAGCATGGTTTTTGACCAGAAGAGTGGAAAAGGGGGGCGAGATAGGCCCCACCTTGAAAGGGATCAGTGTGCGTTTTGTCGGGGAAAAAGGACACTAGAAGGAGGAGTGCGAGGCACTCAAAAGAAAGCAAAAGCAGGAACAAGAGAGTGTCCGCCCAAAAGCCAGTGCCCCAACTCAGTGCGCCTTTTATGCAGAAGAAGATTGAGGGCGTCAGGAGAAAGGTTATCCCCTCCTGAAGGCAACCAAGAAACAATTGGAGTAGGCGGACAAGTTCAAAACCTTGACGTCTCGCGCCCTCTGCTGACGAAAATTAGAAATACTGAATTGCAACATTCTTTTGTGTGTTCTGAAAATTGCCCTGTAGCCCTATTAGGCAGAGACATTCTTACCAAGTTGCAGGCCCAAATTTTCTTTGGCCCTAATGGAACACTTGAAGTGCTTTTGCCCAAACAACAAGGAAGCAACTACCAGATGGCCCTTTTTGCCCTGCTCCAAGATGAATCTCCAATGCGAGAAAGCAATGAAGACATGCTGATCTCAGAAGTGGACCCTGATGTATGGGACGATGCTGGGCCAGCCCGAGCCCTCAATGCCAAACCTCTGCAACTACAATTGAAACCTGGAAGCACCCCTGTGTCCTTGTGTTGGTATCCTTTGAAGTTAGAAGCCAGAAGAGGATTACAGCTACTTATAGATCGCTTTTTAAAGAATAGTTGGATCAAGACAAACGTGGGGCTCCAAAAATGGAGATGGACTTGAGAAATGAATAAAGCATTTGAAGAACTCAAGCTTGCCCTACAGTCACCACCAGCACTAGCCTTACCTGATAGAAGAAAAGCCCCTGCAGCAATGGGAGAGAGGCCATGGGCTTGTTATCCTTTTCAATGAATCCAGATTGACTTTGCTGAAATGCCCCCATGTAAAGGCTTTAAATACCTACTTGTTCTTGTTGACCAACTGACTGGTTGGGTGGAGGCTTTTCCCTGTCACAATTGTCAAGCAAAAACTGTGGTGCAAAAACTCTTACAAGAGGTGGTCCCCTGCTTTTCCCTGCCTGAAACTATAGAATCAGATCAAGGCAGCCATTTTACTTCTCAGGTAGTGCAGAACATGGCAAAAGCCCTACAAATAGACTGGCACCTCCATACCCCATGGAGACCCCAGTCTAGTGGACAGGTAGAGAGAATGAATAGGACCCTGAAAGAAACCCTAGCAAAAATTCAATTAGAAACCTCCTTGAAATGGGTGGATGCACTTCCAATTGCATTATCAAAAGTCAGAAAGACCCCCAGAAAAGGTCTCAAATTGTCTCCTTTTGAACTAATGTTTGGCTTTCCCCCTCGAGTTTTAGTGGGGGAGCAAGAAGAAATTAAGTGGGAATTGGGGAATGATTTACTCAGAGAATATGTAATTGCCCTGCAGTTTGCTCTTTTACAGCTTCATCGTTACGCTGCACTTTTCCAGAGACTGCCCCTAGACTGACCCATCCACCCGTTCCAGCCTGGTGATAAAGTCCTGCTTAAAAGGTGGAATCCTGAAAAATTAGGAGAAAAGTGGGAAGGTCCTTACTGCATTGTACTTGTAAGTCATTCTGCTGATAAATGGACACATTGTTCTAGAATAAATCCCTTCCATCAGCCTCTGCCTCCCCTGAGTACCGGAAGCTCAGAGGACACAGGCGAAGCTGAGAGCAACAGCCCTCTGCTTTCTGGCGCACCGGAAGCCGCCAGAAGCACAGGCAAAGAAACCAGCACAGAGCAACCTAAGTACTCAGCCCAACATTTAGGGGGCACTAAAGTTAAATTTTATAAGCAAAATAAGCTTGAGTTTTAAAATACTTTAAAGGGGGGAATGTTAGCATAAGTGACTCCATTTTTGGAGGAAACTATGACGTAGCCATTATGTAGCAAGCGAGACGCCACATACGCAAGGGTGTCGCCTTGTGTCTGCCTTACCTACCAAAAACAGGAGCCTCTGACTCCAACACGAAGGTTAGTTTACAGTTGAGCAATGAGATTGTTTAGCAAAGATTAAGAAGACCATTATGCCCCAGTGTTACGTTCTGATTGGTTCATGCTGTTACTAGGGACTGCCCTTTGCAGGCTACAAATGCTGTACCAAATTCCCTGTGTCTTTGTCTGACTGCTCGCCTTTCAAGAGACCAGACCTTGATTAATAATCAATAAAAGCGCTTTTGAACCCTCTGTCACTGAAGTGTGGATTCGTGCTTAGGGGCTGATTGGATCCCATCCCTAGGGCGAAGAACTTGTCTAACAGGTTGAAATAATAAAGCTTTACTACTAGTATAGTGATTTCTTTATATAAACATTTACATTGCTGCCTTTCTGGTGGTATCCATCATGAAATACAGTAACATTTCAAAAGACAGGAATATATACATAACAAAAGATTTTTTATGTCGCAGATGGATGCAAGTTCAGAAAAAGCCATTTCCCACAAGCAAAAACTGAGTCATGGTGATGACTACACTGGTCTTCAACGAGAGGCAACACTGAGCTGGTAGGGTTTGGGGGCAGTGGTCAGAAATCCTGCCGCTGGTGACAAATCAAGATCCTCAGGAGACACCAGTGGCTTCAGGGTAAAATGTTGCAGAATGCTCGTCAGGCTGACAAATATTGCCATGCTTGCCAGCCTCTTGCCAACACAGGCTCGCTTGCCTGCAAGCAGAAAGGGGGAGAGTAAAGTATGTTAGTTCCTTCATTACTTCAACAAGGAGGGTTCGGTGGTGTCAAATGCAGGGCTTCAAAGAGGGAAACCCCAGGCGCACTACAGCTGCCTTTCCTACGGGGCCATGATGCGGGCCACGTTCAAATGCCTTCAGCCCAAGTTCCCCAGAGTTCCTTGGGCTACTATTTTTCTGCTTGGAAAACAAAAACAAAAAACAAAACAAAAAAAAGCAATATAAACCTGAGGGGTTTTTAAAAAATTGCATAACGACTGATTTCCCCCCAAACCAATTTCTCTCTCTCTCTCTCTCTCTCTCTCTCATCTTACTTTTCTATAACACTCAATAGCCTTGCTCTATGGGCAGTTCACAAAATAACACTTGAATGTAAAAACAATTTAAAAAGTAATTAAAAACTACACGTTTAAAACAGAATAAAACTAAAGTAAAAAAAACAGCAATGTTGCAAGGTAAAATTTTAAACGCTGGAGTGATTATGGCTCTTTCTACACCTAAGGATTCTCCCAGGGAAATGGAGGGATCGTCCCTGTCTGCTACTGGGATGCCCTGTGTGTCATTTGGATGCACTGGGATCCTGGGACAATCCCAGGGAAAAGGCAGGTGTAGAAACAGCCTAGGAAGCCCGCACTGGGGTTGCTGCCAGGCTCTGGAACTCCCCCGCTGCGAGAGGATTGCTTGGCCCTTCCTTTGTTGTCATTCTGCCGGTAGGCAAAGATGGTTTTATTTAGACCCTTGCAATTTCGGCTGATTTGTGACTGAAAGAATTTTAAATAGAATGTTTTTGCTTATTTCTTTCACTGCTGCATTTTTAATAGTGTTTTTAATCAATTTTGTTCTTAATCTGGATTTTATTGTGCCTTGTCTCTTTTTTTCTGCAAAAAGGGATGCTATAAATAAAGTAAAGAATAAAAAGGTCTTCACTTGGTGCTGAAAGGACCACAATATTGGTGCTAGGCGAGCCTCTGGAAAGGTCCTCCCCTTAGTAGCCACCTTCATCACCTCATTCGGTGGGGCCACCCAGAGAAGGGTATCTGAGGATGATCTCAGGGTCTAGGCAAGTATATAAGGAAGGAGACGATCTCTCATGGAACCTAGAGCCAAGCCGTTCAGCTCTTTGGCCTTAGAACTGGACTGGAAGCCAGAGCAGACCACAAAGCACAGACATTATATAACCGTATCTGCCAGTTCCTGTTAAAAAAAAAACAGCACTGCCCTATTTTGGACAAGCTGAAGTTTCAAAGGCAGCCCCACATGTAATGTAACTAACCACAGTTACTATATCAGCCTAAGCTGATAAAAGGTGCTCTATGCCACTGATTCTGCCTGTGCCTCCAGTGACAATGCTGGACTCAAGAGCACCCCACAAACTATGAACCTCATCCTTTAGACAAATCATAGAATCATAGAATCATAGAATAGCAGAGTTGGAAGGGGCCTACAAGGCCATCGAGTCCAACCCCCTGCTCAATGCAGGAATCCACCCTAGAGCATCCCCGACAGATGCTTGTCCAGCTGCAAAGCACTCTGATAACAGCACCACCAACTTGTCTGGATTGAGCCCTCATCCAGTCCATTCTGCATTCTGCCATTATAAAGCAGTAATTGGGTGGGGAGGTCATTCTAACATTCATAAAATTGAAAATGTTTCACCAATCTTGCTGAAATTTACTTCTGCCAGCAGCAGTGAAGAAATACAAATTTAAAATACAAATTTAAAACAGCAAAGTTAAAATTAAATTTATAGACTCTTAAAATGCTGAGAGAATAAAAATCTGAAAGAATATAATGTATATTATTAAATATTTATTCATCCCATTACAGTCAATATAGACCCCTGCTTCACCCACAGCACGACACACGCTCAGTCGTGCATCAGATAGATGTATGCTGAAAATAAAATGGCTGCCATTACTTAATCAGAGCAGTCAGTCTTTCACCTAGATTTTATTAAAAGGAGAGGTAGAGCTGGGTTTCATCGGCATATTCCCCCAGCACCATCTTCTGGAATTGGCCATCCAAGAAGGAGCAGAACCACTGCAGTACAGTGCCTCGAACTCCCAGCTCAGACAGCCTATCTAGTAGGGATGTGCTCCGCTTCTCTTCGGTTCAGAGAAGCAGGAGCGAGGCGGCCTAATTCGCCTCCAGAAAAGGCGGAGGCGAAGAGAGTCAGGGGGGCTGTGGATCGAGGCGAAGAGGATCACCTCAATCCGGAGCTTCGCCTGCAGGTAAGTAGGGGGGAGGGGGACTAATCTGGCGCTGCCGATGCCGCCATCCATGCGGCGGCAGAGGTGGCAGCACCAGGTAAGGGAGCAGGGAGGAGGGACGCTTTCCTTCCTCCGTCGCGGGCTTCAATTGAGGCCCCAGTTGAAGGCGGAAGTGAAGGCCGAGGCCTCTTCCGGCTTCAACTGGGGCCTCAATTGAAGCCCGCGATGGAGAAAGGTAAGGGGCGGGGGCAGGGGTGGGGGCCTGGCCTACCTGGTGCCGCCGGCGCCGCCATCCATGCGGCGGTGGCAGCGGCACCAGGTAAGGGAGCAGGGACGCTTACCTTTCTCCGTCGCGGGCTTCAATTGAGGCCCCGGGTGAAGGCGGAAGTGAAGGCCGAGGCCTCTTCCAGCTTCAACCGGGGCCTCAATTGAAGCCCGCGACGGAGGAAGGTAAGGGGGCGGGGTGGGTGAGTGGCTTATCTTGCGCCGCCGTCCATATAGTGACGGCGGTGAAGCCAGAGCGGAGCAGGAGACGGGCGGAGCGGCGCGTAGAGGATCGGGCCCGATGCAGATTTTCCTAATTGGGCCACGAAGTGGATTGGGGGGTCCGTGCACACCCCTACTATCTAGACCTAGCCTATCTCGCCAAGCAGACCTAGCCTACCTCGCCAAACAGAGCTACAAAGAAATCATTTCAGACTTTGAAGCTCTGGGAAGGAAACTGAAGAACTTTGGGGCCCAGGTAGTTTTCTCATCCATCCTCCCGGTTCTTGGAAGAAGATTAGAAAGGGAAAGAAAAATACTCCAGATGAACAATTGGCTACAAAGGTGGTGCCGACGTGAGAGTTTTGGATTCTGGGACCACAGGCTACGCTACTTGGAACATGGACTGCTGACAAGGGATGGGTTGCACCTCACAAGGGCTGGAAAGAATGTGTTCGGCCACAGCATGAAGAACTTGATCAGGAGGGCTTTAAACTGAATCTTACAGGGGCAGGAGACGTAAACTTTGAGGCAACAATGGATGAAGGCCAATGCACCACAGTACAGAGAGCAGCTCCAATAGCGCCCCAAAATAGTGTCCGCAACAATGTAGGAACAAAGCCAGACTATAAAACACATGGTCTTCGATGTCTATATACTAATGCCCAGAGCATGGGAAACAAACAGAACGAACATGAACTCTTACTACATGATGGCAAATATGACTTGATAGGTATAACTGAAACTTGGTGGGATGACTCCCATGACTGGAATATAGCAATTGAAGGATATAACTTGTTCAAAAAGAACAGAAGAAATAGAAAGGGAGGTGGAGTTGCACTACATGTTAAAAATACCTATCCCTGCACAGAAATACAGGCGGATCAAACTGGGAGCCCCATCGAGAGCGTCTGGATTAAAATAAATGGGGCAAGGAATAAAAAGAACATGATAATTGGAGTCTAGTACCAACCACCCAATCAAGGAGAAGACGAGGACGAAACTTTTGAGAAGCAAATTGCCAGTGTTTCAAGGAAGTGTGATGTAGTAGTGATGGGGGACTACAATTTCCCTGATATCTGTTGGGAGACCAGTACTGCCAAAAGCGGCCCTTCCAAGAAATTCCTGACATGTGTGGGTGATAACTTTCTCCTACAGAAAGTGGAGGAAGGAACTAGAGGATCGGCAATCCTTGACTTGATATTGACCAATAGGGATGACTTAGTGGATAAAGTGGCAGTTACGGGAACTCTGGGGGAAAGTGACCATGTCATACTTGAAATCTTGATTATGAAGGAGACAAAAGTTGAGTGTAGCCATACATGTACTCTGGATTTTAGGAAATCTGATTTTAATAAACTCAGAACTATGATAAGTAAGGGGTGGGCAAGTGAGCCTAATGAGAAAAGGAGTGCAGGATGGGTGGGAGTATTTAAAAAATGAAATTTTAAAGGCACAGTTCCAAACAATTCCAACAAGGAGAAAAGATAGAAGACAACAGAGGAAACCAATGTGGCTCCACAAAAAGCTTAGAGATGACCTGAAAAAAGGGGAGCGGAGCTTGGCAGCCATGGAGTCAGCGAGTTTCTTCTGAGGCTCTAACCGGCTTTGCCGGGAAAAGCAATTATCTCCATTTTAATGGGCATGAATCTTTGAGTAAATGATGGGAAAGGACTATGAATGTTAACTGTTTAACGTGCCGGTGTTGGAAAAAGCTGAAGAGATAAGGTGAGACCGTACGGAATGTTTTTATAAGCATCTGTGCAAAGCGAAACTAATGTTGCCTGCTCTGTGACGCAGTTGGAGCGGAGAGTTTGTTTTTGTTAGATGCTGACTTGATTTATAGCGAATCTCACCTCTTATCTTCTATTTCAAAGTGGAAAAGACTGAAATACTGGCTTTATAAAGTGGAAAGCAGTTTGTTGTAGTTATCGTCGGCTGGCGAGAAGGGGGGGTGAGCGGTGGTGGAGAAATAGCAGCGTTCGGTGAGGGGGCGAAGTGCGACATTGATAGACTGTGTATGACTAGTTCTGGTCCCCTCTAGTGAATGCTGTTGTGAATCTGATGTATTCCCCCCCCGAGAAGAAGGAAGAGTGTTTAACACACAGAAGATAAGCTAATAAAAACTGCCAAGAAAGTGAGCTGGACTCAAAGATTTATGCCCTGTCCAGAAGTGTCCTATGTCTAACATTAAAAGGAGAATTAGGAAGGAGTGGAAAAGGTTAAACACACAAAAAAAGAAACCATCTAACCATAACCTCTCCAACCTGGAAAATACAGTCCCTGAAGGAGAACAGGAGGACGAAGATACAGGCCCAGTTTTCTTAGATACAGTGCCAAAAAAAGAAAAAAACATGGCTGAAGGGGGAGAAGCAATTGGCAGTCAGCCACCCTCTTTAGTGGAAATTAAAGCTGCGATTGCTGAGAACAATACGGTTATTTTTTAAAAAATGGATCAGCAAATGGATGTTTTTAGACAACAAATGCGTGTCCTGGCTGATAAGGCAGCTGAAAATTCAAAAAATATCAAAGATTTGGAGACAAAAGCTGATTTGAACCAGAAGAAGCAAGAGGCTTTTGAAAAATCAACAAATATTCAATTTAAAGATTATGAATTAAGACTGATAGCCTTGGAGGACCAATCTCATCGATCATCTAGTCGAATAAAACAGCTAAAGCAGACACAAGGAGAAGATCTAAGAGATATCCTGAATTGGTTCAAAGAGCTGATGCCTGACCTACAAATAGTTGGATCGGATATAGATCGAGTTCACCATGTGGGGGGGCAAAACTACAAAGGGACTAGAGACATTTTGGTGAAATTTGGTAACTATTATAAAAAAGAGCAAGTTATGAAAGAATTGAGATCTATGGTCCAATTGCAGTATAAAGGCAAAGCAGTGCAAATTTACAATGATCTGTCTCAGCACACATTAAACTGGAGACGCAGTATTAAACCAATAACTGAAACATTAGTGAAGAACAAAATTCTGTATTCGTGGGGTTATCCTGTTTTTCTAAGATTTACATATGGAAGGGGGGAACACAGAGTAACCTCACTGGATCAAGGTAAAGAGTTGCTGAAGAGGCTGGGTCTGTATGGGGAAGCAAGTGGGACTGGAACAGGTGGGGGGGAATGAGGCTGGGACATCTGGGGTGTAATAGAATTGTTAATCATATTATGAGATAATTGTAGACAGAAATGTTAAACATGGAAACCTTGCTGGCCAGGTGCAGCACTGCCTCCCCCCCTCCCTTTAAAGTTAATGGCTGGAGTATTAGACTCACGGGGATGTGGGGTGGATCAGAGTGGGGGGGTGGGGAGGGGGGAAGGTAGGAGGGAAGGGGTTGGGGTAAGGTGGTGGGGGGTAGTTGTATGGAGTTTGTGTTTTTATGTAAGTAAATTTGAGTTGCAGAGCACAAGGGATCGGAAGAGACTTCAGAAGGGTGAATATGGATAAAAAGATAAAAGTATCAACACTCAATGTTAAAGGTTTGGGGGCAGTCGTGAAAAGGAGGAGAATAGAACAAATGTTTAATAAAGAAGGATCGGATATTATAATGGTGCAAGAAACACACCAAGGCTCCGAGAATTCGAATATGATAAAATTAAAGTGGTTAGCTTATTATGAAAAGTCATTAGGAACGTCAAAAAAAATGGAGTGGCCACTTTGATCTCAAAAAAAAGTGGGTTTATATTAGAAGAAACAAAAAAGGACGATAGTGGCAGATATCTTATGTTAAAAGGTAAAATTGAAGGAAAGGTATATACGTTAATTAATGTGTATGCCCCAAATGAGATATAGAGAGTTTTTTATAAAGTTATTTAAAGAAATAGAAGAATTCAAGGAGGGGTATGTTATATTAGCTGGGGATTTTAATATGGTCATGGATAATAGATGGGACAGGTCGAATCCCACTAATGTTGAAAAGAGGAATAATATAACTATATTGAATAAATTAGTAAAAGAAAATGATTATTCAGATTCTTGGCGTTTACTCAATGGGATTAGGCCTGGGTTTTCATATTTTTCCCCAGTTCATCATACATACTCCAGGATAGACTATATATTTGTCTCAAAAGATTTTGCAACAAAGATTTGTAAAATGGAAATGGGGGTAATAAAAGTAACTGATCATGCCTTGTTAAGTTTAGAATTTGCAGTTAAGAAGAACTATAAAGAGGCATATAGATGGAAGCTGAATACAAAAATACTGAAATATAATAAAGTGGTAGAGAAAATTCAGAAGGAATTGTCGGAGTCATGGGAAATTAATGAAAAGGGAGGAACAGCTGGGTCAGTCGTTTGGGACACCATGAAGGCTGTAGTAAGAGGAATTTGTATTAGAGAGACGTGTAGCTTAAAAAGACAACAATGTGCAGAGCAGGAAAAGTTAGAGATAGAAATTAGAAATTTGGAGGAAGAATATTGGCGAGGTAAAAACAAATATAAATTAGTAGAAATACAAGCTAATAAGAAACAATTAGAAAATTTAAATTTAGAGGAGGTTCAAAAGAATTTAATATATATGAAAAGGGAATATTTTGAAAACAGTAATAAGAATTCTAGGTTGCTTGCCAGGCTCACACAAAAAGAAAAAGGGAGGAATGGGATAGAAGTATTGAAGGATAATCGAGGGAATTATTGTCATATAATGAAAGATAAAATAAAAATTTTCCAGGAATTTTATCAGGAACTATATAAAGGTAAAGAAATACAACAAGAAAAGGTGGAGGAATATATTGGAAGGTTTATAAAGAGTGGAATAAAACCAGAATATAAAGAGTTAATGGAGAAGGTAATAACCCAAAGAGAAGTTGAAGATGTTATTGATAATTTGAAAGTTGGTAAATCACTGGGAGCAGATGGTTTAGGACCAGAATATTATAAAGTTTTTAAAGAATTTTTAGTTCCAAAGTTATTGAAACTCTACAATAGGATATTATCAGGAGAGAAGATACCTGAAACATGGGAACATTCATTGATAATTCTAATTCCAAAACCAGATAAAGACCTGACTAGTCCTGATTCTTATAGACCTATCTCGTTAATAAATCAGGATGCCAAAATTTTCTCATCTATTATGGCTAAACGGTTAAATAAATGTATATCAGAATATATAGGAGAAGATCAATGTGGATTTGTGGCAGGAAGGAAGATGCAGTTTAGTGGGAAGAGTTTTAAATGTAATAAATGTAATAAAAAAATCAAATATCAAGGCAGGAATTATGGCATTGGATAGTTTTAAGGCCTTTGATTGTGTGAGCTGGCAGGCATTAAAGATTATTGTAGATAAATTGGGATTTGGAAATAAATTTAAAAACATAATAGAACAGTTATATTCCCAAAACACAGCTGTAGTGGTGGTAAACGATGGACTCACTGAAAAGATACGACTAGCCAGAGGTACAAGACAAGGATGTCCGCTCTCGCCGGTCCTGTTTGTAATGGTTATGGAAGTATTGGCGAAGGCACTAAGGGAGGATGAAGAGTTAGAAGGAATTGGAGAGGTAAGGGAAATAAAGTTAAATATGTTTGCGGATCACACTTTATTGACCATTAAGAACCCAATAAGAAAAATAGAAAGAATTAAATATCAGTTGAGGGAATTTGAAGAAATTACAGGGTTAAGAATAAATTGGTCTAAATCAGAGATGATGTTGTTTAATTATACTAAGAAGGAAGAAAAGGAATGGGAACATAAGGGAATAGAAATGAGAGTTAAGGAGGAGATTAAATATTTGGGAATTAAAATTACAAAAAATTTAGAGAATCTTGAAAAAGAGAATTTAACGAGGTTAAAGAAAGAGGTATTGGAGAAATTGGAGAAATATAAAAGATTAAATTTATCTTGGTTTGGAAGAATAGCCTTAATAAAAATGAAGATCTTAGCTAAAATTAATTTTGTGTTTAGGATGTTACCAATAAAAATATCAGAAACTGAGATAAAAAGCTGGCAAAATATTATTAATAAATATTGTAATGGAGAAAAGAGAGCAAGAGTGAATAAAAATAATTGGTATCTAAGCCAAAAAAAGGGTGGATTGGGTCTCCCAAATATAAAATTATACTACGCAGCAAATAGATTAAGACATATTGTAGAAGCAATTATAGGAGTAGGAGATTTATATTGGATGGAAGAAAAAACTATAAGTAATGTAGAGATGAGTTTGGATAATGTATTTTTTAAAGATGGAGGGAGAAAGTGGGTTGGAAGTATAGATAATCCACTCCAGAGAACTCAATGGGAAATTTGGAGTAAATTTAAAGGGAAGCTGCTTCCAAGCAACTCTCCCTTAGCACCGATAATAATGTTAAAGAATTTCCCAGAGGATCTGAAGGGTAGATTATGTAAAATATTAAAAGAGAAAAGTAAAATGAAACTAAAGGATTGGTTAAGAGATATAAAAACAAGAGAGGATATGGAAAAATTGTTAAAGGAGAAAAAATTATCTTGGTTAGAATATGGGCAATTAGAACAATGGAATAAAAAGTGGATTAAAGATAATAGAGTTTGCAGAAAGATGACGAAGTTTGAAGAGTTAATAGCAAATAAGGAAAAAGGTAAAGGAGGTAGTATAGTTTTAAAAGGGTTAATGAGTGAAATATATAAAATATTGTAAGAAAAGGAGTTTAGAGAGAACTCAGAGAAAATGGTATGGGAGTCAGATTTGAAGGTACAAATAGGGCGACAGAGTTGTGAGGGACTATGGAAACAAAGAGTGTTGAGAAGTTTATCAGTGAGAATAAAGGAGAACTATTTTAAAATTTTGTGGAGGTGGTACCTAACCCCGATTAGATTGAATAAGATAAATGATCAGCATTCAGCAAATTGTTGGAGAGGTTGTGGGGAAAAAGGAACGTATTTACTGTGATTGGCCACTGTGACTTTGAATTTGAGACTGTGCTTCGCCTCTTCCAGGTACTTGAGTCTCCAGTTGGCAGAGAAGCAGTTAACTGAGCACATGCAATTAAGCCTAGCAGCCTAGCAGGGAAGCTGATTATTGGGGAACTGTGATTGGCCACTGTGACTTTGAATTTGAGACTGTGCTTCGCCTCTTCCAGGTACTTGAGTCTCCAGCTTGCTGGAGGCGCGAGCCTTCGGCGCGAGCACAAGGGCTCTCGGCCTGTGGCTCTCAGCCGTGGGCGTGAAGCCGCCAAGCAGAACTCCTTACCTCAGAGGTAGAACCCCAGCCCCGGACCGGTCTTCACCACCTCTGCTACAAGACATGCTCTCCTGCACTGTCAGGTTATTAGTCTGGCAATGTGACTGCCGTAACATACCCCAGCTGTTTGCACTTCACTATACCTACCTTCTTGCTTGCTAACACTGGTCTTGGCCAGGCTAGCTCTGGCTAATCCCGTCCTGCGCATGTCTTACTTCCCTGCCTACTTGCTATCTCTCTCCCCATTTCTTCTCCTAATTCCTTTCTCCTCATATCTGTTCCCTATGGCTCGCTCCAAGCTCATCTCTCCCAACTTAGTTCCTATTCGGTGTCTCCCCCCCTCACAGCTGCCTTTCTCATGCTCCTTATGGAACTGTCGCTCTATTGCTTCCAAGGCCCCTGTCATCCAGGACTTGTTCTTCTCTAGATCTCTCCACCTCCTTGCTCTTACTGAAACCTGGCTTCCTGCCCATGATACCGCCACCTCTGCTGCCCTCTCTCTTGGAGGACTCTCTTTCTCTCACTCGAGTCGCCCAGAGGGTCGAGGTGGTGGTGTGGGTCTTTTATTATCGAGTTTGTGCCAGTTCCAACCTCTTTCCATTCCACCTTCACACTGCTTCTCCTCCTTTGAGGCACATGTGGTGAGACTCTTCACTCCGCTGCGACTGCGTGTTGCAGTTCTCTACCGCCCCCCTGGCTCATCCTCTAAATTTCTCTCTGATCTCGACTCGTGGCTGTCCTTTCTCCTCTCTGACAACTCTCCTACTCTGATCTTGGGTGACTTCAATATCCATGTGGATGACCCTCACGATGCTGCAGCTCTACGATTTCGCTCCTTATCTTCCTCTTACGATCTTAAGCTCTGCTCTGAAGCACCCACTCATTCCCTTGGACACTGTCTGGATCTTGTCCTCACTCGGAACTGCTCTGTCCTGGACTTTTCTATTGCTGACTTTCCTCTGTCAGATCATCATCTAGTCTCTTTCAATATCACTCACAATCCCCCTCCTTCACGTCCCGCTTCACGCCCTTGTCGTGACCTGCATTCTATCAACTACGAGGCTTTTTCTCAGTCTTTAGCCTCCTCTCTCCCTTCTGTCTACACAGCCGTCTCCTTGGACTCAGCCGTCTCCTCCTTTAACTCCTCCTTATCTTCAACTCTTGATAATCTTGCTCCATCTACAACTCGGATAGTTCGCCCCTCTCAACCCCAACCGTGGCTCACCTCTTTCCTCCGCTACCTTCGCTCTTGTTCCCGGGCAGCCGAACGCCTGTGGCGTAAGACCAAGAACTGGGCGGACTTTGTCCACTACAAATTTGTTCTCTCCTCCTTCTCTTCTGCCATTTCACTGGCCAAACAGCAGCACTACTCAACGTTGATCCAGTCAAATGCTAAGCACCCTCAGCGGCTCTTCGCGTCCTTCAATTCTCTTCTGAAGCCTAATCCGCCATCTCTCCCCGCCTCTCTGTCTGCCAACGACTTTGCCTCTTTCTTCAATGCTAAAATCCAAACTATACGCTCAGATCTAGCCAACTCTGCTCCGCTTCCAGCTCCTGCCCCTCACCTGTCAGTTCCTCCTTCAACTCTCTCGGCGTTCCCTTCGGTCTCAGCTGATGAACTGTCTAAAATACTGCGCTCATCGAAGCCATCCACTTGTTCCCGTGATCCGATTCCCTCTCGCGTCTTTATTAATCTTATCCCCGCTATTCTCCCGTCCTTGCTTCACATCATTAATTCTTCTCTGTCCTCTGGTTCATTTCCTTCTGCTTTTAAACATGCTACAGTCTCTCCCATTCTCAAAAAACCCACTCTTGATCGACTATCACTGTCTAACTACCGACCTGTCTCCCTCCTGCCCTTTGTCTCAAAGATCCTGGAACGTCTGGTCTACTCTCGTTGTCTTGACTTTCTCTCTAATAACTCTGCTCTGGATCCCTTTCAATCTGGCTTCCGTCCTTTGCATTCCACTGAAACAGCCCTTACCAAGATCACCAATGATCTCCTTACTGCCAAGTCTAAAGGCCATTATTCCATTCTTATTCTCCTTGATCTAACCGCAGCCTTTGACACGGTTGATCACGATCTTCTCTTAGATTCCCTCCATGACCTTGGACTCTGTGGCTCTGTCTATAACTGGTTCGCCTCCTATCTAGAGGGTCGCTCTTTCAGCGTGTCGGCTAATGGCAGCTCGTCCTCCTCTTTTCCCCTTTCAGTTGGGGTTCCGCAAGGCTCGGTGCTTGGCCCGTTGTTGTTCTCTCTATACATGCTGCCCTTGGGCAAGCTTATTCAATCTCACGGCCTCCAATATCACCTGTATGCCGATGATACACAATTATATCTTTCATCTCCGGAACTTTCTCCAGATGTTCACGATCGTATCTCAGCATGTCTTTCAGATATCTCAGCCTGGCTGCTTCATCGTCGTTTGAAACTTAACATGGCAAAGACTGAATTGCTTGTTTTTCCTCCTAAACCTTCTCCTCACCTCTCATTCTCTCTTACTGTCAACGATGTCACGCTTACTCCGGTCAAGGAAGCTCGTAGTCTTGGCTTTATATTTGACTCCTCGCTCTCCTTTACTCCTCACATCGAGGCTGTAGCTAAATCCTGTCGTTTCTTCCTATATAATATTGCCAGGATTCGACCATTTTTGTCTGTCTCTTCTGCCAAGACTCTCGTTCACGCACTGGTTATCTCTCGGCTGGACTACTGCAACCTTCTTCTCTCTGGCCTTCCTTCGTCTCACATCAGTCCGCTGGTCTCTGTCCACCACTCTGCCGCTAAGATCATCTTCCTGGCCCGCCGCTCTGACCATGTCACTCCACTTCTGAAATCTCTTCATTGGCTTCCAATTCACTCCAGAATCCAATATAAACTTCTCCTGCTGACCTTCAAGGCTCTTCACGGTCTAGCTCCTCCCTATCTCTCCTCTCTCATCTCACACTATCGCCCCGCCCGGGCTCTCCGCTCCTCTGATGCCATGCTTCTCGCCTGCCCAAGGACCTCCACTTCCCTTACTCGGCTTCGTCCTTTTTCTTCTGCTGCCCCTTACGCCTGGAACGCTCTTCCAGAACACTTGAGAACTACAAACTCAATCACTGCTTTTAAAACTCAGCTAAAAACTTTTCTTTTCCCTATAGCCTTCAAATATTGAGTTTGTTCTGACTCTATACTATTAGCTTTACCCTACCCGGTGCCTGTTTACACTTCCCTGTGCCTGTTTGCATTCTCCTTCCCTCTTTATTGTTAACTACAACTTATTAGATTGTAAGCCTATGCGGCAGGGTCTTGCTATGTACTGTGTTATCTGTACAGCACCATGTACATTGATGGTGCTATATAAATAAATAATAATAATAATAATAATAATATGTGGTGGCAATGCAAATATGTACAAAGATTATGGAAGATGGTGTTTTCAGAAATTGAAGAAATAGTGGGAATGAAAATAGAACAAACGCCAAAGATTGCATTGCTGTCACTATTTGAAGATATAAAGTGTGGAAAAGAAACTATAGAGCTGATATCGAGTTTGCTGGTTGCAGCACGATTGATGGTAGCTAGGAACTGGAAGATTCAAGGGGAATATTCTATTGAAGAATGGTACAAAGAAGTATGGGATATAGCCATTAATGATAAACTGACATGTAATATTAAGTGGAGAAAAGGCGTAACTAAAATAAATGAGTTTGAAGGAATCTGGAAACAGTTCCTAATATTTGTGTTTACTAAGGGAAGTGGGAAACCGCCAGTAGAAGAAATGATCAGATTTTGGACTCAGGAATAGATCCCGAGGTGGGGGGTGCACGTTTATGTTAAGAATGATGATGTTGTAGTAGGATAATGTATAGGTAATACTTATTCAACATATATGTACTCAACATTTATTCAATATGTATGTAGCAGTTGTTTGATGTTTTTCTTTTTATTATTATTATTATTGTTGTAATGTTGTATGTTTGTATAGTGTAGAAAATAAATTAAAAAAAGTTAAAAAAAAAAAGAGATGACCTGAAAACAAAAAGGGATGCATATAGGAAGTGGAAGGAAGTCCAGGTTACAAAAGAAGAGTACAGACAGGTGGCGCAGAAGTGCCGAAATGGCGTCAGGAAGGCTAAAGCTCACAATGAGCTGAGATTAGCGAGAGATGCTAAAAGCAATAATAAGTCTTTCTTCTGATACGTGACTAGTAAAAGACAGAGGAAAGAAATGGTGGTTCAACTGCTTAATGAGGATGGCAAATTGATAACAGATGACAAAGAAAAGGCTGAAGTGCTCAGTTCCTACTTTGCCTCAGTCTTCTCCCAAAAGCGGGTCTATGAGCCCCCTGGAAAAAGTGAAGCAGAAGTTGAGGGGGCAGGATTACAGTTTGAGATTGATAAACAAATGGTCAAAGAACAACTAATTTCCTTGAATGAGTTCAAATCTCCAGGGCCTGATGAACTGCATCCTAGAGTAATGAAGGAGCTAATGGAAGAACTCTCAGAACCTTTGTCTATTATCTTTGCAAAATCATGGAAGACGGGTGAGGTGCCGGATGACTGGAGGAGAGCTAACGTTGTCCCTATCTTCAAAAAGGGCAAAAAGGAGGAACTTGGGAACTACAGACCAGTCAGTCTGACATCCATCCCTGGGAAAATTCTGGAGCAGATTATAAAGAAGTCAATCTGTAAACACCTTGAAATCAATGTGGTGATCAATAGAAGCCAACATGGATTTTTCAAGAACAAGTCCTGTCAGACTAATTTGATCTCATTTTTTGATAAGGTAACCTCCCTTTGGGAATGCTGTGGACGTCATATATCTTGACTTCAGCAAAGCTTTTGACAAAGTGCCCCATGATATTCTGATTAACAAACTAGCTAAAAGTGGGCTAGATGGAACAACTATTAGGTGGATTCACAGTTGGCTACAGAATCGGACTCAAAGAGTGCTTATCAATGGAAACTTCTCAAACTGGGGAGAGGCAACAAGTGGGGTGCCGCAGGGCTCAGTCCTGGACCCAGTGCTCTTCAACATTTTTATTAATGATTTGGACGAGGAGGTGCAGGGAACGCTTATCAAATTTGCAGATGGCACCAAATTGGGTGGGATAGCTAATACCCTGGAAGACAGAAACAAACTTCAAAGTGATCTTGATAGGCTGGAGTGCTAGGCTGCAAACAACACGAAGACCTTTTTATTCACTCAGTATTTTAACACTTAATTTTAACTTAAACTTAAATTATACTGTTTTAACTCTGTATTTTAAAGTTATATCAATTTTGCTGCGTGGTTTTATCCTGGTTGTGCTTTTTATACTGTATTTTGTATTTGTGTTTTTAACATGTTCATTGTTTTATGATGGTTTTAATTTTTGTGAACCGCCCAGAGAGCTTCGGCTATTAGGCGGTATAAAAATGTAATAAATAAATAAAATAAATAAATAAATACATTTAATAGGGATAAATGCCAAGTTCTACATTTAGGAAATAGAAACCAAATGCACAGTTACAAGATGGGGGATAAGGACCTTGGAATTGTTGTAGATTGCAAGCTGAATATGAGCCAGCAGTGCGGTATGGCTGCAAGAAAGGCCAATACTATTTTGGGCTGCATTAATAGAAGTATAGCTTCCAAATCACATGAGGTCCTGGTTCCTCTCTATTCGGCCCTGGTTAGGCCTCATCTAGAGTATTGCACCCAGTTCTGGGCTCCACAATTCAGGAATGACGCAGACAAGCTGGAGCATGTTCAGAGGAGGGCAACCAGGATGATCAGGGGTCTGGAAACAAAGCCCTATGAAGAGACACTGAAAGTACTGGGCATGTTTAGCCTGGAGAAGAGAAGATTGAGGGAAGACATGATAGCACTCTTCACATACTTAAAAGGTTGTCACACAGAGGGCCAGGATCTCTTCTCGATCCTCCCAGAGTGCAGGACATGGAATAACGGGCTCAAGTTAAAGGAAGCCAGATTCCAGCTGGACATCAGGGAAAACTTCCTGACTGTTAGAGCAGTTCGACAATGGAATCAGTTACCTAGGGAGGTTGTGGGCTCTCCCACACTAGAGGCATTCAAGAGGCAGCTGGACTAGCATCTGTCAGGGATGCTTTAGGGTGGATTCCTGCATTGAGCAGGGGGTTGGACTCAATGGCCTTGTAGGCCCCTTCCAACTCTGCTATTCTATGATTCTATGATTCTAAGGGTACTGTGGTCAATGGTATCAAAACCTCCAAAATAATCAGTAGGCTTTCACTCCCCATGGTAAAGTTCATCCCACACAGTTTCCATTTCAAAACCATGCCTGAAGCTTGATTGAAACACATCTAGATAATCAGTTTAATTCAAGAGTGTCTGGACTTGATAGAGACAAGAGAGTCTACAACACGTTTACCTGTGGAAAAAGGAATGAAGAATTCACTCTTCCTCAAAGATCCCTTTTCATCCAGGAAATGCGCAGGATCAAATTGCTGTGGGTTGGGGAATTCTCTGCTGTCATATAAGGAGGGCTTCAGAGCAGGAAATATGGTGGTACCCTGGTTGGACAAAGCAACAATACCATTGCTGAAGAAGAGAGAGAAATCTCTTTTTTGGTCGAGCTGCACACAACCCAGAATGTGTCCAACTTAACACAGGATTATGCATTAGGGTTGCCTTGGGGACTACCACTGCAAAGCCAGCTTTACCCCAGCATGTACTGCATAAATCATGGCCATCATTCCATAACTTTCTATATCATTAGTTTAGGGCATTTATGTCCTGCTGTTGCAAAAATATGCTAATTTTCCTTCAAGTGCAATCTAATATCCAATTTTGGTACACTTGCAAAAGATCACAGACAAAGTGTTGGGTTAACAACTTTTATTCTTGAAAATAAGGTGACCTCCTGGTGCTCACGCTGCTGAATCAGGGTCACCCCGCGCCGGGGCAAGACAATAGCTTATATACATCCAGATGTTACATGTCATTAGCCCACATCCCATTGGCCCGCATCACCCATCATGTCACTCAAGTCTGGGCAGAACACCTCCATGCAGTGGTCAGAAGGAGAATTGCAGCTGAAAATACCTGGCCGTCGCCATTGCCATGTGTGCAATCGACCTGTTCCCAGGTGTGCTTTGCGCTAGTATTACCTGCTTTCCTGCATGTAGCCCGCTTCCTAATAAGGCGATGTACCTAGGGGGCAGTCATAAGGACTTGGCTGGGTTTAACTGGTCAGTGTCATTAGAAACTGACCTATGATGTTTAGGTGGCGTTGGAACTGTGGGAGGATATGTGTTCACCATAGCCATTTTTCCAGTGTGCACCCCCCTTTTGAGCATCCCAGGAATTTATTTCTGCCAATATTGTATGAGGTTGGACCCCCATAGATGATTTTTATGCATCTAAATCATGCTGTCAGAAAGTTTCTTTGATGTGCAGCCAAACAAGACTTGTTACACAAACTTGGGTAATCATAGAATCACAGAATAGCAGAGTTGGAAGGGGCCTACAAGGCCATTGAGTCCAACCCCCTGCTCAATGCAGGAATCCACCCTAAAGCATCCCTGACAGATGGCTGTCCAGCTGCCTCTTGGATGCCTCTAGTGTGGGAGAGCCCACAACCTCCCTCGGTAACTGATTCCATTGTCGTACTGCTCTAACAGTCAGGAGGTTTTTCCTGATGTCCAGCCAGAATCTAGCTTCCTTTATCTTGAGCCCATTATTCCATGTCCTGCACTCTGGGAGGATCGAGAAGAGATCCTGGCCCTCCTCTGTGTGACAACCTTTTAAGTATTTGAAGAGTGCTATCATGTCTCCCCTCAATCCTCTAGACTAAATGTGCCCAGTTCCTTCAGTCTCTCTTCATAGTGCTTGTTTCTAGACCTCTGATCATCCCGGTTGCCCTCCTCTGAAGGGCATGTTTGTCTGCATGCTTCTTGAATAGTGGAGCCCAGAACTGGGTGCAATACTCTAGATGAGGCCTAACCAGGGCCGAATAGAGAGGAACCAGTACCTCACGTGATTTGGAAGCTATACTTCTATTAATACAGCCCAAAATAGCATTGGCCTTTCTTGCAGCCATATTGCCCTGCTGGCTCATATTCAGCTTGCAATCTACAACAATTCCAAGATCCTTCTCATTTGTAGTATTGCTGAGCCACGTATCCCCCATCTTGTAACTGTGCCTTTGGTTTCTATTTCCTAAATGTAGAACTTGGCATTTATCCCTATTAAATTTCTTTCTGTTGTTTTCAGCCCAGCACTCCAGCCTATCAAGATCACTTTGAAGTTTGTTTCTGTCTTCCAGGGTATTAGCTATCCCACCCAATTTTGTGTCATCTGCAAATTTGATCAGTGTTCCCTGCACCTCCTCGTCCAAATCATTAATAAAAATGTTGAAGAGCACTGGGCCCAGGACTGAGCCCTGCGGCACCCCACTCGTTGCCTCTCCCCAGTTTGAGAAGGTTCCATTGATAAATACTCTTTGAGTCCGATTCTGTAGCCAGCTGTGGATCCACCTAATAGTTGTTCCATCTAGCCCACTTTTAGCTGAGTGTGGGCTAGAGCGACTGTGACGCAATTGAGTACAGGTGCGTGGTTGTGGGCTCAAAGGGATACAATGTAGCAGCTTGTGATTGCCTTGGAGCCCTGCCAAACCTCAGCTAGTATGTGTTACTGCTCCCTGGAACAGAGTGTTCCAGAAATTACAAAAGGAAAATGGAGGGGGGAGGGGGCACAGGGAGGAAATGGACATATCTGGAGTTTAATTCAGGTGAATTTACACAACACTGCCTCATTAGGATTGGCTTCAAGGCAGTTTAAAACTGTCAATGAAAACAAAGCAGAATACCTAAGAAGCAATAAAGTCACATACATAAAATCAGCAAAGCCCGCAGAGGAAACAGGAGAAAAATATTAGCATAAGGACAGAAGAGTCCTACTGGATGAGACAAAGCGTCCATCTAGTCCAGCTGTTGACCAGGAACCTACAAGCAGGACACACGTGACACAGCACCTTCCCACCTGTTTCCCAGCAACTGGAGTACAACATAGGCATACTGCAACTGATACTGGTGGTAGCATGCAGCCATCAGGACTAGTAGCCATTGAGAGCCTTCACCTCCAGAAATTTGTATAATCCCCTTTTAAAGCCCTAAAAAATGGGTGGTCGTGGTTATGTCTAGCGGTAGCGAATTCCATCATTTAATTATGTGCTGTGTGAAGAAGTACTTCCATTTTTCTATCTCGAATCTCCCACCAATCAGCTTCATGGGATTTAATATTATGAGAGAGGAAGAAAAATGTCTCCCAATCCACACACACCCTCACCAAAATGGATAATTTTGTACACCTCTATCATGTTTCCCCTTATTCTCCATTTTTCCAAGCGACACAATCCTAGCTGTTGTAAGCTCTACAATATATATGTTATATATGATATGGTGACCAAAACTGTCACAGTATTCTAAGTATGGCCACACGATAGATTTACATATAGGATGTGGACAAGGTGCTTGGCCAAGTCCGGTCGACCACCTGTGTGCTTGACCCTTGCCCCTCGTGGCTCATTACATCAAATAAGGAGGGGATCGCCGGCTGGGTCCAGGAGGTTGTAAATGCCTCCTTGAGAGAGGGAGTGGTGCCGGCCTCTTTAAAAGAGGCGGTAATTAGACCACTCCTGAAGAAGCCTAATCTGGACCCGGAAGATGTTAACAACTACAGGCCGGTGGCTAATATCCCTTTCCTGGGCAAGGTGCTTGAGCGGGTGGTTGCAGGACAACTCCAGGCACTCTTGAATGAAACGGATTATCTAGATCCATTTCAATCGGGTTTCAGGCCTGGTTTTGGAACGGAAACTGCCTTGGTCGCCCTGTGGGATGACCTCTGTCGGGAGAGAGACAGGGGGAGTGCGACCCTGTTGGTTCTCCTAGACCTCTCAGCGGCCTTCGATACCATCGACCATGGTATCCTTCTGGATAGGTTGTCTGAGCTGGGAGTTGGAGGTACTGCGTTGCAGTGGTTCCGCTCCTACTTGGATGGCCGATTCCAGAAGGTGGTGCTGGGGGATTATTGCTCTGTGCCGTGGCTCCTAAGCCATGGGGTTCCGCAGGGCTCTATTTTATCCCCTATGCTGTTTAACATATACATGAAGCCGCTGGGGGAGGTTATCCGGAGATGTGGACTGAGGTGTCATCAATATGCGGATGACACCCAGCTCTACCTTTCCTTTTCATCAAACCCAGGTGAGGCAGTGACTGTTCTGAACCAGTGCCTGGGCACGGTAATGGACTGGATGAGGGCTAACAAACTGAGACTCAATCCAGACAAGACGGAGGTACTGTTAGCGGGTGGTTCATTTGTCCGGCGAGGTGATGTTTGCCCTGTCCTGGACGGGGTTGCACTCTCCCTAAAGGATCGGGTCCGTAGTTTGGGGGTGCTCTTCGATCCAGAACTGTCACTTGAGGCACAGGTGAACTCAGTGGCAAAGAGCACCTTTTATCAGCTTAGGCTGATATACCAACTGCGCCCTTATCTGGACAGTGATAGCCTAGCTACAGTTATCCATGCTCTGATAACCTCTCGTTTGGATTACTGCAATGCGTTATACGTGGGGCTGCCTTTGAAAACGGTCCGGAAGCTTCAGCTGGTACAAAACAGGGCAGCCCGTTTACTAACAGGGACTGGCTGGCGAGATCACATTACGCCAGTCCTTTTACAACTTCATTGGCTGCCAGTCCAGGTCCGGGCCCGATTCAAAGTGCTGGTATTGACATTTAAAGCCCTAAACGGTTTGGGGCCAGGTTATTTGAAGGAACGCCTCCTCCCATATGTACCTACCCGGACCTTAAGATCATCTACAGGGGCCCTTCTCCGTGAGCCCCTGCCAAAGGAAGTGAGGCAGGTGGCTACTAGGAGGAGGGCTTTCTCCGCTGTGGCACCCCGGTTGTGGAATGAGCTCCCCAGAGAGGTCCGCCTGGCGCCTACACTGTACTCCTTTCGTCGCCAGCTGAAGACCTTTTTATTCACTCAGTATTTTAACACTTAATTTTAACTTAAATTTAAATTATACTGTTTTAACTCTGTATTTTAACCTTATATCAATTTTGCTGCGTGGTTTTATCCTGGTTGTGCTTTTTATATTGTATTTTGTATTTGTATTTTTAACTTGTTGGTTGTTTTATGATGATTTTAATTTTTGTGAACCGCCCAGAGAGCTTCGGCTATTGGGCGGTATAAAAATGTAATAAATAAATAAATATAAATAAATAAATAAGGCCAGTATGATATTGGCAGTTTTATTCTCAATTCTTTTTCTAATTCTGCCTAACATGAAGTTTTCCTTTTGTACATCAGCTGCACACTAGGATGATATTTTCATCGAGAGCTCTTTCTGGGGGCCCTTCACCACTAGTTCTTATGCCATTAGTATATACTTGAAGTAGGGTTTTTTTCGCCCAAATGTCCATCACTTTACACTTGCTTACACTGAACCGCATTTGCCATTTGGATGTCCAGTTTGGATAGATCCTTTTGGAACTCCTCACAATCCCTTTTTGTCTTAACAACCCTAAATAATTTTGTTTCAGCAGCAAACTTGGCCACTTTACTGATCACTCCTAATTCCGGGTCAATTATGAACAAGTTGAAAAGCATTGACCCTACTACACCTCCCCTCACTATTTATATCCCTCTATTGGGAGAATTTTCCATTTATTCCTACTCTCTGCTTTCCATTCTTTCTCCTCTTTTTCCATGATTGCTAAGTTTGCTCAGGAGTCTTTGGTGAGGGACTTCATCAAAAGCCTTTTGGAAGTCCATGGCCTTTCTGCACCTAAGGATTATCCCAGGCAAATGGAGGGATTGCCCCTGCCTGCTCCCGGGATCCCCTGTGTGTCATTTGGCTGTACAGGGATGATCCCAGGGGAAAAGGCAGGTGTAGAAATGGCCCATGTAAACAATATTTTATATTGTATTTTATATTATGGTTTTATACTTTGTTTTGTTTTGAATTGTCTTAATTTTGTAAACCGCCCAGAGAGCTTCGGCTACTGGGTGGTATAGAAATGCAATAAATAAATAAATAAATAAATAACTACCGGATCACCCCTCTCTACATGTTATTGGCACTCTCAAAGTACTCTAAAAGGTTAGTGAGACAGGACTTGCCTTCATGGAAGCCATGCTGATTCTTTTTCAGCAGGGCTTGTCATTCTTTATGCTTACTACTTTTATATTTAATAATGCATTCAACTAGGGGTGTGCACAGACCCCCCGCTCCGCTTCTCTTCCAGATCCGCAATTTGCGGATCGGCCCGCTCTGCCCCGCCCCCGCTCTGCCTATGTCCGCTGCGGAGCTCCGGATCCGGATCGGAGCTCCGTTCCCCCCCCATAGGCTTGCATTAAGCTAAAAAAGTATACAACTTTTTTTCTGTTAAAGTTAGAAACCTCAAGTTTGGCACCATGACACCTCATGGATGTACACACACGCATGCCAAAACTAAAGGCAATCCCATCATCCCCTGATTTTTGGAGAATTTATGAAAATCGGGCACCCCATTCACACCCCTTTCGATAGCTCCGTCAATTTGCACGTTAAAAATCTCAAACTCACCACCATGATAGCTTATCCAGGGATGCACATGCATGCCAAGACTCAAGGCAGTCCCATCATCCCCTGATTTTGGGGGAATTTAAGAAAATCGGGCACCCCATTCACACCCCTTTCGATAGCTCCGTCAATTTGCATGTTAAAAATCTCAAACTCGCCACCATGATAGCTTATCCAGGGATGCACACGCATGCCAAGACTCAAGGCAGTCCCATCATCCCCTGATTTTGGGGGAATTTATGAAAATCGGGCACCCAATTCACACCCCTTTTGATAGCTCTGTCAATTTGCAAGTTAAAAATCTCAAACTCGCCACCATGATAGCTTATCCAGGGATGCACACGCACGCCAAGACTCAAGGCAGTCCCATCATCCCCTGATTTTGGGGGAATTTATGAAAATCGGGCACCCCATTTGCAGACATGGACTATTCTCTGACATTTGGACAGATAAAAAAAAAGGGAAGTGGGCCCACAATCATGCCAAGGTACAAGGCAATCCCATCATCCTCTGTTTTTTTGGTGGGGCTTAAACCTGCAGACATCTCAATGGGGCCATTTCAAAGGAAATCCTAACATGCCATGAATTGGGGAGTAGAGATAAACCTATGAATCTTCTTCCACACTTGAAAAATGGATTTGGAACTTCCAAAAGTATAATTGAGTGCAGGAAGGACTTCTCCCATGTGTCAAAGCCAGACACACACAACATCCCTGCGAGGCGGGCAGGGGAGGAGGGAGGGAAGGCAGGCAGGCAGCAGACATTTCTGGGGGCATAAGGAAGTGAGCCAAGGATAAGCCAGTAATGCATATAAAATGGAATAAATAAATAAATAAACAAAGGAGGGGTGGAATTAAAAGCAGCAGTGTTGCTGAATAAACAACAAGAAGAACTTTTTTAAAAAGGCTATATCTGTCTTTTACCAGTAAGAGGGGAGTGGACATGCCCGGGGAGGGGGAAGCATCAGACAATTTGACTGTTCCTGTCTAGGTAACACTCTTTAAGAAGCAATCACTCACTTCAACTCATGAGAGGCATTGCTCCATTCTTTGGAGGGCTCACCCTCCAAGCACAGGAGTGAGGGCACGTCCACATGCCCTAGGGGAGCTCATCTCCTTGCACCACATCTTTTCAGTTGTTCCCCAAAGTTAGGGTGGGTAGCAGTGCTCTCTTATTATTGGCTTAGTATATGATTTCAGGTTGTGTTTGTGCATTTGGTGGGGCTACTGTTTTAAAAAACACTGGGAAAAGTCCATGCAGACTAAGAAAGAGAAGTTCCCAGAATCCCAAGTTACCCGTTTTGCCTATCCCCTCCTCCAACTTTGGGATCATGTGATCATGACCGGGACTTGACTCTGCCCCTCAGCAATCGAAACAGGTAACCTTTTTCCCGCCTTTACCCTACTTTTTAAAAAATTCTAGCACGCGAACCGCACCACGCAGAGAGCTGAGAGTAGGCTCAAAATGACCCCCATCCACGACTCTCTAAGCACAAGAATTTTCAGAAAGATAGCTTCAAAAACAACACAGTTATCCCCCTTTCTTTTCTGCAATGCAATCCTATGGGTGAAATGTTTCAAGATGGCGATCGGACCGGACCGCGGAAAGAGGAGCGCTCCGAAAATGGCCGCTTCTCTTCGCCTTGCTTCCAGGGGTCCGCGGTCCGCTTCTACTCCGCCTCTGGGCAAGGCGGAACAGGCCAATTCGCTCCTGCTTCTGCGCTTCTAATCGGAGTGGAGCACATGCCTACATTCAACCAATTTACTCGGAACAGACATTTTGTGAACCGCCCAGGGAGCTTCAGCTATCGGGTGGTATACAAATGCAATAAATAAATAAATAAGCTACCCAGAACCTCCCAGGATCCCTTTTTAAAAATGGATGTTACATTCACCATCTTCCTCTGGTACAGAAGCTGATCTTAGGAACTGTTTCATATTGTGGTTTGAAGATCAGCAATTTCATATTTGAGTGCTTTGAGGACTCTAGGATAGATACCATCTGGCCCAGTGATTTATTTATATTCAGTTTGTCAATATGGTTGAGAACGTCAGCTTTTGTCACCGCTATTTGCCTCAGTTCCTCAGACTCCCTTCCTGAAAACATTATTTGAGGCACAGGTATCGGTATTATATTTTCAGCAGTGAAGACCAACGAGAAGAATTCAGTGAGCTTCTTTGCAACCTCCATGTCCTCCATTAGTACACCCTTAACTCCATTGTCATCCAATCGTCCAACTACCTTCCTAGCTGGTTTCCTGCTTTTGACATATTTAAAGATTTCTTTATTGTTGGCCATAATGATGTTAGTGATATCGCCTCAATATTCTTTTTTGCATCTCTTATTGCCTGCTTGTATCACCTTTGTGCCAGCCGGCGTTTGCTTCTCTATGTATCTTCATAACTAGTTCTTTTTTTGTGCTCACTGGGAGAAGGTGGGGGATTTAATTATAGTTATAATTATGAGTAGAGAGGGAAGAATTGACTGCCCTGGTTTCCTCACCCTGTTGTTAAACTCACACAGGTGCTTAACTTGCTTGTGGGCTGACACGTCGTTGTTGGGGCTGAGATGCTTCATCCTCATGCTTGGAGAGCACAGCAGGGATGGGGCGTCACTCCTCCCTGGGTGCATTTTTATTGGAGAATTTGCACAGGAGTTAGACTGATAACTTTGTCCTCCAAGAAAGTTGTCAGCTATGCTGTAGTACACAACTTCTCCAAATTCCACTTAATATTTACAGTTTTCTTTTCATAAACCAAAAGAAGCACTGATTTGTAAAATATCCCAAGAAATTATTGATTTTTTGCCATTGGGCTACTTTTTTCTCTCCAACCAATATGATGTGTTGGAATGAAACAAAAAATGTTTTCTAGGAAAACGGTTTTAAGTGCCTTTGTGGACTTTTCTATCTGAAAACCAAAAAGAGCCAAGGACATAAAATAACCCAAGAAACTGATTGTTTTTTGCCCCAGCCAATGGAAAGTGTTGAGACAAAAAAAGGTCCCATCAGATTTTTCACACATAAACTGATCCAGGGAGGCAGAGTTAAGTGTCCTTCATCTGACGCCACACACCTGGGCATGCCTGGGGACATTTTACTGCCCTGGGATGATATGGCAGGATTTGGCTTGGGATAGTAAAATATCCCCAAAATTGTCTATGCTAAAAAAAGAAAAGAAAGAACTGTTCCTATGGGGAAGGACCTCAAACACCACTAGAAACCTGAAGAAAACAGGGTGGCCCTTTCCCTGGTGGGTGTCTGATGGATGGCGAGCATGGCTCCAGGTACATAAGTGCACAGGGAGAGGTGCATGATTGGCGCACCACCATCACCAAGGCCCTTCCTCTGGTACCCCCCCCCTCCCTTCAGAAGGTATAGCCCTCAGCCACCGGCTGGGACCCCTTTGCAAAGCATTAGGGGGATGAAAGCACTTCCGTCAGCTCCAGTCGAGTCTCCAGTTTAGCTACAATAGAGGTGCCTTGAGCATCTAAAGCTCCTCCTCCATCTGGTTGCAGCTGCAGCGATGAGTGACATTGACAATCCCCGTGCCAACGTTTCTGCTGGGAGTGTGTGGAAAACTCAGCAGGGAGCACCAATCCCCCTTCCCCTTCTTTGCAACACCCAGTCCAGCAGATGGGTTCTCCCAACCTCCATTATAGCAAATATCCCAAATGCTGGCAGAATCTGCTAACAAACATGGATGACGACGAGGAAGAAATGCAACCAGCTAAAGTCATGGGTCATTTAGAGGCCACCTGACCAACTCAACTCACCTTGGGAATGAGATACCCTCTGAAGAATGTGTCCTTCGTCACAGCGTGGGGCACATTCAGTGGCACGAGAGCCATGGACCTGTGGATCTCGTGGACTACGGCATCTGTGTAGGGCATCTTATTGAGATCTGCCATGCAGGGACTTTGTGTTCGACCAATCACGTGATCAATCTCTTGAAGGATTTTCTCTGATGTAAAAGTAAACAAAATGTAAGGCAGATGCAAAGATGTGCAGGGAGGCGGGATGTTGAACTGGATGTCTATGACCATTCCCCATACCAGGAGCCCCTGGTGGTCTTCAGGCGCAGCAGAGACAGTTGTTATATGGACAGTTGTTAATGCCCAGCTGTCCAGGGCTCGTTTGGGGGCTTCTTTACAGCCCCAGGTCAAGCAATGAATATTTCAGAGTACTTTTCCTCACCAAGCCACCTGGCCAGAACAGCGAGATTACTTGTGCCAGGTAACACGTTTACCGTAGTCTTACCTGAACCCTATGATAGAGAATATGAGTGTAGCATTTCCCACCATTAATCTCTTACGACAAAGCTTAAATACATTCCAGCAAACTTCCATTCGGCAGAGAACTACTCAACTCTCCAGCTCTGCAATGTTGCACCTGGCCTCCACAGCTATGCGCGGATGTTGGCTTAGGTGGGTCAGGGGTTGTGGAACCCGCTCTAATCTTGTGACCCCTCCCAACCCCTGGATCTTGTTCCAATCACGCTTGAATATAGGAAGCTCTGGAGGCAGGCAGGCAGTTCATTTTTAAAACCTTTCTTATTCTGGTCAATGCACCTTCTGGCACTGCACTTCCTGCACACTGGGGCAGCAGAGGGCCCGTTGAGCCAGGCACCCTGGGTCTTTTGCACAATGCCCCAGATCTGGGCCAGATGCCTCATGCTGCCATTGATTAACTGTATGGTAGCTGGTGGGGTGGGGACAGAGTTGAGCATGAGAGCATGTACTACATGGGGCTGTTGGGAAGAGGATTGGGGAGCCTGAATGGAGGCTGACTGGATTCATGCTGGCAGCAATGAGGTCAGGGGACAAGCTACCACTGCCTTTTATTTTCCATCTCATTACCCAGCCACCTCCACTGTGCCTCTGGGCTATGCAGAAACACTGCCGCTTGCTTTGAGTTCTTCAGGTGGGCAACGGACAGGATATGCCAGGGGACAGGTTGCACCTGCTTACGTTTCCTACATGGGGTACTGTGTGTTTGACATAGGCCTCATCTACACTAAGGAGAATATTGCACTATAAAAGCGGTATATAACAGGCAGGAGCCACCTCAAGCAGGATACAGCGGTATGGAAGCGGTCTATGGTATATGTGTCCATGGGCCCCAACACTTGTCGGTGCACTTCAATATGAAGCAGTCGTGTGGCTCCTGCCTGTATTAAACCACTTTCATAGTGGAATATCCAGCTTGGTGTAGATGGGGCCAGAGAGGCATCAGGTTCAGCCCACCCACCCCACGCGCACCTACTGTGCTTTCATTCACTGGATTGCTGGACTCTACACAGCTGAGAGAGCCTACTGAGAAGAGGCTAGATGGAGTCTTGCTCGCTCGCTCTTGTTCTTTTTCTCTGGCTTTATCTCTGGCTTCTAGGAGGTTTTCTCCTCCCCGCTTCCCTCCCCCAGAGCACCATACAGCAATTTGGACTCTGTTTTTTAATTTTAATTTTGGGGACTTTGTTTGCTTCCTGGTTGTTTGTGTTTGTTTGTTTGTTTGTTTGTTTTCTTCTGCAGCAATTCTAGGCATAAAGAACACACCCATCCCACCGCCTTTGCTCTCTGGAATCTGTCTTTCCCATCGAAAATGCTGCTTTGCCAAGCTTTTTGGCATGTTGAGTAAAGGTTTAAATGCAGAGGGCTTGGGACTGATGGCTGTCCCCACCACCAGCAGCCTGGAGCTGAATCAGGGGGCCCTGACAATCCAGGAAGGGGCTGTAATTATTTCTACAAGTGTGCATCTACACATAAGTAACATATCCAACACTTATGCAAACTTGTGGGCTATGGGCTGTACCCCATGTTTTCTAAGTACCTAGCAGCACCTTGCTGGAACAGACAGCCACATTTACAAGGGCATACTGCTGCCTACCTTCTACTTCTGGATACTTCATGAGCACCAAAAGAGCGTATTTCAGGATAAGGCTGGTTGATTCTGCTCCTGCAACGAATAGGTCTAACGTGCTTCTCACCAAACTCTGAAGATCAAACACTGACCAGCTATTCTGTTTCTCCTGTAAAAAGGTTTGAGACAGGTGATACATTTCTAGGAAGACCTGTTTATCCAAGCAAAATAACTCCTTATTCCATCACAATCTCTCTCTCTCTCTCTCTCTCTCACACACACACACACACACCTATACACACAGAGACACCCTTCCCTAAGGACTTGGGGCTGTTTTCCTATGTTGCTTCTGCAATCCAGGTCTGGAAAACTGTTTTGTACTGTGTGAGCAATGCAGGGCATTTTTAAAGAAGTCGGTGTGTGGCCACATGGGCACCAGGCCTCATTCTGAGTGAGCTCAGAAAGATTGGTGCTCATTTAAAGACTAGAAGTATGACAACAGTAGAACAAAGGGGTGTAACACACAATCATAGAATCATAGAATATTAGAGTTAGAAGGGGTCTATAAGGCCATCGAGTCCAACCCCCTGCTCAGTGCAGGAATCCACCTTACAATATTTTAAGGCTTTTTATAAAGCACCTTTCTTTCTGAAAATGACTGAACAAAGTGGTTTCCTGCACGCCATGGATGGAGAAACGTTTTGAGCCCTGAAGGCGGCTGCATTCTCCCGCGAGCAAGCTCTTGGTGGCCATATATTTGCAGCAGACATGGCCAGAGACATTGCACACAGAGCCACCTTGGTTGCCTGCACTTTGAAGTCCTCCCAAGGGCTTACAAGAAGCAAGGGCAGCCCAGGAGATTGTATGTGGACTGCCTGGGTCTGGTGCAAAGTTCTTCTCCGGCTTCTTTTTACTTCTTGCATTGAAAGGACTTGTGGTAGTGCTTTCTGGTGGAGCTGGCTTCTCTCTCTCTCTCTCTCTCTCTCTCTCTCTCTCACTCACTCACTCACTCTCTCTCTCTCTCTTTCTTGCTTTCCCAAGGGACATGGTCTTGCCTGCCATGCCTCATTTGGTCCATGAGCCAGAGGTCCCCCACCACGGTTGTACACTGTGATGTCTGGTTCTCTGCTTCATAAGAGTTCTGCTACTACAGAAGTACTTTTTCACACAGTACATAGTTAGGCTATGGAATTTGGATGGCTTTAAAACAGGATTAGATAAATTCCAGGAGGAGAAGGCTATCAATGGCTACTAGTCCTGATAGCACCAGTGGCTGGGGAGGGTGCTGTTGCCCCCATGTCCTGCTTGTGTATCCCTGGTCGACATCAGGGATGTCAGGGATGCTTTAGGGTGGATTCCTGCATTGAGCAGGGGTTGGACTCGATGGCCTTGTAGACCCCTTCCAACTCTGCTATTCTATGAGCAGATTCTATGATCTGGTTGGTCACTGTGAACAGAGTGCTGGACTAGATGGACCTTCTCTGGTTCTTCTGCTCTAAGTGGGGGGGGATCATAAGCAGCAGCTCTTCTGCCATTCAGGGAAACAGTCCATCATGTATGCATAGTTTCTTTTACCAAAGACATGCAGTAAGGAGAATTCATTTCATTGTAGTGACACGTAGGAATGGCGTAAGAGTTTGCCAAAGCCTAGCTTAGACTTGAATCTCAAAGGTCTGGAAGAGCTGACCCAAAGAGCTGACTCTCCCACCCGCTGAGCTTGCTCTCCCAAGCGTGCAAAGTCTGAGTGCTTGAAAGAGGACGTCCCATCTCTTCCAGGCGCCCCTAAAGCCACCAGCATCCCTTCCCCCAGTGCACAAACCCAGTCCCCCCCTTCCCCTCCTCCTCAAGCTAGGAGTCCTGGCAGCAGTGGCAGCAACAGAAGGCAAAAAGCACGGGGGGGGGGGGGGGGCTTCCCCTGCTTTCGACTGCTTCCCACGCTCCTCCATCATGGTCCAACCCAGGTTGATGCATGCGTGTTCCGTTCAATGATCCGTGTACCCTGAGAGGGAAACTTTAGCACTGCCACCGTTCATACACAACACACACACACACGATTTCCTCTGTCATCTCATGCTGGAAACTACCCCACAGAGAGGCCCTCTGGCACAGCGGCACCTGGGGAGTCTGGATCCCTCCTTGAGCCTTTGCACAATACAACCAGATCAGCAAAGAGGGCCTGCCCCAAACGAGGCCGCCTGTGCCGCCCTATTACCTGCTCCATTTTGATAAGGAAGGCATCGATGAAATCTCGGGGGTTGTTGGGCTGCAGTGTCTCTTGGTGCATTTTCGCACTCCTTGAAATAAAATGTTTTAACTCATTTGTATTTTTAAATATCTTCTTGTGTGATCCTGGAAAGTAATCCAGGATTGCTGGGAAAATATTGTACAGCTGTGAAGAGAAGAGCCATTTTTATCACTCAAATAACATATCCTTGTCTTTTCATCAAAGAGACCCAGCCTTTGTCCCCCATTTTCACATTCATTTCACTGGTACACCATTGTTCATACCATGTGAGCATGAAAAGATGCAGCTGAAACCAATTCCAGCCCCATTGCTGGGTCTGAAATGTGCTCTCCCACACCCAGTTTCTTGTGGGCCCTCAAGATCCCAGGCAACTTCTGCCAAGGGCACTAAATACACACATCCATGGAGTTCATCAGGAGACCTGCCAGCAGCCATCCAGCCTCTGCCTCTCCCGCCCCACAGAGGCTGGGCCTGGGCACCAACGGTAGTCCTCCCCTGGGAGAAGCTCCATCCATCCACCTACCCCGCCACCCATCAGTGAACTCCCTTTGGGCAAGCGCACCCCTCAGCCAGCCACAGTTCAGTCTCTGAGCAGCTTGAGGGGATCCTAGAGTCAACATGATGGAAAGGAATATGGAAATGTTATCATTCTCCTCCTGGCTCAGCCTTGACTCACTGCAGGGACACCCAGAGTGCCTTGCACTCAGGGACACAGGGCTGATCCTTGAGATGGCCTCACAGCTGGAAAGGAGGGGAGGAGTGGGGTGCAACCTCACCCCTTCCACTCCTCTGCGGGCCCCAAATCCACTGCTGTGACTAAACAAGGGAACTCTGTGGAGCCTCACACCACGCCATGACCCCTACACCAGCTGGGCAAGGAGAAGTCCGATGAGAGACATTGACTTCTCCCACACTCAAGGCCTTCAAGAGGCAGCTGGACAGCCATCTGTCAGGGATGCTTTAGGGTGGATTCCTGCATTGAGCGGGAGGTTGGACTTGATGGCCTTGTAGGCCCCTTCCAACTCTGCTATTCTATGTTTCTATGATCTGCCTCATGGCAGGACTAGGACCTCCACCTCTTCGCCTGCCCCTGGACTTGCCTTTGTCATTGTGCACGACTGGAGATGGGCATTTTCCTCCAGCAGGTGAACGAATCTCTGGAAATCCTCATCTTCGTAATCAAAGCGACTCCCAAAGGCAACCGAGCAGAGGATGTTGGTGGTAGTCTGGCTCAGGAACCTGGTGGGGTCAAAGGGCCTTCCTGCCAATGCACAAGCAGCAGCACCTCAAGACTCGTGGCCAGAACATCAGAAGAGCACTGCTGAATTAAACCAGGGGTCCATCTAGTCCAGCGTTCTGTTCACACGGTGGCCATCCAGCTGTGGGCCAGGCAGGTGGGGCGAGGAAGTGTCCAGATCATAGACCTCCCAACCAAGAAGGCAGGTTCTGACTCTTCTCGGTGGATGAATGAGGTCCCCACATATTGCTCTGTGACAGGCAGGGGGACGCCTTCAGTGGCCCTGCGCTTTCCCTCATTTTCCTATCTTTGCTTCCTCAGCCATGAAGGATGGCATTGCCTTTGCATTAAAGGAGGCCCCACCACAGTAACCTTTTGTTGGCTTTACATTTGTCTTGGCTTGAATATTAACGGTTGCATGGAATACTTGTTTTAACACAGCCTGGCCAACGTGGGCTCTCCAGACGCTTTGGACAACAACAACAACAACAACACACACACACACACACACACACACACACACACGGCATTCCTGACCCCTGACCACACTGGCTGGGGATGATGGGAGATGAAGGGGGAAGGCTATTTTAGCCTATTGCAGCAGGTGAATTGCATGCTGGGAGTTGTAGTTTGAGGCAAGAAGAGGAGCTGGAGGAAAAATGCAGCGGGGAGAGTCTGGGAAGGTGGGGAGTGGCCGTGCTGGGTTCCGTTTCAGGGAGTGGCTGGAAAAAAGAAGCCTCCATAATTGTCTCTGGTGTTTGGGGATTCTTACAACACGATGCCTGTGGGATGGCAGCCGCTGTGGCTCATTTTCAGACAAGAACAGAGGGTGTCATCTGTTCCCGCAGGAGAACATCAAGTGCCCCACCCTCCATCCCATCACAAACAGGTCGGCTGACCCTTATAGCTTTTGTTGTCTTACGCGCGCACACACACAAACACACACAGAGTTTTATGTTGCAAGGCTGCCTCCCAGTTATAAGTCAAGATCTGGCCTTGAAGGAAGTCATCTCTTTGAACCCCGGGAGGCTGGGCAAGGTGCAGCCGCCTGCTGCCATATATGGCAGTGGCAGGCAAGCTGCCCTCCTGATGTGGACTGCAGCCCCCATAATCCCTGCCCATTGACTGGGTTTATGGCAGTTGCAGACCAAAACATTGGGAAGGCCCCAGGCTGCTGATCCCAGCCATCAGCGGCCCGTCGTCTTGGGCTCCAGCATGGCTGCCTGTGCTACTCTGGTCCTTCTCTAGGGTGGCCCCTCCCTCCCTCCCTGTGTGCTTCTCGCCCTGCACTGCCAACTGGGCTACCGGAGGTGGCTCTCCAGGTGTGGGATAAGAGGGAAACAGACAATCCTAGAGTGAGGTGATTCTGGGGAACCTCTAGCCCCCACCTGGCCGGCCTTCCCTCCTTCCTGACCTGGAGCTTCCTTCTGGCTGCTGTGGGTTGCAAGCCTGCCCCCTCCCTTCTCAGGGAGGGCTTCATAACCTCCTCCGTCCCAAGCCCCCCTCCCCCGTGAGCCTTCATCCGTCTCTCCCTGCTCGTGGTCTCTCTCTCTCACTTGGTCTTTCTCTGCACCTTTGGCCTCTGAGTGGCCTGACACTCCACCGACAGCCAGGCCGCCTCTCCCCAGCCGGCCACACGTGTGCCTCTGGGCAGCTGGCATGGCTGTGCGTGATGTCGTCAGCAGGCACTGGCATTCACAGCTGGACATGGCAGTACAACGTGGGTTTCATATTATTTTTAAATGAAAGAACTGCATGAAAATGAATGATGAAAATTTGTCATCACAGAGCCATTCCCAAGGCCCTGACCAGCCTTCAGGCAGCCCGGCTCCCCAGGGAGGCTGCTGTAGAGGCACAGGGCCAAGCAGCACAGGACCACGGCTGCTTGTGGCTTTGGGAAATCTTTCTGGAGCAGTCAGTGGAGGAGGTCCTGCCCACACTGCAGGCCTGATGAGAAACAGCCGCCAAAGCTGTCACTCACCATGGGGGTGAGAGGACCGGAGGTGCCCCTCGATGCCTAGGAGAGTTTCCTCCCCCATATCAAATAGCTGTTTTGAGGGTGGGTACGCAGGGATGGAGGCAGCGAGAGAGGCTGGGGATAATTTTCTGATGGAAATTGATCAACCCAAACTACAACATCTTAGGGAAACCAGTTTACTTAAACTCCTGGGGCCATCCCCTCCCCACTGTCTCCGGAGCATGGCATGGAGAGGCATCCAGGCAAGCCATCGCTCACCAGACCCGTGGAGTCCCACAGGCCACATGGTAGGAGTCCCCCTAGCAGACAAGCCCTTTGTGCTGTGAGGTCTGGAGGGGGAGGGGGACGAAGGGAGGACGTGTTCTTACCCCTTGTGTCTCGCAATCGCTCCACCAAGAAACCAGCTTCCTCCTGGATCAGCTTCTCAAGGCTCCTTGGCCCTTTCTCCAAATTGTGCAGTGTAGTCACAGCAAATTGACGGAGTTTCTTCCATGTTTCCCCATTGCTGAAGCCAATCCCTGAGGAGGAGGAGGAGGAGGAGGAGGAGGAGGAGGAGGGACCAAGAAGATGGTCGCGCGCAGAGGAACCCCCTGCCCCATAAGGCCCTGTCACGTGAGCAGATGCTTGCCATATTCCTGTGTGTGCTTCACATTTATGGAACACTTCTCCCCACCCCCCCGCTCCCGCCCCTGGATTGTGATAAGAGGGTGGCTCTGGGTCCCTCCTGGCCAGCATGGCCTCCTCTGATTGGCAGCTGTTGTCATGGGGGGGATCTCAGGCAGAGAGGGCTCCTGCCCATCACCTGCTCCAGCCAGACCAGCCCCCTTTTTGCCTGGGCAGAAAGCCGGAGCCTTGTGTGTGCAAAGGAGGTGGTGTGGGGGGGGGGGGGTCCTGCAGGAGCATTACAGGGTGATGGGCCGTCCACAGAGACAGGAGGCCCTGACCCAACCACGCCCCTCTCCCTCCTGCCAAAGCCTTCGCCTTCTGCCTCGCACCTTCCATTGTCACGTGCACCCCCATTCTCATTGAGAATCATAGAAAAGTAGAGTAGGTAGAGGCCTAGAAGGCCATCGCCAAGCGTGGCAGTCAGGGGTGGGCGTGCGTCACTCCCCCTCCCTGTTCCCCTCCCCCTGTGCCTCAGGCTTCTGACCCTCTTGGGAGATAAGGCGAGAGCTTAGCTCAATCTGAAGCCGCTTGCAACTGTTTTACCTGATAACAAGAGAGCAGGGAGGGGGTGCCACACAACTGAGATGTACTTTCTTTTTGAAAGACTGCATTCTCCCTTATGAGCCCTGACAGCTTCGGGGGAGGCCCTTCTCTCCGTCCCACCACCATCACAGGGAGGCATGGCGGGAACGCGGGAGAGGGCCGTCTTGGTGGCTGCTTCAGTGCTCTGGAACTCCTTTCCCAGGGGAGCTAGACTGGCTCCTTGCTGTGCTTCCAGAGGCAGGCAAAAACTTTTTTGTTCCGGCTGGCCTTTGGGGAGTACTGGACCCCTATCTATGCATACGGTTTTATCATTGCTGTTCATGTTTTAAACGTTTTAATATTGAAGAGCATCTAATTATATTTTGAACATTTGTATATTTCTATTTATATGTTTTAATTATATATGTTTTAATTTTGTAAAAGCCGTCGATACTTTCCCAGTATCGGGGAAAAGGCGGGATACAAATAAATTATTATTATTATTATTATTATTTCACTTTGATATGCCATTTTTGGCTTCTGGGCTGTAAACTGTGATACCCCACCCCACCCCACCCCGCTTGAATCCGAGTGGTGGTGGAGACACCACTGGACCACCCTGAGCCTGCAAAATGCCCAGTGGTGAGGGAGCCCTAGGGCAGGGGGCATGCGGCCTTTTTGGTCTCGAGGGCCATGCGTTGTGCCCACCCCCAGCGATCCCCAATACAGATCCATTTTTCCTTGAGCCGGGAAAGAGTGAGTTGTGTGAGGATTGCGCGGGGGGGGGGGTGTTAAAGAGCCTTCTCTCCTCCCCCCCCCCCCAGCCATCCTGATACAGGATCGCTCTTTCCAGGGAGCAAAAGGGCGTCTGGAGGAGGGGAGTCACGGGGGAGGGGGCTGCTCCTCGGCCTCTCCTCTGCTTCTGCCCAACAAGACCGTCTTGCCGGTCCGGATTGGCAACTCCGTCCGCGAGAAACGTACCTGTGCCGTCGGCTGTCTTGTCCAAGATGGGGGTCGTTCCTCGGGCGCCGAAGTCGTCCCCCCGCGCCAGCAGGGCCTCCGTCGTCACCTCGTGCCCATACAGCACCACAGCCCGCTGGGAGCCCAGGGAGAGGCTGAACACCGGCCCGTACCGCTGGCTCAGCTGCCGGGGGCGAAGCACACGGAGCGGGGCGGCTCGGCTTCAGGCACGGCGGGCAGGGGGCTCCGGCCAGGCTGTCCAGGGGGCCCGGCCTCCCACAGCCAGCCAGCCAGCCAGCCAGCCAGGGGCCCTCGCCGGAGCGCCACCCTGGCCGGGGGCCCCTCTCCAGTGGGACAGCAAAACGGCGCCCTCCCTGCCCGGCGAGGCCGGCCTCAAAGGTGGCGTTTGACGGGGTCCGGGGGCGACGTCTTCCCGGCGTGGCCCGCCCGTGTTTGCCCTCCCATCCGTACTGCCTTCCCCAGAAAGCAACATACATTCGGGGGTGGAAGAGGGACTCGCTGCGCAAGGCGGTTCAGCTGACGACGCTCGGGGACGTGCCGAGGCTGGAGGCTGCCTGGGCGGCCGGGCGCGCGCTGGGGCGCAGGGCAACCTCTCCCCAGGCAGCACTCAGAGCTGTGGCCGGCAGGGCCAGGGACGCCGCCGCCGCCGCCCCCCACCTTGAGCCCTGCTGTGCCAGGAGCCAGGCGGGCCCTTCCAGGGCGGCACAGGGAGGGTGGCGGGCTCCGCCCTTGGGCAAGGCAAGAGCCTGGGAAGCAGGCCAGCAAGATGGACCCCGCTCTGTAGCTCCCTCATTGCTTTGGGGCCCGAAGGGGCTTCTACGTCAGGCGTGGGGAGCCTTCTTTCTGTCGGGGTGGGTGGGTTATTTATTTACTTGTTTATTTAAATTGATTAAAGAACACCCACTGTGACACTTTCCTGTGGGTGACCTGTCAGAGGCCCCATGCTGGCATAGGCAGGGAAACCCTCCCTCTCTCCCTCCCTCCCTCTCTCTCTCTCTCCTTCCCCCATATTCCTCAGGAGCTGCCAGCAGAAGGGCGGGCAGCTTTTGCCAGAGGTCTGAAATCTTGGATTGCTCTTTCAGCTGCCACCACCCCACACCTCCAACACACACACACACTGTGTCTCTCTGGGCTCCCCCACCTGCATGAAATTATGACAAGGTTATAGAATCATAGAACAGTAGAGTTGGAAGGGGGCTTGAAGGCCTCGGGAGTCCAAACCCCCACCCCTCTAAATGATGCCCCCAGCCAGGCAAGGAGGAAAGAGGTCCCAGGGTGTGAATGTAGTTGATAAGAATCCATTATATTTCATAAGAGTGCTATTCCTAATTATGTGTGTATGCTGACTGTAAGTGATCAGTAACAGATGCGATTAGGTCCGTGCGTGTCATGAGATAACTGTAACAGAATGTATTCTTGGAATTGAAGGAAAGCTACCACCACAAGTACTGGAAGCACAAAGCTGCTTAGCTTAGCAGAGATGCCTTCGTCTAGGTGCTACTGGTGTCAGTGGCAAACCTGGCTTGAGAGAAATGGGAATCGTGGAATGACCAACTACCTCTAAAACATAGAATGGGGTCATAGAATCGTAGAATAGTAGAGTTGGAAGGGGCCTCTAAGACCATCGAGTCCAACCCCCTGCTCAATGCAGGGATCCACCTTCAAGCATCCCTGACAGTTGGCTGTCCAACTGCCTCTTGAAGGCCTCGCGTGTGGGGGAGCCCACCGCCTCCCTAGGCCATGGGTTCCATGCTCTGACGGTCAGGGTCATCCACATGTGGGTTGTAAAAGGCAAAGCTTACATCTGGTGGCCCAGGGAGACCTTGGGAGAACAAGAAGCCCGCCAAACAGGACCGCTTGAGCTCTGCAACCCATGTGCTTCCCGGAGAGGTGACCCTGAGATGTTACTGATGACTGCTCTGCTGGTTGAGAGGAATAGGAACTCTAATTTTGCTAAGGAATACACTAGCCAGGTTTCTATTACAGTTCTAATCATTCTAACTGCTTTGTAAATAGCAATGTGTTTTGCTTGTTTCATCACTACAAAGATTTGTTATTCTCTAATGCTGTTTGAGCAATAAATGTATAAAAGCACCCCTTTGTTTCACTTGGCTTGAGAGAAGTTTCAGGGACCACAACCCATGTATATTAATTCTTGAAGCCCAAAACACATGGTCAAGATTTATAAATCTATCACTGAGTGGGGTCTGCCATTGTATCCTCTCTTGAGCTGCTGAATCTCAGAGACACGTGTTCAAGTTCGGGAAACAAACTAGTCGAATGAAGCGAGGAGTAGTCAGTTGTCCTGTCCCACCCAGCCCCATCTCTGGTGCCCTGTGCAGCCTTCCTACTTGATCTTCTATGCCAAGAGCCTCTCCCAGTGGCAGGGGGCTGCATGCGGCCATCTCCCACACAACCCCTTCCACCTGCAGCACTGCGTAGCCCCTGCCAGAGTCCCCCATGCAGCACTCTGGCCAAGCAGATACCCTTCTGCTTCAACCTGCGAAGCACAAGAGGAGGGGGAGGGGGAGGAAAGGCTGCAGGGGACACAGGAGCAGCAGCCCCTGGGCCACCCAAGGAGTCGCTGCATGGCTGCCTTCAGCAGAGTGCATATTCATTGCGCTCACCCTCTCCACAGACTCGGGGAAGTTCCTCGTGTCCAGCTGCAGAAGGTTCCCAAGCCAGGGCAGAGGCTGGGGGCCGGGAGGCAGCCTCTCATGTCCAGATGCCTTTTTTCTGCAGGATGAAAAGAAGAACAGGCAGGTGGCACAGAGCAGAAGGAAAAGGCTTGCAGCCCCCCAAGGCTCCATTGCCAGCAGCTATGGCTCCTCCAGGATCTAGACCAGAGTCAAAGTTTGTTTCTAATCCAACATGTACAAAAGCAACCAGGTGAAGGTGGGGCCGTCCCATGGGCCAATCGCTGTCCTTGGCTCTTCAGAAAAACCAGATTCGGCAGCTCTGCAAGTTTACAAATTTCTTGCCAAATCAGCCGGGGGGTGGGGGGATGAGGCAACTGTCCGTTGAGTTGATTTATTGTGTCATGGGGGAAGGGGGAAGACACACACGCAACGGACGCACAATTGTCAGTACATTATTTTGTTCTCCAGGACTGCAGCCACATCAGACCATGACGGGCCCATCTAGCTCAGCACCAGGGGCCAACTGGATGCCTCCAGGAAGCACACAAGCCCACCTCAACACTCAATGCATGTGTGCTCCCCATGGTCCCCTGTCCACAATTCAGCTGTTACACATTGCTGAAGTGTCTCCTCCATCTGCCACGTAGCGCATTAATTAATGCTGCAACTGTCTGCTATCCTCCAGGTTTTGAGGAGTGTTAGTGAGCTAAGCAAGGTGCCAATAATTTTTGAAGGACTCATTTCAGAAAGGTCAGGAGAGCTGAAGGGTGCAGCCCTGTCTTGGAAATCTGTCATCTGAATGGCATCAGGATGCGGCAGATTTCTCATCCCACCAGTGGAGATGGAGACAGAGTTGCACCATAGAATCTTAGAATAGTAGAGTTGGAAAGGGTCTGGCCATCTAGTCCAACCCCCTGCTCAATGCAGGAATCCAAAGCATACTTGAGAGATGGTTGTCCAGCTGCCTATTGAAGGCCTCTAGTGTGGGAGAGCCCACAACCTCCCTAGGTCACTGGTTCCGTAGAATCATAGAATAGCAGAGTTGGAAGGGGCCTACAAGGCCATCGAGTCCAACCCCCTGCTCAATGCAGGAATCCACCTTAAAGCATCCCTGACAGATGGTTGTCCAGCTGCCTCTTGAAGGCCTCTAGTGTGGGAGAGCCCACCACCTCACTAGGTAACTGATTGCATTGTTGTACTGCTCTAACAGTCAGGAAGTTTTTCCTGATGTCCAGCCGGAATCTGACTTCCTTTATCTTGAGCCCATTATTCCGTGTCCTGCACTCTGGGAGGATCGAGAAGAAACTGCAGGACACGGAATAACAGGCTCAAGTTTCCCGGGTTTCAGGCAGGATTCTTTCCTGGCCCTTCCTGGAGAATCCGGGGATTGAACCTGGGAGCCTCTGCATGCAAAGCACGTGCTCCATCACGCTGCACTACGGGCCCCTGAGTACATGGGGAAGTGTGTGAGCGTTCCAAATCCAGATCAAGGGTACAATCTCTGACCAAGAAAAGGGGCCCCATTTGGCCCATCCCTCCCCCTGGCATCCCGTGGGACCAGTGCCCTCCCCCACCCCCAGTGTTTTGCCTGATGGGCCTCCCCAGTGCTGTTGAAAAGAAGGCTGGACTGGATGAAGCTTTGGTCTGATCCAGCATCAGGGCTCTTCTGGTATTCTTCTTAATGGGGGGGGGGCTGGTTGTGGTCGGGGGCACAAAGGATTTGACATAATTGTGCTCCTCCTGCGCTCCTCCCCCCCTTTTGACCATGCCACTGGTGCTCTTTGCCAACAGAGCAGATGTTCCCACAAAGTGTTCTTCTGGCATATCAGAGCAGCCGTTCCCCTGACTCTTTCGGGGGGCTGGAGGGGGGGCGGTGGCAGCTTGTCTCGCCTTGTGCCAACATGCGGGGGACACACACTTCTCTGCCATATCTTGCAGGCCAAGATTGTAGAACCTCCGGCCAGGGGGCCAACTCTGGCCCACCCGGGGGTCCCCAAATGCACACGCCCCTTCCGACGGCCTCATTCCCTTTCCCTTGACCACTGATCCGTGGGGCTTTTCCTGGCTTCTATGCATTCCCCACCCCAGGTTAAAAGGTTGAAATGCTCCTCCAAGGCCTCATTCCTGGCAGTGAGAGTTTTAAGCCCAAAGGTGCTGACCTTGTGGGTGTTTAGGTGCCCCCGCCAGCTCCTCTGCCCCTGCCCGCCATAAGCCTTCGTCAAGGTATCTGCATTGCACCCTGAACAGTGCAGAGTTGTTGTTTTTCCATCTGAGCTTGAGGGAAACAGGAGCTTAGTGAGTCTAGGGTCTCGGTCGCATCCTGTCATGTCGTATTTCTGGTTTGTGTGACAGGGAATCGCTGGTGCAATCGCTCCAGGAATCCAGAACAGCAGAATGCTGCCACCGCCTCCAGTTTTCACGTTCTTTTGTCCCTCACTGATTGAGTCCTGATAGCATCAGAGCGTGTCTTGCAAAGAACCAGAACCAACCAGCTCGCGAATGTGCACCACCCACCCTATCCTCACTCAAGGGAGCCACAGACTGTGGGAGAGCCACAGACTCTGGCTTTTAAAAGCCTGAGCTCCTGCTGAGGCTCCTGTGGGTCCCCCTCATTCCAGCTGGGACATCTCCAAGCGCTCTTGAATGAAATGGATTAGCTAGATCCATTTCAGTAGTATAAGGGGACACTTTTTATTCATCAAACGAAAAGTGACAGGTCAGTGGGGTACACTTGTGGCCTCTACTTGGGGCCCACAGGGGCCCCCCACTTTTAGGGGCCTGATGAAAAATGGCTTTTAGGGGTTTGGGGGTCTCAGGGCCCTTCCTGGAGGTCTCCCTGCACCCCTGGGACCCTGTGGCCCCCACTCCTTCTGCCATTTTGTTTTGGGGCCACCATTTTGTGTGTGATGGGTTTTGGAGTGGGTTGTGACCCCTCTACATGCTCGTTCCGTCACCCCTGACCTTTTGGAAAGGGTTTTGGATGGACGATCGGTCATCGATGTCTTCGGGACTCAGGAGCTTGTCCCTCTAGCCAGCTATTCTGTGTACATCAGTCCAAGTTTGCTTCGGGGCAGGGTACAACCCCTCTAACTGGTCAGAACTGGTTTCGGACCCCCGATTGGCTAGCTGTGTTTTTGAAAAATAATCTGTTCCGTGACGGCCAAACGGCTGGAACAGGTTTTGGTGCGCATTTTTTAAAAGGGGACTCTGGGCCAATAGTAAACCGCAAAGGGTTATGCCCAGGGCCCCTTGGGGCATACAGTAGGCCCTTTCTCAGCACTATGAGCACCACCGTGAAGCCATGGAATCCTGTAGAGATGCTATGCCGCCAGTTGAGATGGCGGTTGCTCCACGAAGTATACATAGAGATGAGATGAGCTGCTGTGAAGCCATGGAATGCTGTAGAGCGAATATACCAGGCTTGAAGTTGCTGAAAAGTAAACGTAAACAGCTAGATGAGTCGCTCGTAACTATCGAGGACATCTGCGATGTATATGAAACGGTGACCAGGATGATAATTGAGAAAAAAGTCTACGGGTCGCAGGAAAATTTTAGGCACCGAATGGAAAGATTGATCGCTGCCTGTAAGGAACTGCAACCTGAGGATTTTGACTGTTTGGCGGAGGAAAGGCAACTGGAACCAATCTATGAGGATATGACTCCTGTAGAAATGGATCCTATACCAACAGTAGGTAACGGGCTGGCTGTGGGGGAAATGGGGTTGCGTATGAGACTTCCTGATTATTGTTTGTTCCTCCTCCAGAGAAAGGACGAGAAAGCTTTGCAAAAGGCAGCCGTGACTGACGGTACGGATTCCAGACAAGTCCTGAAGGACATGCTGGAGAAGGCAGTCACAGTACTAGGTTGTAAATTAGCATATGAAATAAAACGTTGAGTTGTAAACGTGTGTCTTTCTTCAGAAGCGGTAGCATGGCTTTGCAGGACGCTTTATTAAAAAAGATATATTATAACCCAGGGGGAGTGGGGAGCTTTGGAGGGGTGGAACCTCTCTGCCAAGAAGCTTCTAAGCACAACAAAACTCTAACTAGAAGCATCATTAAAGACTGGCTTATAGACCAAGATGCATACACGTTGCATTAAGCCACTAGGGGTCAGTTTAAAAGAAACAAGACAGTCATTTCAGACGTGGATGCGCAACAGCAGGCTGATTTGATGGATATGCGGCACTTATCAAAATACAACAGTGACCATAAATACATTTTAACGGTGGTGGACGTTCTAAGTACGCGTGGGCCGTGGCTTTGAAAGATAAGACAGGGACGGCCGTGTCTTCGGCCTTCAAGGACATTTTTAGAGGAGGGTGTGCACCACAAACGGATCGTGGCCGTGAATTTCTAAATGAGAAAGTGAGGCATGTGTTAAAACAATGGGGGATTCGGCACTTTGTTACTCATAACAATGCCAACGAAGCTGTAATTGAGAGGTTTAACTGGAATTTAAAGTCATGGATGTGGAGGTATTTCACGGCCAACAGTACTTATAGGTATATAGAAGCGCTGTCTGAAATTTTAAAAAGTTATAATCACAGTTTTCATAGAACTATACAGGCTAGACCCGTAGAGGTTAATACCTCTAACTCTGCCCAGATCTAGAGAACTGTTTATGGCCCCTATTTTAAAGTCAAAGAGCAGAGTGAAAAGTTCAGAAAAGGTGATCATGTGAGGGTGTCGAAAAGTAAGAGAATTTAGGGGGAAAGTTATGAAGGGACAAATTCACACAAAATTTTCATAGTCGACGAAGTCTGTAGAAGGGGAAAGAGGCCCGTGTTCAAGTTAAAAGATTATGACGGTGAAGCAGTCCTAGGGGGCTTCTACTTGGAGGAATTACAAAAGGTGAACGCTTGACAAGACCGGGTCTAACAGATTGAAAAAATTATAGCCACGCAAACTAGGAGAAAGAAAAAATACCAGTTGGTGAAGTGGTTAGGATGGCCGGATAAATTTAGCAGCTGGGTGGCTGCAACGGACATTGCGGAACCCGAACGACATGGATGACAACGGTTTTTATATTACACTCCCTAGCAACACTTCTGCAGAAACTTTCCCTCAAAATACGAACTCGTCCTTCACAACGCGGTTGGCTCGGCATTTGGATCTGAGAGGAGAGTGGGAGGTGGGTTTAGCAGAGATCCAGTATCCCCGTTCCTGGTACACGCTCACCGATACGGCATGGTTCAAATTGATTACAGGTGAAATCACGTGGCACTTTGAGTTGCATAAAGGCTACATTTGGGATTTGTTAAACAAACATGAACGTGCTTATAGAAGAAAAAGCGGGCACTTCTCAATTATGAGGAGATCTGGTAAGTGATCTACCTGAAATTCAGCTGTTCTACAATGGGGGGGGGGGGGGGGTTGGAAAAGTAAGAACAAAGGTCCCTGAAAGTTACGCTATATTAGTCAGCGAGGAGCTAGCACGCTTATTAGGAACACACACACACACAATCAATTACGGTGGCGATACTGTGGCCACTCAGTTCAGCTCAGGAGGTTTTTACAAAGATACAACCAGACTGATGGAACACACCACTCTAGCTGGTGCGAGCAATTATGGCTTTACATTTAGGGCCGCGCAAACATCGAGGAGCCGGAAATGGGACCTGATGGGTCCTCTGCACAGCGATTTGTTTTTTCAAGAGAAAATGCTGCTGAACGGTGTGGATGTGAAAATTAAACTTACCCACAGCAAAGACAATTTCCGCCTGATGAGCGGCAATGCCGCGGAGAATTACAAGGTGCAAATCTTAAATGCTTCCCTTTTTGTGAAAAAGGTGCAAGTTGCCCCGGGTGTGCGTTTAGGGCACACTGAGGTGCTTTTAACAGCCAACGCCAAATACCCCATTGAACATGTGGGAATGAAAGTGTTCAGTATACCGATTGGGGCAATTGCCTAAACAGCTGGTTATAGGTTTTGTTGATAATGCGGCTTTCAGCGGCGATTTCACCAGAAACCCCTTCCATTTTAAACACAACCATGTTTCTTTCGTGGCTTTATACGTTGATGGGATTAAAGTACCGTCCAAGCCCCTCCAGCCTGATTATGGGCAACGTCATTATGTGCAGGAGTACACACAACTGGTACAAGTGACGGGAAAAGGGATGAAGGACTGACCCCTTTTAATCAGCCGTAACGAGTTTGGTCAAGGCTATACTTTATACGCCTTTGACCTCTCACCTGACCAGGGTTGTGCGGACCACTATTCTCTAATCAAAACAGGGAATCTCAGAGCCAAGATCCGTTTTGCCCATCCCCTAGCCGCCACTATTAATATGATCCTGTACGGAGTTTTTGACAGTGTGATCGAAATTAACCACAGCAGAAACGTGCTGTTTAATTATAAAGATGAACACGAAGCAGTTGCTGCGTTAATTATCTCGGGACCGAACTTTTCTAGACGTCTACCCCTGTGATCTGCTTCCACGGGGTTCTATCGCCGTAAGACCGGCAGGGTTGGTGATGAACACCCACCCGCACACCTTACCTGGAGAACATTGGATAGCCATCTACCTACTGATCGAAGGACCCAGAGAATTTTTTGATTCCTACAGCTTACCACCAGATGACCCAAGTATTCCTAAGCTGATCATGGACTTTTTATTGCACCAGGGTAAAGAGACAGCTTTCCAAAAGAGCCAGCTGCAGCACTCTTTTTGTAGAACCACGCTAAAGGCCTAACATTTAAGCAAGTTTTAACCTTGTACTCTGAAGATGTTTCAAAACGACTGCATGGTTATCAACTTTGTCAAGGGGAGAAAAACTAAAGTGCCCAGTACACTATGTACTGTGTTTCAACATGTCCAGACATGCCACCCACTGTATAATAAAGATTTCTGACTCATATAGATTATGTTTGATTATTTATTTTAAAAAGTTAGCCAATCTGGTTTCATGGTTGTCTATCTGGAAGGTGTTGCCAGGAATTCCAGCCATTGGGTCTCTTGAATTGTTTTTTTGGACGAGGAGTGGTGATTGTTTTTGGTGCTTGCTGAAATTTCAAGTTTTCCAATTGCTGTCCAACTGACATATTCCCCACAATAGAAGAGGGCAGATTAAGTAAAAGTCACAGTAAAAGACAGAGGAAAGAAATCGTGGTTCAACTGCTTAATGAGGATGGCAAATTGATAACAGACGACAAAGAAAAGGCTGAAGTGCTCAATTCCTACTTTGCCTCAGTTTTCTCCCAAAAGCGGGTCTATGACCCCCCTGGAGAAAGTGAAGCAGAAGTTGAGGGGGCAGGATTGCAGTTTGAGATTGATAAACAAATGGTCAAAGAACACCTAATTTCCTTGAATGAGTTCAAATCTCCAGGGCCCGATGATTTTTATTATGATTTTATTAGAATGTAAGCCTATGCGGTAGGGTCTTGCTATTTACTGTTTTACTCTGTACAGCACAATGTACATTGATGGTGCTATATAAATAAATAAATAAATAAATAAATAAATAAATAAATAATAATAACTGCATCCTAGAGTAATGAAGGAGCTAGCGGAAGAACTCTCAGAACCTTTGTCTATTATCTTTGCAAAATCATGGAAGACAGGTGAGGTGCCGGACGACTGGAGGAGGGCTAACGTTGTCCCTCTCTTCAAAAAGGGCAAAAAGGAACCTGGGAACTACAGACCGGTCAGTCTGACATTCATCCCTGGGAAAATTCTGGAGCAGATTATAAAGAAGTCAATCTGTAAACACCTTGAAATCAATGCGGTGATCACTAGAAGCCAACATCGATTTGTCAGGAACAAGTCCTGTCAGACTAATTTGATCTCATTTTTTGATCGGGTAACCTCCCTTGTGGACTGTGGGAATGCTGTGGATGTCATATATCTTGACTTCAGCAAAGCTTTTGACAAAGTGCCCCATGATATTCTGATTAACAAACTAGCTAAAAGTGGGCTAGATGGAACAACTATTAGGTGGATTCACAGTTGGCTACAGAATCGGACTCAAAGAGTACTTATCAATGGAAACTTCTCAAACTGGGGAGAGGCAACGAGTGGGGTACCGCAGGGCTCAGTCCTGGGCCCAGTGCTCTTCAACATTTTTATTAATGATTTGGACGAGGAGGTGCAGGGAATGCTTATCAAATTTGCAGATGACACCAAATTGGGTGGGATAGCTAATACCTTGGAAGACAGAAACAAACTTCAAAGTGATCTTGATAGGCTGGAGTGCTGGGCGGAAAACAGAATGAAATTTAATAAGAATAAATGCCAAGTTCTACATTTAGGAAATAGAAACCAAAGGCACAGTTACAAGATGGGGGATACTTGGCTCAGTAATACTACAAATGAGAAGGATCTTGGAATTGTTGTAGATTGCAAGCTGAATATGAGCCAGCAGTGCGGTATGGCTGCAAGAAAGGCAAATGCTATTTGTGTTACTTTTCTGGCCGTCGGTCTTCTTTCCCATCCTCCGCTTCTGGCGTTTCTGACGCCCCACTCCCTTGCCTTTTAATAGGTTTGGGAGGACCTTGCCGCTCCTGAGATGGCTTTCACTTAACTTCTCCTCTTCGCCGTAGGTGGGCGATGCCCTACCCCCTTTGGGAATTCATTTTTTTCACCACATGTCCCACAACATCTCTAGCGATGTTCTGAATCGTTGTTTTGATGTGGGGATTAACAAATTCCAAACCCGCCTCGAAAGAGGAACGGCTTTTCGAAAAAGCCCACGAAATATTCCGCCCAAACCAGTGCCGTACATGATAGGTGCTCCGTAGAAGCCCGGGAGCCTGGCACTCGCCTGCACCACATAATAAGACCTGTAAGTAGCCAGATCCCCATTAGCTTTTAACACAACCATTTTAATTTTTACACCCAACTCCTTCTAGGCCGAATGTGCAACCTCACAACCACCTTACCTAGACGGAATGGTACATAACGGTTCTGATCCGTCTTTATTTCAACGGTGATGGTGTCAATGTGGTGCTTACCGATGGGTATGTGGTGGGGCTTATTATACGTAATGGTGACGCAGTCGCTGGACTGCCCAAGCACCGGTACGCAGCGTAGGAGGGGCACAGGGAAGTCACCCACTAGCTGGTGCTCCACGATGTCCGTGTACAGGTACAGAGCGTTGAATCCTCCCGTGATGTCCACGGAATAAGGCATTTTATTCTTGACATGCTGATTCAGGGGTGTTCCTAATAAGCGTGCTAGCTACTCGCTGACTAATATAGTGACTAATATAGCGTAACTTTCAGGGGCCTTCATTCTAACTTTTCCAGCCCCCCGATCGTAGAACAGCCGAATTTCAGGTAGATCACTTGCCGGATCTCCTCGTAATTGAGAAGTGCCCGCTTCTTCTTCTTAAAGTGTGTTCTTGGGTTTTTAACAAATCCCCAATGTCGTCGTAGTAACCTTTACGCAATTCAAAGTGCCACATAATTTCACCCGTAATCAATTTGAACCACGCCTATCACTTTTCATTTGAAGAATAAAAAGTGTCCTCTTATACTACTCATTTCAATTGGGCTTCAGGCCTGGCTTTGGAACGGAAACTGCCTTGGTTGCCGGCAGAGGCGCAGTGGGAGGGCGACCCTGTTGATTCTCCTGGACCTGCAGTGGCTTTCAATACCACCGATCATGGTATTCTTCTGGGTAAGTTGTCTGGGCTGGGAGCTGGAGGCACTGTGCTGCTGTGGTTCCGCTCCTACTTTGATGGCTGATTCCAAAAGGTGGTGCTGGGGGGGCTCTCTGTGTTCTGGCAACTAAGCCACGGGGGTCTTGCAGAGCTCTATTGTATCCCGTTGGGAGAAGGTTATCTGGAGGTGTGTGCTGCAGTGTCATCAATAGGATGATGGCACTCGGCTCTTCCTCTCTTTTTCATCAAACCCAGTGGTTGTTCTGAACCAGTGCCTGGGCACATTAATGGACTGGATGAGGGCCAACAAACTGAGACTCAGTTCAGACAAAACAGAGGGACTGTTCATGGGAGTTCGCCTCTCCAGCTAGATGTTCAACCTGTTCTGGAGAGGCTTGCACTCTCCCAAGGATTGGGTTTGTAGTTTGGGGGTGCCCTTGGATCCAGAACTGTCACTTGAGGCACAGGTGAACTTGGTGGCACTTTTTATCAGCTTAGGCTGATATACCAGCTGCACCTTATCAGGACAGTGATAGCCTAGCTACAGTTATCCATGCTCTGATAACCCCTTGTCTGGATTACTGCAAGGCGTTATATGTAGGGCTGCTCTTAAAAACAATCTGGAAACTTCACCTGGTCTAAAACAAGGCAGCAAGATTGCTAAGGGGGACCAGCCAACGAGTCCACATTACACAAGTACTTTTCCAGCTGCAGTGGCTGCCAGTCCATGTCCGAGCCCAATTCAACGTGCTGGTATTAAAATTCAAAGCCTGAAACAGCCTGGGGCCAGGTTATCTGAAGGATCGCTTCCTCCCATATGTACTTGCCTGAACTGTAAGGTCATCTTCAGGGTTCCTTCTCCGTGAGTCCATGTCAAAGGAAGTGAGGCGGGAGGGCTTTTTCTGCTGTGGCGCCTTAGCTGTGAAATGAGCTTCCTTGAGAGGTTTGCCCGGCACCTGCGTTGTACTCTTTCCATTGCCAGGTGAAGACCTTTTTATTTTCCAAGTATTTTAGAATTTTAACTCTGCTGTTTTAACGCTGTATTTTAAAACTACGCATTGCTGCTTGGTTTTGCTCTGGTTGTACTTTTACATAGCGGTCATAAGCTTCCATATTTTATACTATACCTTTGTGGTTTTAATTTTTGACAACCACCCAGAGCTTTGGCTCGTGGGCAGTATGGAAGTGAAATAAATAAATGCATAAACTAATGAAGGACGTCCTTATCCTGGTGAGCTGCTCCTTTTAATATGACCACAGGCCCCTCGCATGTGCTTCCGTCCAGGATGGCCAACCTGCCAACGCCCACCTGCTCTCTGGGCCTCTTGTGCTCTGCGGAAGAAGCAGGACAAGCCCAGTTCCAGGAAAACTGACGTGGAAAGACACCCCAAGAGTCAGGGTGGGTGCTGCTTTTGGAAGAGAATGCTTCTTGGTTCATTTATTCCTATAAGTGGCTGGCCAATGCCACTTCGGCTACCTTCTGTAAACTGCCCACAGAGCTTCAGCTATGGGGCAGAATAGAAATGTAATAAATAATAATTCACCCCACCCCAGTTGCTGCCACCGTGCCTCAGCAATTCTGCTTGGAAATGGGGGGTTCAAAGAGCCCCTGGTGACCCAGCACAGCCTGCTTGACAGGCTTTGAAGAGCCCGATCCTGCTGGGTGAGCAAGTGCATGCGCCCCACTGCATGTTTCCCCCCTCTCACAAGTGTTTTAACCACAGGCTGCTCTCTGGCACCTCAAGCCATGGGGCTCCCTGCCTGTTCAATGTCATGCACTGATGAGGGCCGGGGACCCTTCTGGGGACATCTGCTTGGCTGCTGGAGGAACAGAAGGCTGAGCTAAGTGAGGCTGCATTCATAGAAGTATAGCTTCCAAATCGCATGAGGTACTGGTTCCCCTCTATTTGGCACTGGTTTAGGCCTCATCTTGAGTGTTGTGTTCAGTTCTGGGCACCACAATTCAAGAAGGACGCAGACAAGCTGGAGCATGTTCAGAGGAGGGCAACCAGGATGATCAGGGGTCTAGAAACCAAGCCCTATGAAGAGAGACTGAAAGAACTGGGCATGTTTAGCCTGGAGAAGAGAAGATTGAGGGGAGACATGAGAGCACTCTTCAAATACTTAAAAGGTTGTCACACAGAGGAGGGCCAGGATCTCTTCTCGATCCTCCCAGAGTGCAGGACACGGAATAATGGGCTCAAGTGATAGGAAGCCCGATTCCAGCTGGACATCAGGAAAAACGTCCTGACTGTTAGAGCAGTACGACAATAGAACCCATGACTTAGGGAGGTGGTGGGCTCTCAAGAGGCAGCTGGACAGCCATCTGCCAGGGATGCTTTGAGGAGGATTCCTGCATTGAGCAGGGGGTTGGACTCGACGGCCTTGTAGGCCCCTTCCCACTCTGCTAATCTATGATTCTATGAGGCCCTCTTCGGTCAGACCCTGCACGGTTCTTCTTGCGCTCTCGGCTCTTTATTCTGGCCTCCCGCCTGAAGCCGCGCCCCGCCTGACTCCGCCGGGGCATCGTATCCCAAGCACAGAGGGTTGTGCTTCGACTTCACAGAATGACTGACTGAAGAGTAGGGATTCAGTCCCTTTTTAAAATACAAAACACACTTTTATTTATTCGTTTGTTTCTCATTAAAAAACAAAGTTTTACAGCACCTGAACTATCTTGGGTAGGATCAGCTTTATACATCCCCAAGACATTTCCCTCTGAAGCAACATCTGGCCCTGAAGTTTGAGCTTGCAATAAAAAAGCAAGGAGCAGCTCCTGAGCACCAGAGGCAGGGCACGGGCAGCGAGACCCTCCTGCCCCGACTGGCCCCAAGGAACGCTGCCTCCAACCCAGCTGCTTGCCTGGCGGCCCTTCCACCCCTTCCGGCAGAAGCCCAGGACGCCCTCCTCGGCCCGCCAGAGGCTCCCTTGCCAGGTCCTTCTGCCAACAAGTCTTCCACATAGCCAAATCCGGGGCCGCGGAGAAAGCTCAGGACCGCACCACACTGCGGACTCAGCCTCCTTACACCATTTGCTTGCCTGGAAGCAATCCCTCCCCACACAGCGGGGCAAGGAGGCTGGGCATTTCCACCCTCAAGCGCACCGCCTTCGGAGAGCTGGCCGGCAGGGACTGCATTCCTTTGCTCCCTTTGCCACCTCCTGCTAGAAGGCAGAACTTTGGGGCGCTGCTGTGACCCACGTACTCTGCCTGCCCCCCGACACCAAGGGACGCCAACTGGCCCTCCGCCCTCCCTCCGCAGCTCAGGATGGCTCCCCTGCTCAGCCTCTGAATGGGTCCCGGCAGGGATCGACGGCGGCAGCAGCAGCAGCAACAGCAGCAGCTCTCGCTTCTGGAGATCTGCTAGAAGCCACGGCCTGACCAATGGGAGTAGACAGAGCAGGGGGAGGGAGGGAGGGAGGGAGGGGGATGACACGCCACGGCCAGGGAGGGGCCAGCAGAGAAAGAAGGGCTGGGCTGGGGAGGACGTCCCCCTGGGAGCAGCCAGCTTCACCTTGGGACCGGGACTCCCACCCACCCCGCACAAATGCCGAGGGCTGCAGAGAGGGAGGGATCCTGCACAGGGACAGCAAAGGACGGGCAGGGCCGAATCCTGCTCGCCCCCGCTTAGGCCCTCAGTCCACCTGGGCGAGGTCGAAGGGCTCGAAGGCTTGGCGGAAGGCTTGGGCTGCAGCGGCTTCCTCCTCTCGTCCTGCCTGGCAGCTCCTCCAGTCGGCCCGGCCGGGCATGCCCAGGACGGCCTCGCTGGCCAGAACCTCCCTGAAGAGCAGAAGGGGGACGCCCAGGCGGGCATCAGGAGCCACCCTCACTCAGAAGCCCACCAACGGGCTGCCTGGCCAGCCATCCACCTCCTCCCCAAGCCACGCTGGAGGAGTGGGGGGCCAGGGGGCCCATCTGGATGCAGAGAAGGAGACGGGAGCAGTGGAAGCCAGCCGAGGAGGGGAGGGCAGGGGAGGGGAGGGGAGGGAGGCTGGGGTGGGCCCCCACTCAGCCACGGCTTGCCCCCAGAGCAAGGCGCCCCCCCCGGGGCATTTTGAGGGCGTTCCACAAGCCAAGCGGCAAGAAGGGAGGCGGGATCTCAGGGACACAGCTAAATTCACTAACCTTCCAAACTGCAGGGGAAAGTTTTTCCCAATTCGATGGAAGAGTTTCTCTCCATTGTCCAGCTCAACATAAAAATACGGCGTTCCTGGCTGAACAATCTGAAAGACGATCACGCGATGCATTTCTACACAGACGCATCCCTTGGGCTGCTGCTGCTGCCGCCGCCCCCTCCGCCCCCCAGGTTGTAACAGGACCCAGGAAAAGTGGAGGGCTGGGCCAATCCCTTGGGGAGCTTTACAGGGCCCCGCCCCCGCCCCAAGCAGAGCGCAGGACCAGCGGCTGCACCAGACGCAGGCAGCCAGGGAATGGAGGTCAGCTGCCGCCGCCGCCGCCGCTTTCCAGGGCGTGGAGGAGCAGCTGCTGCATCGAAGGCTACCGAAGAAGAGGTGTCTTCTCCCTGGGGAGCGTTATCCGTGGGGGAGCCAGGGACACCCCCGCCCAGGAATCGGCCTAGCAATCATCTGTCCCTCAAACAGCGGCAGCAGCCCCGGGGCCCTCAGCCAGGCCAGCAGCAGCGCGCCTTCCCTCCAGCAGATTCCCGGCACGGTCAGGGGTCACGGCGGGAGCAAGAGGCTCCATCGGACGTCCTCTGCCCCGCACACCACCCCGGGACAGAGGCAGGAGTCCAAAGCGGAAGAAGCACCGCCCCCGCCCCGCCTCAGCATCCGGCCAGCCGCCCAACAGACGCGCCAGGCCCGAGGGGAACGAGGAGGAGCCCGTGAGGTCGGGATCCAGCCCTCTGCCCGCTCGACGCCATGGGCAGAACCCCCCGCCACCCGTGCAGCCACTGCTGGGCCCCACCTGCTTGAGAGCCGAGTGCGCCGGGATCTCCAGCAACTCCATCTGCTGCTCCTCCGCTTGGACTATGAAGGCCTCCTTGAGGTCTTCGGTCGTGCAGCAATCCTGGGGTACTGGAACCACCTAGGAGAGCCACCACACGGACAGGACGTGGGAGTCAATCGAGGGGCACCCGAGGGAGAGCGTGGGTGGAGCCCACCACCCGCGGGGAGCTCCATCACAGGGGGCCCACAGGGCACCCCTCAGCCTAGCATTTCATCATGGGAAAGGCAAGCGCCTCCCTTGCAGGCTTAAACTTATGAGACCTGTCTGTGGGAGGTGAGTGACAGAGGACCCTCGTCGTCTCTGCAGGAGCCCTCCGTGCCCTCGTTTCCTTGACACTCTGCGTGGTAGCTGGATGCCGCCCAGACACTGTCTCTGGCCGGCCAGGTACGCACCACCACGGTTGCCCAGGACGTGCCTCTGCGCCCCATGCCCATCTGCAGCTACCCAGGCCCGCAAGAGACCTCGGAGCCACAGCCGTGCTTCGCTGCAGGGCAGAGACGGGGCCCTCCCGAGGTCCGGGGCCACTCAGGTGAAGCTGCCTCACCTGAAGCTGAAGGTGCTGGCTCCTGTAGTTCCTCTCGTAGGCCACGCACCTCTTCCCCTTGGCCCTGAAGAACTTCTTCAGAGCGGACTTGTACCGATCGACTTCGTCCACCGCCTCCGAGGCGAGCTCCACCATCGACTGACAGTGCCGGATGGGCAGAATGAGGACGTGATCGGGGGACAAGCCCCCCTTGGCCAGGGCCAGGTAGCACTAGGGCCAGAAGAGCGGAGGCAAACAGTCACGAGGAGGCTCAGCTCCGCCTCCGCCGGCGAACGCAGGGAACGAGGGCAATCCCCAGCCACAGAGCTGAGGCTGACCCCGGGACATTGCCCCGTCTCAGCCTGGCTGACCACCAAACACTCCAAGGCCGCCGGCAGGGCAAGGCGGAGCTGTGTCTGGCAACCCAGGAGGCCTGACGGAGAACCGGCGGGCCTTCCGCCTCCCCAGCTGCAACACAGGGCGACCGGGCTTCTGCCAATCGCGACCAGGGAGCGCCAAGAAGAGCCAACACGGCCTGCCTGCAGCCCTCAGGTGGAAGTGCTGGCGGTGGCGGCAGCATCTAGAGAGGGCATCACATTCAGCCCCGGAGCGCCTAGGGCTCTCCACTCCAGGCTGCCAACCGAGGCCGTGCCAGCTTAGCTCCAGCAGAGGTGGGCATTCAACCTGGCGCCCTCCTGAGGTCCAGCACTACAATTCCCACCAGCCCCATCCAGCAAGGCCAATCCTCGGGGATTACGAGAGGGCACTGGGCCGCCCAAGCCAGAGCTGCAGGACGTCGCGCTCCCGGACCTCCCCCGGGCCCAAGAGCCAGTCCTTCTGAGGCCTGGGGGGCGCCGAGCCCCGGAGCGGGCCAGTTGCACGAGGGTGACCCTGGGTCCCAGGCCCCACCTCCTTCCCCTCAGGCCCAGCGGCGGAAGGAGGGACTTACGTGGGTGCCAATGCTCACTACCAGGTGCTTCTCCACTTCTGGGCTCGCCAGGCAGAACCAGCAGGCGGCCGTCGGCAGCGCTTGGCAGGGGAGGGAAGCGGAGACACGTCAGGGCGGCAAAGCGACGTCGCCGCAGCCCTTGTCTGGGCCTCTGCCCACAGTGGGCGAGAGGGAGGGAAGGGGGGAGGCAACGTAGGCACGCCAGAAGCCGCCTTCTCCTGAGTCGGACCCTGAGTCCATCCAGCCCAGGACTGGCGGGCAGCTCTGCCTCCCCCCCGCCCCCCTGGGTTTCAGGCAGGAGTTCTTCCAGCCCTCCCTGGAGAGGATGGAGACGGTCCCCAAGGGGCTCAGAATCGCCCAGCTCCGCCCCTCCCGGTGCGATCTCAGGTGAACGCTGCCCTGCTTGTTCGGCTGTGTGGCCCACGCCTCATACGGGCCCACCCCAATCTGAGGCAGTTGCGAGCACTACTGAGGAAGGCGAAGCCCTCTGTCAACGTGGGGGGGGGGGCTTCCTGAGCTCTCAGTAAGTGGCTCCGCTCTGCCTGCAAGCCAGGGAGGTCGCTGCTCCCCACTGAAACGCTGCGGAAACCGATCTGATTCCTCACCCAAACATGGACATCATGCCCACCCCCCACATTTGGCTCAGGGTCTGTCAGTCCACAGCCAGGATCCTCAGTTTGGCGTACGACAGAGAAGCAGGCTGGTACTCACAGGGCTTGCCAGGGGGTCGTTTGGGCTGCCGCCCCTCGCGCCCCCCTTCCATGGGCCGCTTCCGCCCTTTCGGCTTGGTGCTCAGGTCAAAGAAAAACTGGCATGGAGGCTCCTCCTGGGGAGGCAGAAGGAAGGACTGCTTAGAGCCCCCCCACACACACACCCAATACAGAGGGGGGGAAAACATTTCAGCAGCAGATACCAAATGAATAAACGGATAAATACGCTCCTGACTAGCACAAGGGCCCCGCTCCTCAAAGCGGCTGGAAGGGGCCACCAAGGAGTCCCGGAGAAAAGAACAGAACGGACAGGCAAAGGGGCGGGGCGGGGTCCGGCTTAGCAGGGTCCTGGCTTGCTTTTCAAAAGGAAATGCAAGGCCTGAGGCAGAGGCCTCCCCCCGCCCCGCCTGCTGCAGCACCCCGCCGTTTCCCGGTTCCTTCCGCCCCTTGACCCTCTCTCTCTCTCTCTCTCTCTCTCTCCCCATCTTTGCCACTGTCCTTGGCGTGGTCGGGGTCTCAGGAGAGGTCTCGTCCACACTCTGCTTTTGCAGCCCGGCTGCTTCAGCCCCAGGGTCCCTGGCAGTGGCTGGGCCTCTGCTCCTCACCGTCGCCTTCGAGTCTTGGCCCACGTGCACACCGTGGTTTTGTGAGTGCCCCACTCTGAACTTGTAACCCAAAGCTGGCAACCCAGAGGGCAGGCACGTGCTCCCTGGGGGTTCCCAAGGCTCCGTGACCAACCAGGCCCTTTGGGAGCAAGGCAAATAGAAACACTTTGATTCCCTTTCCTTCACCCAGAACTCTGCGGGATCTACCTGTTCTGCCTCAGGCCCCGTCCCCCCCCCCATATCACCAGTGCCCCACACCCCCTCGCACCATTTCCACAGCATCCTCCACACTCCTTATTTGGAAAATGCAAATTCCCTCCCCTCTGTTGTCAGAGTGTTCGAGCAACCGCAGCAGTCCGCGTACGGGGTTGGGGTTGGGGCACTAACCAGGCATTTCCCCCACTTCTGTCAGTTAGTTTGAGATAAAGCAAGCTTGCAGCTCTTAGCACTTGTTCCAGCTGGTTGGACACTGCGAGAACACAGAGCGCTGGACTAGATGGACCCTTGGTCTGATCCAGCTTTTAGTATGCTTTTTAGGAAGTTTAGGAAGTTTAAGAGCCTCGTGTGGCGCAGAGCGGTAAAGCAGCAGTTTCTGCAGCCGAAGCTCTCCCCACGGCCTGAGTTCGATCCCAGCGGAAGCTGGTTTCAAGCAGTCGGTTCGGGTCGACTCAGCTTCCATCCTCCGGAGGTCGGTAAAATGAGTACCCAGTTAGCTGGGGGAAAGGGAATAACGGCCAGGGAAGGCAACGGCAAACCACCCCGCTATAAGGCCTGCCAAGAAAACGTCCACGAAAGCTGGCGTCCTTCCAAGAGTCAGTCATGACTCAGTGCTGGCACGAGAGGTTCCTTTCCTTTTCCCTTAGGAAGTTTTAACAATGTATACTGTGGTTTTGATCAATATTTTATGCCTTTTATACTTGTCGTTGTTCCCTGCCTTGATCAGGATGGAGAGGCGGGTAAGAAATAAAAGTATTATTATTATTATTAATTATTATTATACAACTTTCCAACTTCGTCAGTAATACATGTTTTCAATTTTCAAAAGTGAAGCACTGAAAATTGAAAACGTATATTACTGATGAAGTTGGAAACGGTGCATTCAATCCGGGGTCATCATTTAATATTACATTTATACATTTTCCCTTGTTTGTATTCTTTCATCTTTATGACATGTGTTTGTCCTTATTAATCACCAGTAACTTTGCTATATATTTATTAAACGTTTGTTAAATGTCCATTGACACTTGGAATCATAAAATAGCAGAGTTGGAAGGGGCCTACAAGGCCATCGAGTCCAACACCCTTCTCAATGCAGGAATCCACCCTAAAGCATCCCTGACAGACGGTTGTCCAGCTGCCTCTTGAAGGCCTCTAGTGTGGGAGAGCCCACAACCTCCCTAGGTCATGGGTTCCATTGTCATACTGCTCTAACAATCAGGAAGTTTTTCCTGGTGTCCAGCCAGAATTCAGCTTCCTGTCACTTGAACCCATTATTCCATGTCCTGCACTCTAGGAGGATCGAGAAGAGATCCTGGTCTTCCTCTGTGTGACAACCTTTCAAGTCCTTGAAGAGTGCTCTCATGTCTCCCCTCCATCTTCTCTTCTCCAGGCTAAACAGGCCCAGTTCTTTCAGTCTCTCTTCATAGGGCTTTGTTTCCAGACCCCTGATCATCCTGGTTGCCCTCCTCTGAACACGCTCCAGCTTGTCTGTGTCCTTCTTCAAGTGTGGTGACCAGAACTGAACGCAATACTCTAGATGAGGCCTAACCAGTGCTGAATAGAGGGGAGCCAGTACCTCCTGCGATTTCAAAGCTATACTTCTATTAATGCCCCCCAAAATAGCATCTGCCCTTCTTGCAGCCACATCACACTATTGGTTCCTATTCAGCTTGTGATCTACAACAATTCCAAGATCCTTCTCGTTTGTAGTATTGCTGAGCCAAGTATCCCCCATCTTGTAACTGGGCCTTTGGTTTCTATTTCCTAAGTGCAGAACTTGGCATTTATCCCTATTAAATTTCATCCTGTTGTTTTCAGCCCAGCGCTCCAGCCTATCAAGATCACTTTGAAGTTTGTTTCTGTCTTCCAGGGTATTAGCTATCCCACCCAATTTGGTGTCATCTGCAAATTTGATAAGCATTCCCTGCACCTCCTCGTCCAAATCATTAATAAAAATGTTGAAGAGCACTGGGCCCAGGACTGAGCCCTGCGGCACCCCACTCGTTGCCTCCCTCTAGTTTGAGAAGGTTCCATTGATAAACACTCTTTGAGTCCGATTCTGTAGCCAACTGTGGATCCACCTAATAGTTGTTCCATCTAGCCCACTTTTAGCTAGTTTGCTGATCAGAATGCCATGGGGGACTTTGTCAAAAGCTTTGCTGAAGTCAAGATTCTGTAAATCGCCCAGAGAGCTTCGGCTATGGGACGATATATAAATTTAATAAATAAATATAAATAAATAAGATATATGACATCCACAGCATTCCCACAGTCCACAAGGGAGATTCCCTGATCAAAGAATGAGATCAGGTTAGTCTGGCAGGATTTGTTCTTGACGAATCCATGCTGGTCTCTAGTAATCACTGCACTGTTTTCAAAGTGCTTACAGACTGTCTTCTTTATCATCTGCTCCAAAATTGTCCCAGGGATTAATGTCAGACTGACTAGTCTGTAGTTCTGGTTCCTCCTTTTTGAAGATGGGGACAACGTTAGCCCTCCTCCAGTCGTCTGGCACCTCATCCGTCGTCCATGATTTCGCAAAGGTTAATAGACAGTGGTTCTGAGCGTTCTTCTGTTAGCTCCTTCATTACTCTAGGATGCAGATATTCTGGGGATAAGACATCGCTACCACGACAAGTAGCCTCATCTCTCCTGGATGTGTCTAACCCCCCTTTTAAAGCCATCCGAAGGTGTGGCCCTCACTGCATCTGATGGTTCCAAATTGCCTAGCTTAACTATGCACCGTCTGAACAAGGACTTCCTTCTTACCTGACCTGAATGTCTTGAAACTATTCACCCCAGTCGTGGAAATTTGGGGTGGGGCCGTGGCTCCATGGCAGGAGAGCCCCTGCTTTGCACGCAGGAGCTCCCAGGTTCAATCCCTGGCAGCCTCTCCAGGCAGGGCTGGAAGAACGCTTCCTTGAAGCCCTGCCCGAAGAGCCGCTGCTGCCAGCCAGAGTCAACAATACTGGACTGGATGGAGCAAGGCAACTCTGGCGCCGCATAACACAGCTTCCTATGTTGCACTGTAGCTCCACAGGCTGCTCTGAAGGGCAGTTACAGCACCTCGTGAGAAATTCAGCACATGATCAGAGTTTATAAACACACATGCTATGCGAGCAGCGCACTCCCAGTACCTTTGTATCTGGCAACAGGTGAGCACAACTCTCGCCACCCCCAGGCCGGCGGTAGGGGTTCTCAGTGGCGTCTTGCGGCTGTTTGACCAGCTCCGTGGCATCCATGGAACTCATCGGAAGGATGCTGAAGGCGTAGAGGTACTGGAGGAAGCAAGACAGGGCAGGAAGGAGCAGAGTTTCACTCAAAGGGACTGTGGGGGCCGCCACCTCGCTTTTCAGCCCTTCCTTAAACTAGAAATAGCCAGAGGGCGGGAGGATCCTCGCCTCGGGCCCTTCTTTGAGCCACCCTCAAAGTCCCGGCAGACATGCCACTAAACCCAGGGGGGGGGGGGCAGCACAGGGCTGGTGGAGCTGGGGAAAAGCACCTCACCAAAGAAGCATCAGCAGAAGGCTCAGCAAATAGCTGACAGAGGGAGAGGAATTAAAAATGGGTGGGGCAGGAGGAGAGTGCCATGAACATTATCACACCAAAAGGCATAACACGGGAAGGTGAACAACAGAGCCAACACCAGAACACGCTTAAAGCAGGCTCATCTTCCTCCAGTGCAAGCAGCAAATGCAAAGCAAATAAAGGCCATGCTTTAAAATGGAAAGACAATGATTAGTTTTGCAATTCTAGTCGTATAGGAAGCCTCGGGTGAGGGACAGAGGACGGTTAAGAGCAGCTTGTGCCCAGCGCTCTCCTCCGTTCAGGCTGGAAAGACATGGAGGAGGAGGAGGAGGAGGAGGAGGGCAGGCGTCTCCTTACCTTCCTCTTGTCTGCGTTGCCAACGTTGGCTAGGGCAATGAACCTGCTGACATGCTGGGCCGTTTCCTGGAGAACGGCGTGGTTTCTGCCAGAGACAAGGGGAAAGAGGCATTTTGCAGAAGTGCCACACACAACCCAGTGCGAAATCCGGGCAGAGCTTGGCTTCCTCAAGAGCTGTTCAGCCAGTCACATCTTCAAATCCTCCAGGAAACACTCAACAGATGTAAGAACATCAGAAGAGCCCTGATGCTGGATCAGACCAAGGGGGCCTCTAGTCCAGCACTCCGTTCCCACAGAGGCCAAGCAGCTGTCGGCCAGGGACCCACAAGCAGGACAGTGGCAAGTCGTTGAATTCAATGCAACACTTCAAGAAGGACACGGATGAGCTGGAGGGAGTTCAGAGGAGAGCACAGGGATGTTCAGGGGTCTGGGAACAAAGCCCTATGAGGAGAGACTGAAAGAAATGGGCATATTTAACCTGAGGGGAGACACGATAGCACTCTTCAAATACCTGAAAGGTTGTCACACTGAGGAGAGCCAGGATCTCTTCTCGATCATCCCAGAGTGCAGGATACGGAATAATGGACTCATGTTACAGGAAGCCAGTTTCCGGCTGGACATCAGGAAAAACCTCCTGACTGTTAGAGCAGTGCGACCATGGAACCCATGGCCTAGGGAGGTGATGGGCTCTCCCACCCGAGAGGCCTTCAAGAGGCAGCTGGACAGCCATCTCTCAGGGATGCTTTGAGGTGGATTCCTGCATGGAGCAGGGGGCAGGACTCTACTCTACTCAACTCTACTATTCTGTGATTCTGTGAATGCTACCCCAAACTATTACAACTCCAATCCCATCCTTTGCCCTTTGGGGGAAACAACACTTGTATAGGTGACAAAAATGAGGGCTGTCCTAATGACAGGGCTGTCGTTTCTATTGGGGCTTCCACTTTTGCTAGCCATTCAGCTGTTTCAGGACCAGCCCGCTTCCTGCCATATGGCATGTTATCCAACAAGGACTACAGAGGCCCCTTCTTCCCTGCCAGGTCACACAGGGCTCAGGGAGCTTCCAATTCTTCTAGCCAACGTCCCTTCTATACTCGAGATGAACTCGACTAGCATCCCAGGGCAGAGGCTCCGGAGAAGGTAGGGTTCTCTTTATAGGGTTGTTTTATAGATTGAGTGGCACACTGCTAAAGGTCTAGCTGAACCCTGATGAGGCAGCTACGGTGTTCAGGCACAGATATTTACTTCCAGTTGAGCTGCTGAGGGTCGGGGCCCACCGAGACCACGGCCACAACCACAAAATCACCTCCAACCATTGCTAGGGTGTAACAGTGGAATTAACTGGAAGACGTTATTTTCCACTAACCATGGAAATTTTACAAACAGACGAATCGTACCACTTAATATACATAACTAACACTTTGCTTCCGTTTGGAAATGTGTCATTTATTCACAAAAATCATCACGCAAGATTCTACCTACCTATAAGGAAGTCTTTCATAATAGACCTTCTGCAGTGCAGCAAAATGATATCTGGGCTTCAGACTTGTGGCTAGTAGAGATACTAGCCCTGAGCCACATCTCTTGGTGTCCACGCCTCCCTATCAAGAAAGCAAGCACAAATACTTTGCTCTACATTCCCCTGGGCTTATTAAGAGGAGGGGGACGGAAAGGGTGCCCACAGCATCCCCATCCCCATGCTCCACGGACTGCACCACCAGGGCTGTGGGGGGCGGCAGTGAGGGCGCTCAGAGCATGCTGTGGCATGGCCTAACCAGGGTAACAGTCTCGGCCACCCCACCCCCACTTGCCATGTGGCTCATGCTGTAAGCTCTGTCCATGATCAGTGGGCTCTGGCATAGTTTTGCCTGGGATGGTGCCGGCTGTCATTTTTACAGCAGTCTGCTCTCACTATATTATTGTTGATTTTTTAATTCTGAACCCAGATTTACATTCATCCTCACTAACACATTCCAATTGCAGAATGTACGATAGGACACGCAAGTCCCTTCCACTCCAGACGGAATACTTACAGGACTATTCCCAAAAGTCTCCACAGCCTTGGGCCAAGGAGACGTCAGCAAGATGTCCACACCTCTGAACTTGGAGGAGGACCGCAAGGAGGACTTGAGATCGGCCACGTCCTTGGCACTGAAGCAGTGGGCTGGGGCCGGCTCCGCGGCAGACTCCGTCCCACTGAGGTAGGCAACCTGCAGCCCAGAGGCTCCGCTGAAGACTCCTTTGCGTCCTAGACATGGAACGGAATGGGACCGTCAGGCAGGAAGCTCTGCGTAAAAAACACGTGTAGACAACGTGCCCAAGCCTTGGACGCTGCACCCTCCGGCTCAAAAGCAGGCACAGAGAGACTGCCCAAGGGCCGGGCCATTGACGGGAACTCTGGTTTATTAATTACATTCCTGGCTCACACAAGAGTCCCTCTGCCTTGTGCCAAAAGAAACTGAACCGGGGTGATTATGGCGTCAGACAGCCCAACTCCAGGGGCAGGAGGCTCAGCGAAGAGAAGTCAGAGGTCAGGCAAAGTGACACATTACAGCTTTCTCGGGAGGAGTCTGGAAATGCTGGATGAGGAGAGCCCTGGGTGGGGCACTGCTCCTGCCCCCCTTCCCACCCACCCCTACGGGTTCCTTCTGTAGGCTGGCAGGAGCCTGAGAAGCACAGGCCTTTGCTCTGCTCTGCCTCCAAGGAACGTGCCGGTGGCAGCTCTCTGCCCAGGCTCAGGCCCAACTGAGGGAGGACGGAGGCGAGGGGATCCCCAGCCCTGATTAGACACAGCAACGTCACAGTTGGAACGACCAAGGAGAAAGCAGTTGCTTGTGGGATACAGATAACACTCGCACCTTGCTGGCTCAAAAGGGCACACCTGCACTCGCTGTTCCCACAGAGCACAAGGGACCCCAAAGTGGTCCCAACCCCTCAGCAGCAGCAGCAGCCACCGCCAGCTCCTGTTCGCCTCCTGGGAGCGTAAGAAGTTCTCAAAGAGCTGGGGGTGGGGAACGTGGCAGTAGCAGGCCCAGCCACACCAAGGAAGCGGCTCCCACCTTCCCACGGAAGGGCTCCCATCAATGTCTTGGGGAAAACCACGCAAGAATCACAACTTCACATTCACCCCACTGAGCCGCATCCATCAACGTGCCACTTCCAAATTACCCAGATAAGTGATGTTCTCAGCTAGTTCGCATCCACTGACATCTGGAAAACGACACACCGTTTCATGGCTGTTGGCACCCAGCACGTAGGTCTGTATAGGAGCTGAGGAAGACAAAGCCACCAGCCACGTGAGGTCACAGTTGCACTGGCAAAGAAAGGCACAAAGGCCCGGCAGGGGGCAAGGGGGAAATTTGGGGGGAAATGCCCAAGGGCTTGTTTTCCCTAAGGGCTTTTCTTTGGAAAAGTCAGACATTTCTGAGAAGGCTGAAAAAAATGTCTATGAAATATTCTCCCTTTTGGAACAAGACAAAAGCTTTTAAAGATAAGGTTCCACTTGGTCAAAACATGGAGTAGGAACATTCCTGCAGCATTAGAGGATAATTTCCAGTGTATACTGCAGATGTACAAATGTTTCCAGCGTCAGTATAGGAAGTTGAACTCAATATCCAAGCATGCCGCTAGTCCTCAATATTGCGACTGCCCTGTCCCTTTTTCAAGGCACTTCCTTTTCTTTTTTAAATTGGTGGCTTCTGCTTTGAGCTTTTATTTTCTCCTGCTTCCCAGATAGCGAAACTCAAGAGTCACGGGATCAAGGAGCACACGATGCTCGGGTGGGGCGGGGCGGTGGTGGTTCTGCAGCTTGGTCAAGTACCGGGCAGATTCTCAATTTTGCTTGTATAAAAGCAAGAGAGCAATCCTAGGATTTCATGGGGATTCCTGGTTCCGAGGCCAGAGGCAGTGCACCTACCTTGCACCCCAAGGAGTCCAAGCTTCCCGCTCCTTCGCAGCCGCACAGCGCGCAGAGAGAACCGGGGCGGAGGCTTCCCTGGGCTCGCAAATGTGAGCTCGGGGAGGAGGGAAAGGGGGCATGAGAGGGGGGGAAGGGGGGGCTTTCACCACCTCCCCAGCCTCATTCCTTCCCCCTCCCTGACACCCTCAGCCACATGGGCAGAAAGGCGGGGCCTAGCTGTATGACAGAGCAGAAGATGGGGGGCAACTCCTGCTCTACTCTGGATACCCAGAGCGGATGTGGCAGGACTGCGTGCGCCTTAAGGCATTTATACAGTCCTATGTGTGCTTACCTGGGACTAAGCACCAGTAAATAGAGTGGGCCTTACTTCTGAGTAGACGGGCAAATGATTGCTATGTACAGTTCATTAAAAGGCCAAATACTACAATTTTACATGCTAAACAAGTTAGAAATGATGCCTTTTAAGTTGTTAGAGCAGTAAATTAGGTTTAATATGAAAGTAAGCATTGTGTACATTTCAATTTGTACTAAAATCTTTTCCCTCCTGCCAAAGAACCTTCCCCACCACCTACTGGGGGAGAAAAACACATTTTCTCTCCATGGCTTCAAAATTTCCAGAAATTTTTCCTCTGCTCACAAAAGTCCTAGCAGGGGGCAGGAGGTGAGGCAGGAAAGCCCCTGCCCCACTGAGACTGCAGGGACCATACAGGCGGTTTGTTTCAGACACAGTCCCGTCTTTTGTAAGTAGGTTCAATGACCAGGGTGGAAAGCCTAAATGGGAACCCTGCTCCCTGAGGAGTTTTGTACGAGGAATGGGTGGGTTTTTTGGAGGGGGGGGAAGGGTGAACGCTTGGAAGCGGATGCAGCCACACGAGCCCCAGCCTGACAATGTACAGCCCAGACCCAGGCTGACCACCTGAACAAGAGCGGAGGCTGGGGGAAAGAGACTCCGTCCCGCCTGCCAACACCCTAACCCCCAGCTGCACAAGCAAGAACTTCAGCCGCAAGGCCGGACAGACAGGTCCTGCTGGGCAGTTCTTGTGGAGGGTGACTTTCCGTACCTTTCTTGGCTCCTCTTTGGTAATCGTCCCACTCTGAGTCTTGAGCAGAGCCAAAGAAGTTCCCCACACACAAGAGGAGCTAGAGCAGGATTCCAAGGAAAGACGTGCAGTTAAGGACTTAAAACGAACACAGGAAGGACTGTCTGTTTAGGTCTTCACGTTTGCACCCAGCCTCCTGGCAGCACAGACTGGGATCCATGGAGCTTCCCTCCTAAACAACACCCAGCTTGGCAAGGGAGGCAATACCTCCTCCTTAGCACCACATGGATGGTGCATTGGCCCAGCCTTGCATCCTTACAGGGAAAAAGCAGCATTTCTCCATGTTGAGCACCTCTGCCCCCTCCCCACTCGCTGTCACTTCACCCAAGCATTTATGCCTAATGTGTATTTCTATAGGTGCAGTATGCTGGAATTTTGGAAGAGGCAGGGGACACTGCCAGTGGAATATCCTCCGAAGAATCTATGGGATGGAGTGGGGGTTGAAGCCATTTGTATGTTTGAATATTTTCTTTATAATGTGAAATCTACTCTTATGCAAATTTTGCAAATGCCAGCTATGATTTTCTTGGCTTGTAAAGCAGAAGCAAATTATTTATTTACTTATTTATGTAATAGATTGATAGACTCCTTACCATTTTACAAAAAATCTCTAAGGGGCTTATAATAAATACAAAAACATTTCTATAAAATGAGAACTCACACCACCATGATTAACAGCGGAATCAACAGGGAAGGCCTGAGTGAAGAGATGAGTCTTCCACTGGCCCTCGAGGGTGCTACACGAAGAACAGAACCACAGCATAGCAGAGCTGGAAGGAGCCTCTAAGGCCATCGAGTCCAACCCCCTGCTCAATGCAGGAACCCACCTGAAAGTATCCCTGACAGATGGCCGTCCAGCTCCTGAACACTGAGTGGGGTGGGGGAGGGAGCTTCATAAGGTGGGTGCCACCACAGGGAAGGCTCGCTTCCAGGTGGCTGCAAGACAGCAATCTGTCCCTTGTGGTACAACTAGCAAGGCCTCCTCTGATGATCTTAACAATTTCACAGGACTATATCCACCAGGTAACCTGGTCCCAAGCTGTTCTGGGCCCTATATGCCAACAGCAAGAGACTGAACTTGGCTCGGTAACTAATAGATAGCCAGTGCAGCTGGTTCAGCACCGCGGTAATATGCGCACGGCCAGGTGCCCCACCCAGCAACCTGGTTGCTGCATCCTGCATCGGCTGCAGTTTCCAGGCTAAGACCGAAGGCAGCCCCACAGAAAGTGCACTACAGTTACCTCAACGTGAGGTTACCAATGCACGGACTACAGAGGTCGGGCTAACCCTGTCCACGAAAGGAGCGCCTTGTACTGGAACAGGTAACAGGCGCTCCTTGCCACAGAAGCCACTTGGGCCTCTAACGACAATGATGAGCCCAGGAGCACCCCCAGACGATGGACCTGGCTTGTTTTTGTTTTTGCCTGAAGGAATGCAACCCTGTCTAGAACAGGCAAGCTCCCCAATTCCTGAACCCGGGAACCACCACCCATAGCGCCTCTGTCTTGCCAGGAGTCAGTCTGTTTGTTGGCCCTCATCCAACCCAGGCGCAGGTGCAGAACGTGCACAGCCTCTGCTGATTCAGGGGTAACGGAGAAATCGGGGAGGGGTGTGTGTCCACAGCACAACATGACAGCAGCAAGGAGGCAGGCTGCAGAGGGGATGCATTCGTGGCTCAGCCTGCTGCAGCTGAAACAAGGCGCCCGGCAGCAGCCCTCCAAGGCTCCCCGATACACTGCGGCAAAGGCTGTTGTGGGCTGCCGTCTACTTCATCAGATGCGCAAAGTGTTACTTTTGGTGCGTTCTTCCAGTGGAACTGCCGCAGGCTGGAAGGCCTCAGGATAGGGGAGGGAGGGAGGGAGGGAGGGGAGAGCCGTGCCCCCCTCCCCCCATCGCGAAGCAAGCCCTGCGCCTCCCAAGATCGGTCTGCCACCACGCTGGGCCCACCTGCCCGCCGCCGGGGGAGATGCCGGTGCGCCAGGCAGGACTTACGTCGAATTCTCCGCTCTTCTTCTGCACCGCCTGGACTCTGGCGAACAAGGCGCCCAGCTTCCCTTCCACATCCCCGCAGGCCAGCCTGAGGAAAGAAGCGCGTCAGTCCTGCTGCGAGGTTGCCGGGCGCGGGGGAAGGGTCCCCTGCAGAGGCAGCCCCGGGGGTGGGGTGGGGTGGGGGTCCCCACCTGGCCTGGGATCTGCTGGGGGGAGGTCAGGATCGGGCGCATGGCCGGTGGGGGAGGGGGAGACGTCTTCCGTCCCGGGGTTGGGGGGCAAATGCAAGGCGGGAGAAGCGAGGCAGGGCTCCTGCGCCGTTAAGAACTCCGCCTGGGAGGGGGCCTTGCGCAGGGGCAGCTTCCCGCTGCCGTCGCCCTCCTGCCCGCGGCCCGAAGGACCCTCATCCCCATGGGCGCCCCGTGCCCTCGCCCAGCGCTGCCCTCGCACCACCCATGAGGACTAGGAGCTTGGTTCTGCCCTGGCGGCGGAGGGCAGCGCGCGGGGCGGGGGCGTCGGGGGAGGACGGGGAGCGCCCCACACCCTGACCCCTGTCCTCCTCACACGCGCAGAGGCTTCCCCGGCGCCATCTTGGTGGAGGCGCCCGCGAGCACTTCCGGTGCGCTGGCCAAAGGGCTCCGCCGGGCTCCGCTGCTCGAGAGCCGCCTCCGGCTCCTGCTCCTGCTCCTGCTCCTGCTCCTGCTCCTGCCGCCTTCGCCCTCTCGGGGACGGGACGATGCCCGGAGCGAGCGCGGGGAGCCGGGCGAGGGGCCTGGGCGGGCCGGCGGGGGCGGCGGCGGCGGCGCTGCTGCTGCTGCTGCTGCTCTGGGCCTCGGTGCACAAGGTGGAGGAGGGTCACCTGGCCGTCTACTACAGGTGAGCCTGGGCGGGGGCACGAGCCCTTCCCCCACTGCAACCACCGGGGGGGAGGGGCACGAGCCGCAAGCCAGAGCCTCCCCCGCCGCCCCCCCGCCCCCCCCCCCCCGCGTCACGGCAGGCGAAGAAGAAGAAGAGAAGCCGCCCGCTGACCCCATTGGGGGGCACTGCCCCCTCCCCTCAGGCTGCCTGCCTGCCCCCCCCTTGGGGCCCGGGCGCAGCGGAGGGGGGCCGCGAGGGTCCCGCCAGGTCCTCCGGGGCGGCTGTTTCCCCGGGGAACTCCCCGCCTCAGCCTGTGCGCCTTGTGCTTGCTCCTGGCAGGGGAGGGGCGCTGCTGGACACCCTGAGTGGGCCCGGGTACCACATCATGCTGCCCTTCGTCACGATGTGCAAAGCGGTGCAGGTCGGTGCCCTCCTGGGGGGCGCGGGGAGGGGAGGGGAGGGGGCGTGAGGCCAAACGGGCCGGCCGGGCTGGGTCGCTGGGGTCCGCAGCGGCCCCTGAGACGAGGTTCCCCCCGGATGCCCCTGGCTCATGGCGCCCCGCCAGGCACCTGGCCCGGGTGGTGCTCAGCACCGTGCCCGCAGGAGGGGATCCGCTGCCCCTCTTGCAGGCTGCGCCAGGGCCAGCGCCGGCCTCCCCCGCTAAAGCGAGCTGCGGGTTGCTGGCAGTGGCGGTGGCTGCCCAGAAGAGCAGGCGGGACCCAACTGGGCCCTTGGCACCTCTCTGGCCAGCGGGAGCCTCTCTCCTGCTCCGCTCCCGCTCAGGCTCGTGTGCTCTCTTTCAGACTACGCTGCAAACAGACGAAATAAAGAATGTGCCTTGTGGGACGAGGTAGGAGGCCTTTTGCGCGTTCTTCTTGTGACTCCGGCAAGGGGCCGCCTGCAGCTCGGTGGCGGCGGGGGTGGCGTGCGGATCCTGCCTGCGCAGCCCTTGGGCCGCATGCCTCCTCTCTGCGTTTCCTTGGGAGGCGAGGCCTGGCCAAGCCACCTGCTGCTCTGGCAGAGCCAGCGCTGTGCCCTGGGCATGGCTCTGTCAGAAGGCCTTTCGTCCAAAGGCCGTTTCCTTCACGGCTGCTGCAGGCAGCAAACACACACACACACACACAGAGAGACACCCATCCGAGAGGGCTCCTCTCCGGGACTACTGGAGACGCGCCAAGGCCGGCCTGTCCGTTTTGGTTGGATAGGCTGGTCGAGTGCCTGGCGTGGCTCTTGTGACTTCGTGCCTGGCAGCTGTCACGCCAGGAGAACCTGGGCAAAGGGCGGGGGCCAGGCGTTTGGGCCTGCCGCAGATTCCGGCATTTCTCTCCCTCTATGCTTAGTACTGACAGTCGGTCCCCACAATTAAGCTCCGGGGTCAGCCACAGGCGGTCTTCCCCTCTGCACTGCCGCTGGGGTCGTAAATTGGCAGCTGTGCCCATGACAGCTTGCTCAGCTCACGGCTCCATCACGCACATCTCCAGTGAGGCAGGCTGGGTGGAAACCCTTTGCAAGGATTCATGGTCTGGAGGGAGGTGTTGGTGGGGCTGTAGCCCAGCTGGGCCGCCTGGGCCACCCCCCACCCCATGTGCTTATGGATGGGTAAAGGTGCAAAGTCCTTTGGGTTCTCCCTGTGTGCCCCCCCTCGAACTCGTAGTTCTGGACCTGAGAGGAGAGCAAGAGGCTGCCCCCCCGCCCCCCCAGTCCAGCTACAGTCCGACGTCTTCGGCATCAAAAGGCTAATGGGGCTGGAGCTTGGTCTGCCTTCCTCTTAAGCAGGGGGTGGGTGTAGGGTGGAGCAGAGAGCCTTGCGTGCACAGGCAGAAATGAAACCAGGCCACTGTGGGCATGAGCTGGTCAGAGCAGAACATGCTGGATAAGAACGGTTCGGCCAGGCTCCGTGGGGTGGGGTGGGGACAGCACCTGAAGCCCCTGTGCAGCAGCGGTGCCATGAAGGAAGGCGTCTCTTTGCCAGCATAGCTCACCTCCCTCTTTGGCTTCTTCATAGAATCATTAAATAGTGGAGTCGGAAGGGGCCTGTAAGGCCATCGAGTCCAACCCCCTGCTCAATGCAGTGGATTCCTGCATCGAGCAGGGGGTTGGACTCGATGGCCTTGTAGGCCCCTTCCAGCTCTGCTATTCTATGATTCTATGAAAGCATCCCGGACAGGTGGTTGTCCAGCTGCCTCTCAAAGGCCTCTAGTGTGGGAGAGCCCACGACCTCCCTAGGTCATGGGTTCCATTGTCGTACTGCTCTGACATCACCTCCCTCTTTGGTTTCTTCTCGCAGTGGCGGCGTCATGATCTACATCGACCGCATAGAGGTGATGAACATGTTAGCGCCACACGCAGGTATTTCTCCGTTCCCTGAGGCTGGGAGGGAAGAGCAAAACACACCTCAAGAAGCATCAGGATCCATTGGGGGGGATGGGGGATCTAACGGTGGGTGAAGGGCAGGCAGGTATGTGGTGGGAGCAGGGAAGGGGCTTTTGTGGAGGACAGCTGTGAGGCGGCATGTCACTCTAGGCCCTCTGGATGTGTTGGACTCCAAATCTCAGGATTCCCCAGCTGGCAGAGAATCGAGCCCCACACATCTGGAGGGCACAAGCATGGGGTAGGTGGCCCTAAGTTTGGCTCGGTGGAGTGTAGCTGGTGCGTGGTGCTGCTCTGCCTGAGAAATGACCCGTGAAGCGGCGCTATCCCTGGGGGATGTCGGCCTGGAGAGAAGCATCCTGTGGAACTCTGCTGTGGGTGCTAAGGGTGGCAGCAGGGAAGGAGGGGGCTGGCTGGCTGGTCCCCTGTGGAAGCGATGGGCCTCGGGGCCAGGAGGCCTGACGGCACGGGTGGAGGAGATGGTGGTGGAGGCGTTGGGGCCCCCGGGGCAGGAGGTGGTCTTGGCACAGCCTGGTGTCTCCTGCCCCCAGAGGAGTCACGGGAGAGGCTGCCTTCGTCGGTCTCTTCCATGGAGGCCAGGCAGATGCCTGCAGTCTGACGGGCAGCGTCTCCTTGGCACGGGCCCTTGGCCAGCAGAGGCCCCAAACTGAGACCGGAGCAGTGTGGGGCGGGGCAGCAGTGGAGGTGAATGACCACCAACGAAGGAAGGCGCTTGGCTTGTGTTTTCGCATGTTTATTCCCAAAACGTGCGCCTGAAAGAGAGAAGGACTCGCTTAAAGGCTCGTCCTGTGCACACCAGCCAAATGCTGTTGTGCAACATCCACCTCTCTTTTACTCAGTAGTCACTATTCAGGGATTGGCACGTTCACATTGCCAGTGAGCAACCTTAAGAACATCAGAAGAGCCCTGAGGCTGGATCAGACCAAGGGTCCCTCTAGTCCAGCACTCTGTTCACACAGAGGCCCACCAGCCATCGGCCAGGGACGAACAAGCAGGACATGGTGCAACAGTAACTGGTGCCTACAGGCTTACTGCCTCAAATACTGGAGGTAGCACACAACCATGAGGACTAGTAGCCATGGATAGCTTTCTCCAGGAATTTCTCCAACCCCCTTTTAAAGCCATCCAAAATTGGTAGCCATCACTACATCTTGTGGTAGTGAGTACCGTAATTTAACTAAGCACTGTGTGAAGAAGTCCTTCCTTTTACTTGTCCTGAATCTCCCACCCATCAGCTTCATGGGAGACCCCACTGGGTTCTAGTATTTTGGGAGAGGGGGGGAAAGGTCTCCCCATCCACTTTCTCCACACCGTGCATGACTTCTGTCCTGTCTCCCCTGAGCCTCCTTGGCGGGGTTAGCGGCAGCTAGAAAGATGGCAGCTAGAAAGGCAGGAAGGCGGCAGTCAGAAAGGCAGGAAGGAGGCAGATAGAAAAGCAGGAAGGAGGCATGCAGAAGAGCCCCGGCTCGTTCCCCGGTAGCATCTCCAGGAAGGGCGAGGAAAGGAATCCCGCCTGAAACCCTGGAGAGCCGCTGCTGCCAGTCCGTGTCGACCGTATTGGGCTAGACAGAGGGCTCTGACTCCTGAGAAGGCGGCAAAGGTGCTTAGAAAAATGCATGGAATGAAGTGACACAGAAGCTTTGAAATAGGCTGGGAGCTGAAAAGGAGCACAAGAGTGAAAAGGGATTTAGCCAGTCAGCAAAACGATGTGCTGGAACTTCAGGAGACGCGGAGCTCTAGAGCTTCGCGTCTACATGTGGATGCGGGAGAGTGAGCTTGGCGTCCCGTTCCTGTAACGCTTCCGCTGTTCCCTTTTCTAGTGTACGACGTCGTGAGGAACTACACATCCAATTATGACAAGGCCCTGATCTTCAACAAGGTCCATCATGAGCTGAACCAGTTCTGCAGTGTCCACACTCTCCAGGAGGTGTACATTGAGCTCTTCGGTGAGTGTGGCCTCCCGCAGCAGACCTCCACAGGGGCTTGGAGTCTGGGTGGGCACCTTCCAGACAGCCCTGAAGCTCCAAGGGGCCTTTGAGGTCCTCTAGTCCAGCCCCTGCTCAGTGCAGGCTCCGCCAGGCAGGAACAGCTGCAGCCTCCCTACCAGGTGGCCACCCAGCCACTGCTTCAATCCCTCCAGGGAAGGAGAAGACGACGACGCCACCTGGGGCAGCCTGTTCCGGGGCTGAACGGCTCCCAAGGCCCTCGTCAGGTTTGGTGGCTGAAGTTGTATTTGCTTGATTTTGTTTATATCCTGCCTTTCTGCCCCCAAAAATGGCACTGAAGGTGGCTAGCCTTAAAATCCAGATTTAAAACAAAACCTTAGTGAAAACATAACATAAATAGATCCATAAAAACATAATTGAATACGCAACGATAAAATAAATAAAAAGCCCCCAACCCAATAGAATCCCCTTCAGAAACAGATTGGCTGCGTGCCAAAGGCTGCCTGAGCAGAGAACGTCTCTGGCCGTTGGTGGTGGGAGGAAACAGAGCGGGGGGGGGGGGCGCTCAGCCTCCTGCAGCAGGGAGTTCCGCAGCCTGGGAGCGGGCACCGAGGAGGCCCTCACTCCTCGCCCCACCAGGCATGTTTCTGATCAGGGCGGGGGGGGGGGCACGGAGAAAAGGACTCTCCTGAGGATCTGGAAACCGGGGTCGGTTTTTACGGGGCAGTGGCGCTCCCGAGCTGAAGGCAGCTTTTTTGGTCGTAAGCAGCACTTTGCATTGTGCCCGGAAACAGACTGGCGCCCCCTGAGGCTGGGGTAGCAAGGCCGCCGCGCACTCCCTGTATCCGGCCCCACTCAGCCGTCTGGCCCCATTATTCTGGACCGGTTGAAGTTTCCGAACAGTTTTCAAAGGCAGCCGCACGTGGAGCGCGAGACAGAAGTCCAAACAGGATGTAACCAAGGCATGTTGTGGCCAGAAGAGTCGCCTCTAGGAACAGCTGCCGTTGGCGGGCCAGACACGGCTGTGCACGCACACCGGGCCACCGCTAAGACGTGGGCCTCCAGGCTCAGGGCTGAACCCGGATTGCGAGCCTGCGTCTTCGAGGGGGAGTGTACCCCTGTCCAGCACGGGCCGAACCCCTGATCCGCCTTTCGACCGACCAGGGCACCTCCCTCCTGCCCGGTGTTTGCCCTCGTCCAGTCCGTGTCTCACATCAGGCGCTGAGTTACAGCCAGAACAGCTTCCTGGGCTTTAGAGGGAAGGAGAGCGAGTCAGGTGTCCTCAGCATACCCCCAAACTCCGCACAGTCTCTCCCAGCGGTTTCATATATATCCTAAATATCATGAGAGAGAGAATGGAACCCTAAGGGACTCCACAGGCCAATGGCCATGGGGTCAAACAGGGATCTCCCAGCACCACCTTCTGAGATCGCCCCTCCGAAAAGGGCCAGCGTGTGTCACAGCGCCTCCCAGCCTCATCTCAGACAGAGTATCCCAGAAGGATGCCGCGGTTGATGGTGTTGAAAGGGCCAGCGGAACAGCCAGGGCTCCCCTCCCTTTGCCTAGATCGTCCACCAAGATGGCCCAAGCAGTCTCTGTCCCGTGACCAGGCCTGAAGCCAGATGGCCAGGGAGGTGGATGTCCCGCCCGTTGGTGCTAGTGCTGCCCTCGGGAGCAGCCGAGGACACGGCGGCCCTCCAGGCGGTTAGAGGCCGCTCCCGTGGCTCTCCTCCAGCTGCCCTCCTCCAGGCAAACCAGCGTGGCGCCTCGGTCAGCCGTTCCTCCTAGGACTCTTGCTCCAGGCCCCTCACCGTCCTGGCCGCTCTTCTCTGGCCGTGCGCCAGTTTGTCAGTGTCTTCCTTGAAATGCGGTGCCCAGAGCTGGACACGGGACGCCAAGTGAAGTCTGACCAGCGTAGCGTAGAGGTTTCCCGTGATCTGGACACCGCGCTTCCATTAATGCAGCTCTCAAGATTGCAGTAGATTTTTCAGAAGCTGCGTCACACTGCAGGCTCATGCTCAGTTTAGGGTCTGCTATGGCTGTAATCAAATGGTCGTTACCTGGGAGCAAGTCCCTTTGAATTCCATGAGCCTTCTTGGTAGACGCCCATGGGCTCGCACTGTTGGACCCCTGAACCCTCTGAAGACCCTCAGTCCTGTGGCAGTCAGTCGGGCCTCTCAATAGGTCATGGCCACCTCGCTCCCATGCTCAGCCAAGGCCAGGATCAGGGCCGAGGGGTCGTTTGCTCATTGGCCACAGTTCATGCTCCTTCCTTTGAAGTCCAGCAGGGGGCACTAGTGGGCAGAACACGAGAACTGGGACTGCTGGCATTTTGGCTGGGGTGAGGGGTTAGGAAAGAGGTAACGGTCTGACTTCTTAAAAACAAAACTGCCCAGAGAGCTTCAGCTATTGGGCAGTATAGAAATGCAATAAATAAATAAAACCCCAATCTCCTCCCCGCCTCACCCCTCAGTTCCCAGTCTGCATTTGGGGCCCTCTCAGAGCTGACTCTCTCTGGCTAACGCCCCCACCCACCTTTTGTCTCCTCCCCCTAGATCAAATAGATGAAAACCTGAAACTGGCCCTGCAGGAGGACCTGAACACCCTGGCCCCGGGCCTCACCATCCAGGTAGGAATGCCTAAGGGCGTTCTGCATAAGACCAGCTTTCCAGGGCTGTCTTCCATTCATTGCTGTTGAGCAATGATACCTCGAGTTCGGTGCAGGGCCTGAATCTCTGCTCAGCTGTCAGGGTGCCCGGGAGAGCAGGCCAGGCCAGGCCTCCGGACCGCTGCACTTCACGCCTGGTTCTGCGCAGCTCTGAGCATCACGGAGCGCCCTCAGCAGAAGCGGCTTGGATTTTGAGGGCGGTGGGTGGCGCCATACCTGTGGTGGGCCAAGCACAGTCCTAAGCGACGGTGCGTTAAGGAGTGCAGGAGGGCTTTGGTGAAGATGGGAGAGCATGAGGCCTGTGTCAGGGTGTGTCGACCTGGAGATACCCTGCTGTTTAAGATGGCGAGGCTGCTTTCCTTTCTTTTTTTCCGTACAGGCTGTTCGCGTGACAAAACCCAAAATCCCTGAAGCCATCCGAAGAAATTTTGAACTCGTGTGAGTGTTTGCTGCAAGAACTGCTTCACTCAGTGCAGAGTTAAACTATGGAACTCACCACCACAAGGTGTAGTGTTAGCCACCAATTTGGATGGCTTTAAAAGGTGGTTGAAAAAATTCCTGTAGGAGAAAGCTATCAAGGGCTACTAGCTCTGATGGTTGTATGCTATCTCCGGTATTCGAGGCAGTAAGCCTGTGTACACCAGTTGATTACAGACCTGATCATCTTCTGACAACCCAATGCTGAGGTCCCTGATTAAGCTGAGCCAACACTCATAGCTGACCTAAAGATTCCTCTGAGGGATGCACAACACTGGAAGAGAAAGTGGCTGCAATTCTGGCACTAGTCTGCAGCACAGCAACCAAAACGCTTTCCCAGTCCTGCCCTGAGATGGGCCAAGCTGGTAGAACGCCTGGCGTTGGTCCTCCTCCCTCTGGACTCCACGGCCGATCTGGGCGTCTGCCATGCTCCCCCCCTCCCCCTCTGTACGTTGCTGGGTCCCCACAGCAGGAGACGTTCCGGCTGGGCTTTGATCCCACCAATCAGCCTGCCCTTGGGAAGAGCCTGCCTCTGTTTCCTGGAGTGCCTGGAGGCTCACATTCCTCGCCCTGGCTCTGTTCGTTCTCTGACCCCAAGAGTCCTCTTCCATGTCTCTGCAGGATCTCTGGGCTCAATCCTGACAGAGAGACAGGGCCCGGCCCTTCTGTGGGGCCAACGATAGAAATGAGTAGAGCTGGGCTTTTCATGTGCAGTTTCCACGGTGTTAAACTTTAGTTGGACTGGAATAAAGGTGTTAAAGCAGCAGCAGCAGCAGCAGCAGCCAGAGTGTATCTTGTGCTGTGGGGCAAGTCCCTTATTCAGGGTGTACATCACATGAGCGCAAGGTGGGCTGGGCTGGAAGCCATCAGTGGGGTCAGGAGGGAGCTAGTAGGCCAGGCAGAAGGGTGGGGCTGGCTGTCCTCTCCTCTCCTCCCACTTCCTAGCACGTCTTCCTTCCTTTCTGAAAGAGAGGGCAGGGCGTCCTCCCTAGCTAGGAGAGGGGCTGTGAGAATTTGCGTTGTGGGCAGTGTAGAGGGGATGCTTGAACTGGATGGTTTTCTAAACGGAATGGAAGAAGGAAAAGGGAGGCCTGGTCTGACAGCAGGCGGCTGCCGCTCGGTAGCTTCCGCCCCGTGGAAAGACTTTGTTCCGTCTGCTTTGGTGTTCGCTCACTTGAAGACCACAGATCCAGTGGTAAGAAAAGGAAAGGAAAACATGGCTGAACTCCGAGCAAGCCGAAAGGCTGAGAGCTTTGAAGGGCCAGGTTGCAAGGCAGGGGCCGCTCCTAGCAATCCATGCACACACGAGAGCCGTGTCACTGAGGGCGGAAGGGTCCCGTTGCCCCCCACCCCGGTCACCGCCTGGCTTCCTTTGCACCAAGAGAGGCACCCTTATGCTGGATCCCCTTGGAGCGGGAGGCAGCCAGCTGGGTGTCCGCACCAGGAATCACCTTTCCTGTGTTCCTCTGCAGGGAAGCTGAGAAGACCAAACTCTTGATCGCTGTTCAGAAGCAGAAGGTGGTGGAGAAGGAGGCCGAAACAGAATGGAGGAAGGCAGTCATAGGTAGGGGGCTCCTCTTCTGGTGATCCAGGAGAGCAGAAAGTTCCCAGTAGGCCTTTGAGCTTCCCCAGTAAGCAAACTGGAGGAGGCAGGCTGCGCATGTGGGGCGGGAAAGACGAGCCGGGATCTGGGGGCTTCAAGCCTCGAAGATCATAGAATCATAGAATCATAGAATAGCAGAGTTGGAAGGGGCCTACAAGGCCATCGAGTCCAACCCCCTGCTCAATGCAGGAATCCACCCTAAAGCATCCCTGACAGATGGTTGTCCAGCTGCCTCTTGAAGGCCTCTAGTGTGGGAGAGCCCACAACCTCCCTAGGTAGCTGATTCCACTGTCGCACTGCTCTAACAGTCAGGAAGTTTTTCCTGATGTCCAGCCGGAATCTGGCTTCCTTTAACTTGAGCCCGTTATTCCGTGTCCTGCACTCTGGGAGAATCGAGAAGAGATCCTGGCCCTCCTCTGTGTGACAACCTTTTAAGTATTTGAAGAGTGCTATCATGTCTCCCCTCAATCTTCTCTTCTCCAGGCTAAACATGCCCAGTTCTTTCAGTCTCTCTTCATAGGGCTTTGTTTCTAGACCTCTGATCATCCTCGTTGCCCTCTTCTGAACACGCTCCAGCTTGTCTGCGTCCTTCTTGAATTGTGGAGCCCAGAACTGGACGCAATACTCTAGATGAGGCCTAACCAGGGCCGAATAGAGAGGAACCAGTACCTCACGTGATTTGGAAGCTATACTTCTATTAATGCAGCCCAAAATAGCATTTGCCTTTCTTGCAGCCATATCGCACTGTTGGCTCATATTCAGCTTGTGATCTACAACAATTCCAAGATCTTTCTCATTTGTAGTATTGCTGAGCCAAGTGTCCCCCATCTTGTAACTGTGCATTTGGTTTCTATTCCCTAAATGTAGAACTTGGCATTTATCCCTATTAAATTTCATTCTGTTGTTTTCAGCCCAGCACTCCAGCCTATCAAGATCACTTTGAAGTTTGTTTCTGTCTTCCAGGGTATTAGCTATCCCACCCAATTTTGTGTCATCTGCAAATTTGATCAGCGTTCCCTGCACCTCCTCGTCCAAATCATTAATAAAAATGTTGAAGAGCACTGGGCCCAGGACTGAGCCCTGCGGCACCCCACTCGTTGCCTCTCCCCAGTTTGAGAAGGTTCCATTGATAAGTACTCTTTGAGTCCGATTCTGTAGCCAACTGTGGATCCACCTAATAGTTGTTCCATCTAGCCCACTTTTAGCTAGTTTGTTAATCAGAATGTCATGTGGTACTTTGTCAAAAGCTTTGCTGAAGTCAAGATATATGACATCCACAGCATTCCCACAGTCCACAAGGGAGGTTATCCTATCAAAAAATGAGATCAAATTAGTTTGACAGGATTTGTTCCTGACAAATCCATGTTGGCTTCTAGTAATCACTGCATTGATTTCAAGGTGTTTACAGATTGACTTCTTTATAATCTGCTCCAGAATTTTCCCAGGGATGGATGTCAGGCTGACTGGTCTGTAGTTCCCAGGTTCCTCCTTTTTGCCCTTTTTGAAGATAGGGACAACGTTAGCCCTCCTCCAGTCGTCCGGCACCTCACCCGTCTTCCATGATTTTGCAAAGATAATAGACAAAGGTTCTGAGAGTTCTTCCGCTAGCTCCTTCATTACTCTTGGATGCAGTTCATCGGGCCCTGGGGATTTGAACTCATTCAAGGAAATTAGGTGTTCTTTGACCATTTGTTTATCAATCTCAAACTGCAATCCTGCCCCCTCAACTTCTGCTTCACTTTTTCCAGGGGGGTCATAGATCCGCTTTTGGGAGAAGACCGAGGCAAAGTAGGAATTGAGCACTTCAGCCTTTTGTTTGTCGTCTGTTATCAATTTGCCATCCTCATTAAGCAGTTGAACCACCATTTCTTTCCTCTGTCTTTTACTACTCACGTATCTGAAGAAAGCCTTTTTATTGCTTTTAGCATCCCTCGCTAATCTCAGCTCATTCACAGCTTTAGCCTTCCTGACGCCATTTCGGCACTTCTGCGCCACTTGTCTGTACTCTTCTTTTGTAGCCTGGCCTTCCTTCCACTTCCTATATGTATCCCTTTTTGTTTTCAGTTCATCAATAAGCTTTTTGTGGAGCCACATTGGTTTCCTCTGTTGTCTTCTATCTTTTCTCCTTGTTGGAATTGTTTGTAACTGTGCCTTTAAAATTTCATTTTTTAGATACTCCCACCCATCCTGCACTCCTTTTCTTTTTAGGCTCCCTTGCCACGGGACCTTACTTATTATAGTTCTGAGTTTATTAAAATCAGCTTTCCTAAAATCCAGAGTACGTGTATGGCTACGCTCGACTTTTGTCTCCTTCATAATCAAGAATTCAAGTATGACGTGGTCACTTTCCCCCAGAGTTCCCGTAACTGCCACTTTATCCACTAAGTCATCCCTATTGGTCAATAACAAGTCAAGGATTGCTGACCCTCTAGTTCCTTCCACCACTTTCTGTAGGAGAAAGTTATCACCCATACATGTCAGGAATTTCTTGGAAGGGCCGCTTTTGGCAGTAATGGTCTCCCAACAGATATCAGGGTAATTGAAGTCCCCCATCACTACTACATCACACTTCCTTGAAACACTGGCAATTTGTTTCTCAAAAGTTTCGTCCTCGTCTTCTCCTTGATTGGGTGGTCGGTAGTAGACTCCGATTATCATATTCTTTTTATTCCTAGCCCCATTTATTTTAATCCAGACGCTCTCGACGGGGCTCCCAATCTCATCTGCCTGTATTTCTGTGCAGGGATAGGTATTTTTAACATATAGTGCAACTCCACCTCCCTTTCTATTTCTTCTGTTCTTTTTGAACAAGTTATATCCTTCAATTGCTATATTCCAGTCATGGGAGTCATCCCACCAAGTTTCAGTTATACCTATCAAGTCGTATTTGCCTTCATGTAATAAGAGTTCAAGTTCATTCTGTTTGTTTCCCATGCTCTGGGCATTAGTATATAGACATCGAAGACCATGTGTTTTATAGTCTGGCTTTGTTCCTACCTTGTTGCAGACACTATTTTGGGACTCTGTTGGAGCTGTTCTCTGTACTGTGGTGCATTGGCCTTCATCCATTGTTGCCTCAAAATTTACGTCTCCCACCCCCACAAGATTCAGTTTAAAGCCCTCCTGATGAAGTTCTTCATGCTGTGGCCAAACTCATTCTTTCCAGCCCTTGTGAGGTGCAACCCATCCCTTGCCAGCAGTCCATGTTCCAAGTAGCGTAGCCCGTGGTCCCAGAATCCAAAACTCTCACGACGGCACCACTTTCGAAGCCAGTCGTTCATCCGGAGTATTTTTCTTTCCCTTTCTAATCCTCTTCCAAGAACCGGGAGGATGGATGAGAAAACTACCTGGGCCCCAAAGTTCTTCAGTTTCCTTCCCAGAACTTCAAAGTCTGAAATGATTTCTTTGTAGCTCTGCTTGGCGACATCATTTGTTCCCACATGGATGAGAAGAAAGGGGTATGTGTCCGTGGGCTTTATGAGCTTCGGTAACCCTTCAGTCACATCTCTAATCTGTGCTCCAGGGAGACAGCACACCTGGCGAGTCCATGGGTCTTCACGACATACTTGGGTTTCAATCCCACGCAGCAGGGAGTCTCCTACAATGACTACTCTTCGCTTCTTCTTGGTTGACCTACCTTCTGTCTCTTGGTCACTGTTGCATGGTGCCTCCTGTACTTCTTCCTCTGCAAACTGTCCTTCAGTCTCATTCTCCAGAAGCTGAAAGCGGTTGCTTAACTGCAATGGCTCCACCGGTGCAGAACGCCCTCTAATTCCTCTTCTAACTGTCACTCTTTTCCAGGGAGTTTCCTCTTCATTGGCTTTCCTCCCCTCAGCATACTCCACTTCTGCTTCAGCTGGCTGTTGTTCTTCAATCTCATGTGCTTCTTGTTGCTGTTGCAGTTCCACCGTTCGGTCTAAGAACTCCTCGACTTCTCTTATTCCTTGGAGGGTGGACACTCGCTGCTCAAGTCCCCTCACTTTTTCTTCCAAAAGTGCCACCAGCTTGCACTTGTTGCAGGTATACGCCATGTTGAGCTCAGGCAGAAACACGAACATTGCACACCCTTTGCAGGTCACTACCTCTAGGGACTCCTTTCCATCCATAATGTCGATTTCTGCTTTTGTTTTTCCCCTTTTTGATTATAGTAGAATTGCCTTTGCTTTGTTGTGTCCTCTCTGAAGGTACACAACTATATGAGGATGTCTTAAGGGAAAGTAATCTTTTGGGTTTTTTTTTGCTTTTGTTTGGTGGTGGTTTTGTGGGGTTTTTTTTTCTCTTTATGCTTTTCTTTTTTCCCCCACCTCTTTTTTATTTTTATTTTATTTATTTATTTATTTTTATTATTATTATTACTATTTTTTAGAGGCCTCCCCCTTGGCCTCCCCTGCCGAACTCCCCCTGCCAAACTCCTGTTTGCTCTTCCTGTTCGCTCGCTCCCTGGGAATCTGGCTTACTTTTCTAGCTCCTCCTTGAGCTGGGCCAGCTGCTCTTCCCTGCTTCAGATGGCCTGGTCCCTGCAGGCAGGGGGTGACTGGTGCCCACTTTGTCGGACTGCAGCTCCCCCCTGCCCTGGCCAGCATGGCCACAAGTGAGAGCTGATGGGGCTGCAATCCAGCGATATCGGGAGGGCCACAGCCGGCCAACTAGCCCTGGGCTACTGAGTTGTGCCACTCCTTGTGTGGCTTTGAGAACAGCCTCCCACAGCCTGGCGCCCTCCACGCATTTGCGACTGCAGCTCCCAGCTTGCCTAACCATTGCCGTGCTGGCTGGGATTGCCGGGAGCTAAACCCCACGGCTCTGGGGGGCAGCCAGCTGGGGCAGAGCCCCTCCCCCCGCCCCCCGGGAGCCTGGCACTGGGTCCCGCTGGGGAGCCCTGCAGGGGGATACACGTGGCGGCTGTAGCCTGTGTCGCCATGCTTGTCTTTGACTGGATGCTCTCCAACGACAGAGGCGGAGAAGGAGGCTCAGGTGGCAAAGATTCGGTATCGGCAAAAGGTCATGGAGACATTGACGGAGAAGCGGATTTCTGAGCTTGAAGGTAGCTGTAGCCCCTTCCCTGAGGCCAAGTGCCCCCGGTCCCTGGAGACCGGAGTGGAGGCTGCTCTCTCTGGCGTCCTCCACCTCGCTCTTTCCTCTCCAGCCCCCCTCGGAATCGCCTCTCTCCCCCCATCAATCTCCTGAGAAAGCGCACCGGCGGGGCCCACCCCCCCAGGCAAGCAGCACAGCACCCGCAACCCCACGGCTGAGTCCCCACGCCAACGGGGCTCCAACGGCCCCACTGATGGTCCTTTCTTTCCTTGCTGCCTTAGATGCTGCTTTTTTGGCCAGGGAGAAGGCGAAAGCGGATGCAAAATGTTACACGGCACAAAAGGCAGCTGACTCAAACAAGGTGAGTTTACCTCTTCCCTCTGGCAGCATGCTGGGCATGGGGGTGGGAAACACAGAGCCCTCGTCATTTAGGAGGAGGGGGCTGCTTGGCTCTTGTAAATATGGCGTCCTGTGGTAGCGGCCTGCTGTTTCTGAAGGATGTCTGCATCGTGCAGAGCCAAACATTGGCTGCTGGCAGTTCATAAGTTCTTTAAAGCATCCCCCCCCTCTCTCTCTCTGCAGCTGAAACTCACGCCGGCTTACCTGGAGCTGATGAAATACCAGGCCATTTCTACCAACAGCAAGCTGTACTTGGGCAGCAGCCGGCCCCCTAACCTGTTTCTGAGTTCTTGTGCTTCTGAACACCTTGTTGCGCGAACGGCTAGAGAAGCGGCCCTCCTCTCCAAAGCAGCGAAAGCCCACCTCCGGCCCAGAGCATCTTAAGGCGGAAGCGAAGGGGGGGGGGCGGGGGGGGCATCGCCTCTGTCGCCTGCACTTCTCATTGATCGGCCGCCTCGGAATCAGGGGCAGGCCTGTTCTTAAATTGCCTTATTCCAGACCGTAAACGAAAGGAGCCAAATCTTTTCTGCAGCACAGAGTCCAGAGGGCTGCGCTGCCCTCCGGAGCCAACTGTGAAGACACCTCAAGGCCTCCATGCGCAGCGCCTGGAGCCCTCCTGCAGACTTGGGCAGCAGTTCGGTCACTGAGCTTTATTGCCCTTATGGAGGAGACTGTGGTGAAGAGCTCCCAGGCCAGTTCTTCTCAACTGTGATTCAGCAGCGGTGGCCATGGGCTAGTCGGCCAGTTATCCGCCAGCCCCTGCCATGTCCTCGAAAGTCTCCCCAAGTTGTGCTTACTGCATGTATTTGCGTTGCCTGAGACCTGGTCCCAGGTGACTGAGGAGGAATAGCTCTTGTCTCCCAAAGGTGCGAAAACTTAAACGTCTCCTTCAAGTTCACAGGACCAGCGAAGCTGTCCAGCCCCCCCGAATGTGCAAGTGCGTGCATCCTGCTGGAAAGGAGCACCTCCTGCAGCGCCCCAGCCCTTTCTGCAAGCGGGGCATTCAGAGCAGCAATTCTGCCCCCTCTGCTCTCGCTTGCATCTCCCCGTGTGGGGAACGGCGTCCTCAAGGGGGCTGTGAGCCCCGCCCCGCTCCTTGCCGGGGCAAAGGCGCCCCCTTCCGAGCTCGTGAACTGGCGAGCAGGAGCTTCGCTTGGGAGGCTCCGTGTAGGACGAGGCCACGCAAACCTTCCCTGCTCCCAGGCAGGCACGCACCCCACTTCCCTATCGGATGCTGCCAGTGGCGCTGCTGCAGCCTCCTGCATGCAGTGCCAACTTCCTCAGGGCCCGGAGCGCCTTTGGCCGTGCATTCCTCCGGTTGGGCTGCTGAACACAACAGCTGCATGTGTGGAGCGAAATGAACCCTGAACTCTCACCAGGGATGGGGGGGGGGCGGGGGGGGGGGCACCAGTTATTCTCCGTTGCACTTACTGCTAAACTACCAAAAGAGGGGTTTATTTGTCTGGCCCGAACTGCAGCCTGGATTGTGTTTGCTTCTCTGAAGATTTTGCCTCAGAACATACATGTGTGGCTGTAAAAGATAAATCAGATGACTGGAAACTGATTATTTTTTAAAACAAATAAGGCTTGAGTTTATGTGCAAAGTGTTGATCTTTGGAATAAGGGAAAATAAAGCTATTTTCATAACCTTTCCTAGCGCGGTGGCGTCTGTCTGTGCTGGGTCTGCCTGACCTCCCTCCCTGAATGCTTTCACCAGCTGGTCTGCATTTCTGAGTGCAAATGGTTCAGTCAATGATTTATGCCAGAATGCACTCAAAGGACAACAAGGATTCCTCTTGGCAGCTTAGAATCATAGAACAGCAGAGTTGGAAGGGGCCCACAAGGCCATCGAGTCCCACCCCCTGCTCAATGCAGGAATCCACCTCAAAGCATCCCTGACAGAGGGTTGTCCAGCTGCCTCTGAGTGCCTCTAGTGTGGGAGAGCCGCCCACCCTTGCTAAGGAGGCCTCTGCCTCCTTGCAGGTGAGGCACAGAAGCACTCGAGTGGGGGCCTGATACTTTTTGACCAAGCCAAAAGGTGCAAATGAATGAGAATAGATGGTGAGGGGTAGTAGAGAGTTAGCAGGACTTCTGTGGGAACAGAGAAGGATCTCAAGTACCCTTGGATCAGAGAAACTGAGTGAGTAAAGGCTCTCCCATTTCCACATTTTAAAAATCCATTTAAAAAGAGCGCTTATAAATTGTGTCCAGAGTGAGACCGTGAGCACTTTTATCTCACCCCTAAAGAGAGGGATGATGTCGAAATCGGTTAGGAAGGTCTGATTGAATTTCCTGGCCGTCCTGCAAGCCTCCCAAAACATGTGGCAAGCCCCTTCATTAAGGAGGCAGATATCTATCTCCCTCAGGCCTATCGGGGTTATTACGGCCAGAACCTGGTCCAGCGGAAACCTCAATAAATCCATAATGACTCCTTTAATAATATATTCTCTAGCTTCTCCTCATCCATTCCCTTGTACTGCAGCCTGATCACGTCCCTCTGCTTGGGTTCCGTGGTCATCGGCAGAGAGGTATGAAATCTATCAAGGAAATCGGCATCCTCCATGTTTTCCACTTCGACATTGAAAGGGAATCCCCTTGAAACTACAGGTTTCCCTGTCCCCCCCCCCACATTTCCCCCCCCACATTTCTGGCCGCAGCAGCCGTGGCATAGGATTGATTTCCCGTTTTAGGTCTCGACTCTGTCGGGACCCCGCTGAACCCGTTGGGGCGCATTAGAGGTTCCTTCCATACTTCCCCCCCCCCCCCCAGTCTTTCAATTTCCGCTCTCGTCTCCAGACCTGTTTTTTCTTTTGGGGTCATTTCCAATTGTCTCTGGGCTCCCATCGTCTCATCTGACCTTAGAGGGATTGCGTTTCTCATTTTACCCTTGTGTTCACTTCTACCTTTCTCGATAAGTACAGGCCCCCTCAGGGAAGGTGTGTGTGTCCCTTTATCATAGAATCATAGAATAGCAGAGTTGGAAGGGGCCTACAAGGCCATCGAGTCCAACCCCCTGCTCAATGCAGGAATCCACCCTAAAGCATCCCGGACAGGTGGTTGTCCAGCTGCCACTTGAAGGCCTCTAGTGTGGGAGAGCCCACAACCTCCCTAGGTAGCTGATTCCACCGTCGCACTGCTCTAACAGTCAAGAAGTTTTTCCTGATGTCCTATCTGCTGGTAGTCGAATGGATGTTCCCCCCTCTGTAGCTTTTGACCCCAGTGGGGGGAAATGCACATCCTTTACAGAGGAACTAGCGGCATAATGGGGTCAATCCCCATTTGACTCCCTCGGGTCCTACCCTTTTCTCGCTCTCTGTCCTTCAAAGAATACACATGCCTTTGTTCTTTTGGCGGTTCGTACCACAATGAGCGTCCAGTCCACGCATGAGTTCTCTCATCTCCCGCCACATCAGATAAAACCGAGAATTCTCTCGAAGCAGGTGGTACCTGATTTTCAGTGAGTCCATCGTTTACCACCACTACAGCTGTATTTTGGGAATATAACTGTTCTATTATATTTTTAAATTTATTCCCAAATCCCAGTTTATCTACAATAATCTTTAATGCCTGCCAGCTCACACAATCAAAGGCCTTAAAAATATCCAATGCCATAATTCCTGCCTTAATATTTGATTTTTTTATTACATTTATTACATTTAAAACTCTTCCCACTAAACTATGCATCTGCCTCCCTGCCACAAATCCACATTGATCTTCTCCTATGTATTCTGATATAAATTTATTTAACCGTTTAGCCATAATAGATGAGAAAATTTTGGCATCCTGATTTATTAACGAGATAGGTCTGTACGAATCAGGACTAGTCAGATCTTTATCTGGTTTTGGAATTAAAATTATCAATGAATGTTCCCATGATTCAGGTATCTTCTCTCCTAATAATATCCTATTATAAAGTACCAGTAATTTTGGAACTAAAAATTCTTTAAAAACTTTATAGTATTCTGGTCCTAAACCGTCTGCTCCCAGTGATTTACCAACTTTCAAATTATCAATTACATCTTCAATTTCTCTTTGAGTTATTACCTTCTCCATTAACTCTTTATATTCTGGTTTTATTCCATTCTTTATAAACCTTCCAATATATTCCTCCACCTTTTCTTGTTGAATTTCTTTACCCTTATATAATTCCTGATAAAATTCCTGAAAATTTTTTATTTTATCTTTCATTGTGTGACAATAATTCCCTCGATTATCCTTCAATACTTCTTTTTTTTAATATTTTTATTATTGAAACAACAAACACAAATCAAAATCACTTAATACAAGATATTATAATACCTTACTATCATATATTCAATGTTAACCTATTAAACATAATATAATAAACATAACAGTGCTCCCCCCACCTCGGGATCTCATTCTTGTTTCCAAAAACTCATAGTTTCATCTGTTGGTGGATCCCCCCTTCCTTTAGAAAATACAAACTCCAGGAACTTTTTCCATATACTCTCAAAATCATTCGTTTTTACTATGCCTCTTTTCATTTTTATATTACATGTCAATTTATCATTTATAGCAATGTCCCACACTTCTTTATACCATTCTTCAATACAATAATCTCCTGTAATTTTCCAATTCCTAGTTACTATCAACCTCGCAGCTGTCAGCAGGTTCGTTATCAATTCTTTCATTTCTTTATTACATTTAAGATCATCATGCAGTGAGAGTAATGCAATCCTTGGTGTAACTTCTACTTTAAATCCCACAATCTGTTCAATCTCATAAAACACCATCTTCCATAACTTTTGCACATGTATACAATCCCATACGTTCCCTTTTCTCCACAACCCCTCCAACAATCTGCTGAAAGCTGTTTATTAATCTTATTTAATCTAACCGGAGTTAAATACCACCTCCATACAAGTTTATAGTAATTCTCCTTTATTCTTACTGACATATTTCTCAACACTCTCTGTCTCCATAGTCCATCCCACCTCTGTTGTCCTATTTGTATCTTCAAATCAGTCTCCCAAACCATTTTCCCAGCACTATCCAGCCCTCCTTTCTCAACTAATATATTATATATTTGACTCACTAACCCCTTTATCCCTATATTTTGTCCCTTATCTATTTCTTTTTGTTCAATTAATTCCTCAAATTTCGTCCTCTCTTTACATTCTCCATTTTCTCTTACCCAATTTTTAGTCCATTGTTCTAATTGAAAATAATTTAACCACGTTAATTCCAAATCTCTCAAAATTTCTTCCAACCTCTCTCTTGTATTCATCCCCCTTAACCACTCTCCTAATTTCATTTTATTTATTTCTTTTAAAACTTTGCTTAACCTCTTTAAATTTTCAGGAAATTTCTTTAACATTATCACCGGTGTTAAGGGGGAATTACTTGAGAACAATTCCTTTTTATAATTATTCCAAAGTTCCCAATGGAACTTCAGAAATTGGTTATCTAAATCATTAAGCCATTTACCCTTCCCTTTTTGCTTAAAAAACACATTTTGCAATTTCAACTCAATATTCCCTAGCGTATTTTCCTCCATCCATTTCAAATCCCCTACCCCTATAATTGCTTCAACAACATGTCTTAACCTATTAGCTAGATAGTAGTACTCAAGGTTTGGGAGACCCAGTCCGCCTCTCTTTTGGCTTAAATACCATTTACTTTTATTAATCCTTGATCTCTTCCCTTCATTGCAGTAATTATTTATAAGATTCTGCCATCTTTTTAATTCTATCTCTGAAATTCTTATTGGTAACATTCTAAAGAAAAAGTTAATCTTAGGTAAAATTTTCATCTTTATTAAAGCTATTCTTCCAAACCAGGAAAGATTCAGTTTCTTATATTTCTTTAACTCTTCCTCTATTTCTTTTTTCAATCCATTTAAATTCTCACTTCCCAAATCTTCTAAATTTTTTGTAATCTTAACACCCAAATATTTAATTTTTTCTTTGCTTTTCAAAACTGAAGCCTTCCCTTCCCACTCCCTTTCTTCCTTTTTAGTATAGTTGAATAACATCAAATCCGATTTTGCCCAGTTTATCCTTAACCCCGTAACTTCCTCAAAATCATTCAACAGCTGTTTAATTCTTTCCATTTTACCTAAAGGATCTCTAATAGTCATCAATGTATCATCTGCAAACATGTTCAGTTTTATTTTATTACTACTGCCTATCCCCTCTATCTCTCCATCCTCTCTTATTGCGTTTGCCAACAATTCCATCACCAATACAAACAGGACTGGCGAGAGTGGGCATCCTTGTCTTGTCCCTCTAGCTAGTCGTATCTTGTCCGTTATTCCATCATTTACTACCACTACGGCTGTTCTTTTAGAGTATAACTGTTCTATTATTGTTCTAAATTTAGTACCAAATCCCATTTTATTTATAACCAACTTTAAAGTTTGCCAGCTCACACAATCAAAAGCCTTAAAAATATCTAACGCTAAAATACCCGCCTTAATCCTTGATTTTTTTATCCCCTGTATTACACTCAAAACTCTACCTATTAATGTGTGCATCTGTCTACCTGCTATAAAACCACATTGATCTTCCCCTACATATTTAGCTATACATTTATTTAACCTTTTAGCCAAAATGCCTGAAAAATTTTTTGCATCTTGGTTTATTAGTGAAATTGGTCTATATGAGAGCTTTGGCTATTGGGCGGTATAAAAATGTAATAAATAAATAAATAAATAAATATGAATCGGGGAGAGTCAGATCCTTATCTGGTTTCGGAATTAAAATTATTATAGAATGCTCCCATGACTCTGGGATCCTCTCCCCCTCCATTATTGCATTATATAATTTCAGCAACTTTGGCACTATTAAGGTTTTACATTTTTTATAAAACTCTGGTCCTAAACCATCTGCCCCTGGTGATTTCCCTGCTTTAAGCTGATCTATAACCTCCTCTATTTCACTTTGCGATATATTATTATCCATTATTTCCTTATGCTCTTTTTCTTCAAAATTTTCTTCAAAATTTTCTTCAAAAATTTATCCACATATTCCTCCGTCCTCATCATTTGGGTATCTCTTTTCTTGTATAACTCTTCAAAAAAATCCTGAAAATTTTTTATTTTATCCTTCATCAAATGACAATCATTACCCTGCTTATTTTTTACTAACCCTATCCCATTTTTGGCTTTTTCTTTCTGTGTGAGTTTGGCAAGCATCTTCGAATTCCTGTTACTATTTTGAAAATATTCCCTTTTCATATAAATTAAATTCCTCTGAACCTCTTCTAAGTTAATATTTTCTAATTCCTTTTTTTTGTGCCATTAATTCTATCAATTTATGTTTATTCTTAGTTTGCCAATATTCTTTTTCCAGCTTTATTATCTCTTTTTCTAGAGTAGCCTGCCTTGCCTCTTGTTGTCTTTTTAATTTACACATTTCCCTAATACAGTTCCCCCTAAACACAGCCTTCATGGTATCCTAAACCACTGCAGTTCTTGTTCCCCCCTTCTCATTTATTTCCCATGTTTCTGACAATTCCTTCTGCATTTTCTCAATTACTTTGTCATTCTTAAATATCTTAGTATTCAATCTCCACCTTAATGCTTCTTTATATTCCTTACTAACTGCAAAAACTAAGCTTACCAGTGCATGATCGATACCTTGATTGTCCCTAATTCCATTCTACATGGATTCTACATGGAGATTACAAAATCTCTAGATACAAAAATATGATCAATTCTGGAGTATGTATGATGGACTGAAGAATAAAACGTGAATCCTGGGTCCGCCCCTCTGAGAACTCTCCAAGAATCAACAAAATCCTTCTCTTTAATTAATTTGCTTAAAATAGTAACATTGTTTCTCTTTTCTACCTCAGAGGGATTTGACCTATCTACTCTATTGTCCATAACCATGTTAAAGTCTCCCGCCATAATTACATACCTGTCCTTGAATTCTTCCATCTCTCTTAATACCTCCTCATAAAATTCTTTTTGTTTATTGTTTGGTGCATACATATTAATCAAAGTATATTTTCCCCCTCCAGTTTACCTTTAATCATGAGATATCTCCCATTCTCATCTTTTTTAGTATCCTCCATCATAAACCCAGTTCTTTTTGAAATCAAAATGGCCACTCCCTTTTTTTTTTACGTCCCCAACAATACTTCATAATAGACTGGCCATCTCAATCGAATAACGTTCTTTTTCTCATTAATTTGATGAGTCTCTTGCAGAAATATCATGTCAGAACCATCCTTATTTAACAATTGTTCAATCCTTCTCCTTTTTACGACTGCCCCCAGACCTTTGACATTGAGCGTTGAGATTCTTAACTTCTTATCCATATTCAGCTCTCTGATCTTCTATTCGATCCCGATCGTGTTGAAAACATAACATACACACATATACATACAACACCTCAAACATACCCTTCCCTCCCACCCCACTTCCCCCTTCCCTCCCATCACTTTTCCCCCCAATATATACCCGGAAGTCTAATACTTCCGCCATTTTTTTTACCCTTTGGGGGGGGGAAAGAAGCCAGGAACCCAGAGCCAGCAGGAACTAATTAATATATTTCTTATCATCGCTATATTAACCATCTACACCACCACCCCAACTGCTCCTCTTTCTTCTTCATCATCGCTTTTTGCACCGCCACCAGCATCTCTTTGAGGACCCAAACCTAAGCTCTCAAGAAGCTCCATGCCTTGCTGGGCAGAGAAAACCCTGTGATTTTCCCCGTTGTATGAGAAACGCAGAAAAATCGGATATCCCCATGCATAAAGAATTCTCTTCTTTTTCAATTCCTCCGTTATGACCTTGACACTGCGTCTCCATTCCAAAGTCTGTTGGCACAGATCATTAAAGACCTGCACTGTTGCTCCTTGGAACTTCAGCTCACCCAATGCTCTTAATTCCTTCATCAATTGCTCTTTCTTGTAATAGCTTAAAAATTTCACCAAAACATCTCTGGGGGGTGCACCACTTCTGAAACCCCCTACCCTGTGAGCACGCTCCACATCTTCTTCAACTAATTGCAGGGTTGGGACTAGTTCTTTGAACCAGCTCAGAATATTCTTCCTGAGGTCCTCCCCTTTCTTCTCCACCATATTACGAATGCGCAGGTTTACTCTTCGTGCGTTATCTTCTATAGCAATCAGTCTCTTATCTTGATCTTTAAATTTCGCCTCTTGATCATTTTGAGTCTTCTTAATTTCTTTAACTTGATTTTTCACTTGATCAACCTCTGTCTTCAAAAAGCCTAATTGATTATCTCTTATAGCCATTTCTGCAGCCAGCTTATCCACCCTCTTATTATTTTTGTCGATTTCCGTTTCAATTTTCATAAAAAGCTCAGCTTTAAGACTTTTCAACATAGCTGAAATTTCAGCTATGTTCAGCTATCCTTCAATACTTCTATCCCATTCCTCCCTTTTTCTTTTTGTGTGAGTCTGGCAAGCAGCCTAGAATTCTTATTACTATTTTCAAAATATTCCCTTTTCATATATATTAAATTTTTTTGAACCTCTAAATTTAAATTTTCTAATTGTTTCTTCTTAGCTTGTATTTCTACTAATTTATATTTATTTTTACCTTGCCAATATTCTTCCTCCAAATTTCTGATTTCTATCTCTAACTTTTCCTGCTCTGCACATTGCTGTCTTTTTAAACTACACATCTCTCTAATACAAATTCCTCTTACTACAGCCTTCATGGTGTCCCAAACGACTGACCCAGCTGTTCCTCCCTTTTCATTAATTTCCCATGACTCCGACAATTCCTTCTGAATTTTCTCTACCACTTCATTATATTTCAATATTTTTGTATTCAACTTCCATCTATATGCCTCTTTATAGTTCTTCTTAACTGCAAATTCTAAACTTAACAGTGCGTGGTCAGTTACTTTTATTACCCCCATTTCCATTTTACAAACCCCACTAATGTTGAAAAGAGGAATAATATAACTATATTGAATAAATTAGTAAAAGAAAATGATTATTCAGATTCTTGGTGCTTACTCAACGGGGCAAAACCTGGGTTTTCATACTTTTCCCCGGTTCATCATACATACTCCAGGATAGATCATATATTTGTTTCAAAAGATTTTGCAAAGAAGATTTTCTTTACTCTTAGTGAGTGCCATAAAAACTTCCGCTCTCCTTAATTTAGGGAATTTATTATACACTTTCAGCGGTTCCAGAGTCAAATGTAAGGCCATGTAGGCCCATAGCTTCACCATGTCCTCTGGCTCATAGGGAGTCTCCACTAGCCATTCCATGACCCTTTCAGGTGGGTATTGTATCTGGTGCTCCCATAGTTCCAATGGGCCAGTTCGCCTCTGTTGGGCCGGGAAAACGCCCTTACAGTTAGGCAGGGCTTCTCTATCTGTCTGGCGACCCTTTCCTTGACATTCATCAGACCCCCACCTCTTCCATTTGGATGGGCTCCATTTCACTAACCTCCACTGGATCCCTAGATTTGACATGGGAGCTAGGGTTTGTTATTTTTGTTATTTTTCATTTAGGTTGCAGTTCCTCACCGCTGTTTTCCTCTTCATCATGATTTCTTTCCTCCTCTCGCCAAGGCGCTGTAACGGACCCTGCCTCTTCCATAGAGTTCATTAAATCCAAGGCTTTCTGTGGGTTTTCTGAGAGACAGCTGGAACATTCAGCTTCCATGCCCTCTTCCAAAGCTGGAATTAGCGTACCCACCCACCCCGGATCGCCGACGGGTGAGTTGTCAGATAGGGAGAGATTTAGGGAGAAGTTTACATAAGTTTGGCCCTGTTCCTTTTCCCTCTCTGCAACCTTTTCAATCCCTTCCTCTGTTCTGGAATCTATCAGAGGGTTTTCTGTCCCCATCTGTTCTGTCTCCATCCCCTGTCCCTGAGAGGAGCCCACTCCCTCTGGCAGTATCCAGTCTGCTTTTATAGGCATATACGCAGCAGCGAGGAGTTATGACCTTTTGGCTTTCAATCCTGCCTGTTTTCTTTCATCCTGAATTTGGAACATGTTGATGTATCTCTAGGTGTTTCTGCAGGCTTAAATGGCTACTTTCCCTATTTTATGTTCATCGTGGTTTTTATTTCTGTCTTGTGCCTCTGAGGTCACAGGAAGGAACGTTTTCCCTATAAAACATTAGCCTTAAGGGGCCATAGCACAGGTGATTCACCTCACCCTTTATGCCTTTATAAATAGCCCCACTCCAAACTGGCTTTCAAACGCTTGTTACGAACCTACAGGAGTTGGGGCAGTCAATGATTTATGTAAGTAGATATCAGCAGTTAGAGCTTTAGTTTTAAGTCTGGCATTGTGCTTAACGATGAGATGCCTTCTGGGCTTTCTTGTTTTTTAAAATAAAAAATATTCACTACGAACTTATTTCATTCTAGGAGGCACCACTCGCCGTGTTACAGGGAGTGACAGACATCTTTATATATTCCCTGAATTTGGGATCAACTGAGTCAGCCCACCTATATTTTCTTTTGGGAAAAAATTACCTGAACTGAAGTGTTTAACAAGCTAGGGTATGTTCCCTTGATTGTATGTATTTTCAGAACTGCTGAAATTACCAATCCCGTGGCTATCTCTGAGACACATGATTATTATTGTCTTGTGCACATTAGCTTTATGTTCCAAAGATGCACATTGTAATTTCAGAGGGAGTCCAGTAGATGGCAGAAGAGCATTGCAGATATTTACTTAAATTTGCAAGGAGGAGCGTCAGGAAGAAGCAGGCTTTCCACTTGTGGGTTGGCTGGATCTGGATCTGGGCACAAAACAGTGCAGTGCTGGGCATTTCCAGGTCTGGGTAAGAACTGGGGCCACAGCTCACACAATGCAGAATGGTGGAGGTGGGATGTGGAGCAGTGGATGGACTTTCTTTTTGCTGGTAGGCGGTTCCCATGGTCATTGCAACGTTGGAATAGCGACAGGCCTTTCTCATCCCCGTGGTGTCGATGGGGGAAACAAAAAGCTATATGAACCCCGAGGGCTGAAACACGTGTCCACAGGGCTATGGCATCTGCCCTTCCTTCCTTCCTTCCTCCACAGATTATCCCACTTTGCGCTTTACACAAGTGGAACCTGAATTTTTCAGGCCACACCAGTTGAGTCACATTGAGGCAGTTTCTGATGGCATCTAGAACTGTGGCTTTGCCTTGTGGGAAAGTCAGACGTCTCATCATTTTGAGACCAGCGTGCAGCTACAACCCCCACGAAAGAGGGGCGGTGGGGGTGCAATTCCCCTGAGTTACGCCCATCATGGTTCAGCACATGGCCAACCATTTCGACAAGGACGGCACAGCTCTAAAGAACGAGGCAGTGTCAATGATGCTCCCCATGACACATAACCAGCCCCACTAGCCCTACTTGGGAAGGGTTTTGCCTTTAGCCTGCGGAGTTGTGGGTTGCCTGGTCTTGGGGTCTGACGTGAGGATTTGGGGCTTTAGCATTCTGCTCAAGAACTCCACGCAACCCCGTCACCCCTTGTTCCACAGCTCCGTTCCCTCGGTATTAAGCTGCAACCTGAGAGAGATGGGGAGGAATGTAGGCATGATTCTGGGATGCCATCACTGGGCCTCGGGCCTCTCCTGAACTTGTGCAGGCTCCTACCGCCTGTGCTATTTGTGGCAGCTGTACTGCCTGCTGGCCATTAATGACTCTGAATACTCTTTAGAACCCTGGACTGCATTGCAGGGTTGTTGTAAATCACCATTTCAGCCTTGGGCCAGATCTACACCGAACAAGAAATGACACTTTGAAAGCGGTTTGAAAATGGTACTTGGAGCGTGTCCTGGGCCCCATCAGTTGTCAATATCGTTTTAAATGGTTACAAAGCAGTAGTGTAAGAGAACAATTCTATGCTCCCTAGATAGCATCTGGGGCCCCACAGGAGACTGAGGATTCCAGGATCATGGAAGGCAGCACTCTGACCTCAGATCTGGGAGTCAGTCCTCTGCCCCCCCACCTCCCTCCTCCTTGCAGCCAACACAGAAAGAACCATGACTGATGCCTCTCTGAGGTCAGGAACTCCACCAGGGGGCGGGGCGAAGGGGAGGGGATTGGGGAGGTCAGGATGGGGGTTATCCTGAGGCTTTTCCAGCCTCCTTCCCACCCCCTCCAAAGCGTCCCAGTTAGATGGGCAAACAAGCCGATCTCATGAAAGGGCAGAGCAGAAGGAGAGGGAGGCGGAGATTGCTCTCGCCATGTCTCTGGCTCTCCATGGGATACTTGTGAGCTTCCACATTCAGAGGCTTCCGAACATCGAGGGTGGAACGGATAGGATGGTGTCTTAGCATGACTTTGGACCCCTGAACAAAGGCATAGAATTGAATCTGTTCAAACCAGGCAAAAATTATTATTATTATTATTATTATTATTATTATTATTATTATTATTATTATTATTATTATTATTATTCCACCTTTCTACCTCTTGCAAAGAACCCAAGGCAGCTCACATAGCCCTCCTCCTCCTCCTCCTCCTCCTCCTCCTCCTCCTCTCCACTTTACCCTCACAACAACCCTGTGAGCATAGGCGTGTGCAGCACATTTCATTAGGTGGTTCGGCCAGGGATATTTTTTTTTAAGGTAAACATTGATTGAATATACAGTAATAAAGGACGTTTTTTCATTCATCAAACAAACAAAAACAGAAGTAAACTATATATATTTTTTAATTAACAAGTAATCTGTACTTTACAAATACACATTTTAAAACAGAGACTGAATACTAGGGATGTGCTCCGCTCCGATTAGAATCGGAGAATCAAAGGCGAATTGGCCTGCTCCGCCTTGCCCAGAGGTGGAGTAGAAGCGGACTGCGGATCCTTAGAAGCATGGCAAAGAGAAACGGCCATAGGAGAAGCTCTTCTCTTTTCGTGGAGCGATCCGCCCGCCATTTTGGATCATTTCGCCCATAGGATTGCATTGCGGAAAAGAATGGGGATAACTTCGTTGTTTTTTAAGCTATCTTTCTGAAATTTCTTGTGCTTAGAGAGTCATGGCTGGGGGTCATTTTGAACCTACTCTCAGCACTCTGCGTGGTGCGGTTTTTTAAAAAGCGGGTTAAAAAAAGCGGGAGAGGTACCTTTTTGAAGTGCTGAGAGGCAGATTCATGATCACATGATCCCAAAGTTGGAGGAAGGGATAGGCAAAATGGGATATTAGTAACTTGGGATACTGGGAAACTTCTCTTTCTTAGTCTGAATGGACTTTTCCCAGTTTTTTTTTTTAAACAGTAGCCCCACCAAATGCACAAACACAACCTGAAATCATATACTAAGCAAATAAATAACAGATGGGAAACACAGCACTGCTACCCACCCTAACCTCGGTGAACAACTGAATAGATGTGGTGCAAGGGGATGAGGTCCCCAAGGGCATGTGGACGTGCCCAGTGCACTCCTTGGAGGGTCATCAGAGCCCTCCAAAGAGTAGCCCAGTGGAGAGACTGAAGTTAATGCCTGTCGTGAGTTGAAGTGACAGGTAGCTTCTTAAGACTGGTACTTACTTAGGGCCAGTCAAAAATTGGCATATTCCACTCCCCCTTGGCACGTCCACTTTCCTCTTACTGGTAAAAGACAGACATAGCCTTTTTAAAAAAATTCTTCTTGTTGTTTATTCAGCAACACTGCTGCTTTTAATTCCACCCCTCCTTTGTTAATTTATTTATTCCATTTTATATTTACACCCCATAGCCCAAGCTCTCCTGGCTTTTCCTCTTCAGTGAAGTCAGGCAGGCTTTCATTGTGGTTCAACTCCTTATTGTTGTTGTTATTATTATTGCTATTAATATTAATTAGTACTGCTATTATTAACATTATTATTTTGTTGTTGTTTCATAATGGCTGTGATCACAATGCAGTCAATCAACTCTGAAGCAAGGATCACAAAGCTTTACTCTTATCCTCTTAGCCTCCTAGTTATGGGATGCAAAAGAAAAGGCATCTCTCTGTGCTGCTCCCGCCTCACAGGGATGGTTTGCATTGTAAAGGAACTGGACCCAGCCAAGCTGGCCTTCCACTGGATTTTGCACAGATCCCCGGAATAACGCACATAGCTCTCAATTAGAGGTTTAGGCCCGATATTTATTTATCAGGTATGAGGCAAGCCAATACAGGATTAGCGCACTAAAAGCATTATTATTATTATTATTTATTTATTTATTTATTTATTTATTTATATAGCACCATCAATGTACATGGTGCTGTACAGATAACACAGTAAATAGCAAGACCCTGCCGCATAGGCTTACAATCTAATAAAGTTGTAGTAAACAATAAAGAGGGAAGGAGAATGCAAAACAGGCACAGGGAAGTATAAACATTGAACCCCAACACCAGCAAACTAATACAATGTTTCGCTATCATACATCACCCAGCCATAGATTCCGCCAGCTCAGAACAAAAAGCCCCTTTATATTTTGTATCCCTTTATAATACTAAACTACTCTTTCCCCCTCCACCCTCCGGGTTCCCTCCCCCCCCCCCCCCCGAGGTATTTCACACTTCTCCTGGATGTTAATTTCTCAAGGACACTCGGCCTGGACAGCGGAGCCAGGGAGTGCCTAAACGCCCACGGGCAGCTGGCGATTATCTCTCTTTTCCTAAAACCAAAGACAGGACATTTACATTTCTTTTAAAAACAGCAATTCCATGTATGACTTAACCCCTTCCTTACATGCATTACTGGCTTTGAAACTATCCTTCGCTCACTTTTCTGCCTGGGAAAAAGCCAATTGGAGAAAGGGGGGAAATCTACAAAGGAAAAGGATATGATAAAGTATTTGCTAGACAAGTTGTGCAAGAGTTTAAGGTAGTGCAACATGAACTCTGCACTGGCAAATGCCACTCTTATAGTGCTTTTTTCCTCTGCCGTCCTTTTTTCCTTGTGTGTTGTGTCTTTTTAAGATTTTTAAGCCTGTGGGTAGGGACCGTCTTATTTAAGTGATTGCATGTAAACTGGTCTGGAGCAAATAAATAACAGATAGGAAACACAGCACTGCTACCCACCCTAACCTTGGTGAACAACTGAATAGATGTGGTGCAAGGGGATGAGGTCCCCTAGGACATGTGGACGTGCCCAGTGCACTCTTTGGAGGGTCATCAGAGCCCTCCAAAGAGTAACCAGTGGAGAGACTGGAGAAGCTAATGCCTGTTATGAGTTGAAGTAACAGGTAGCTTCTTAATTACTCCCTCCCCCTGGGCACGTCCACTTCCCTCTTACTGGTAAAAGACAGACATAGCCTTTTAAAAAAAATTCTCTTGTTGTTTATTCAGCAGCACTGCTGCTTTTAATTCCACCCCTCCTTTGTTTATTTATTTATTTATTCCATTTCACACCCAATAGCCCAAGCTCTAATGTCTTTTCCTCTTCCATGAAGTCAGGCAGGCTTTCATTGTGGTTCAACTCCTTATTGTTGTTGTTATTATTATTGCTATTAATATTAATTAGTACTGCTATTATTAACATTATTATTTTGTTGTTGTTTAATAATGGCTGTGATCACAGTGCAGTCAATCAACTCTGAAGCAAGGATCACAAAGCTTTACTCTTATCCTCCTAGCCTCCTAGTTATGGGATGCAAAAGAAAAGGCATCTCTCTGTGCTGCTCCCGCCTCACAGGGATGGTTTGCATTACTGGCATCCTTGGCTCACTTCCTTGTGCCCCCAGAAATGTCTGCTCCATGCCTGCCTTCCCACCTCCGCCTGTGTGCTGTTGTTTAGGGGTATCTGCCGGGACTGACTCCCCCATAGATCTATGGAATATCTTTGCCTGCCTCTCTGACCGCCTGTCCTCCTCCTCTGTGCCCGCCTTGCAGGGATGGGTTTTGTTGTCTTGCTTTGTCTCAGGGGACAAGTCCTTCCTGCGCTCACTTAGACTTTTTGAAGTTCCAAATCAATTTTACAAGTGTGAAAGAAGATTCATAGGTTTATCTATTCCCCAATTCATGGCATGTTGGGATTTCCTTTGAAATAGCCCCATTGAGCTGTCTGCAGCTGTAAATTGCTGAGATACTGAGGTGTCCGGTTTTCAAAAATTCCCCCCAAATCAGGGGAGGCTTGGATTGGCTTGAGTCTTGGCATGCATATATATACATGGATAAGCTATCATGGTGCCAAACTTGAGGTTTCTAACATGGAAATTGACGTAGTTCTAGCATGGGACTTGATTTGGTGTGAGTTAAAAGGTTAAAGCCCCGCCAAAAATCAGGGATGATGGGATTTGCTTGAAACTTGCCATGAATGTGGATCTAGATGGCATCTGTGAGGGTGCCCACTTCAAAAAAAATTATCTGTCAAAATGTCAGAGCAAATCCCATGTTTGAAAATGGGGTGTCCAATTTTCAAAAATTCCCCCAAAATCAGGGGAGGCTTGGATTGGCTTGAGTCTTGACATGCATGTGTATACATGGATAAGCTATCATGGTGCTGAACTTGAAGTTTCTAACATGAAAATTGATGGAGATATCAAAAGGGGTGTGAATTGGGGTTATGGGTGATGCATTAGAGGTTAAAGCCCCGCCAAAAATCAGGGGATGATGGGATTTGCTTGAAACTTGCCATGAATGTGGATCTAGACAGCATCTGTGAGGGTGCCTGCTTCCAAGTTTTTTTCTGTCAAAATGTCGGAGAACAGTCCATGTCTGAAAATGGGGTGTCCGATTTTCAAAAATTCCCCGAAAATCAGGGGATGCTTGGATTTGCTTGAGTGTTGGCATGCGTGTGTATACATCCATGAGGTGTCATGGTGCTGAACTTGACGTTTATAACTTTAACAGAAAAAAAGTTGTAGACTTTTTTGGATTTCAATGCAAGCCTATGGAGGGAAAAAGCGGAGCTCCGATCCGGATCTGGAGCTTCACAGCAAACCGGAGCGGACTATAGGTGGATCAGATCAGAGCGGAGCGGACCCGATCCGGAAGTTGCAGATCTGGAAGAGAAGCGGATCGGGGGGGGGGGTCCGTGCACACCCCTACTGAATACTATTTTTTTTTGCTGTAGTGATAACCAGGCATATATAAAGATACAGTTAATTTTAATCATCTTTAAATTTAATCAGATAATGACCTAATCCAAACTTACTGAAACAGATTCAGGTTTCTTGATCTTCCAGTCCTAAAGAAGAAGGCGTCGCTCACCAGGTGTCATGGACTTAAATTCCTCAATAATATCATTATAATTAAGTGACAAAACCAATTCTTGTTCAATGTACAAAATCATGAGTGAGTCGAGTCGCTGTTGGGACATTGAACGTCTTAGTTTGGTTTTTACATGTGTTAGTTTCGAAAATGCTCTTTCACATGAACAGCTTATAACAGGTAAGATTACAGAACATTGAATACATTTGTAAAAGGCCTGGAACATGGAAGACCGATCCAATTCCTTTAGCCAATCAAGCCATTCTCTGGTGGTGTTTGTAGTGCTACCTTTAGGAACAGATCCTTCATAACCCCGAAGCAGTCCGACTTCAGCTTCCAACTCATCCAAGGACGCTATAAATTTTTTGGAAATGATTCTCATATCATCCCTGCCAATGTCTAAGCTCAGCAGCTTTCCCACTGCAGTCGCAATTTCACAAGTCTCCTGTTCGAATCGCTGGTCAATGCAAGTAATCATTGAGTCTAGGAGTGGGTAAAAGGAAGTTATTCTCTCCTGCTCCTCTTTTGTATCAAAGTGATGCTGGGACTCAAATGTGCCATCAATCTGAGTGGATATTCTTCTCTTCTTAACTGGGGGAATAGATATATCACACTCTTCACACATTTTCACACCGTCATTGAAAATAGATTAAAAATGTTTTGAGCGAGGGGTTGGACTTGGTGGTCTTATAGGCCCTTTCCAATTCTACTATTCTATGATTCTATGAGAACCATTCTGGGACAAGAGACTACGTTGCAATCAACCACACATATCATTCATAAACAAAAAAGAAACACACATACCTACCTCATTGACATAGCAATAGCTAGTGACAAAAGAGTTGCACAAAAGGAAGAGAACAGAGAAGAAAATATACACCCCTGGCTATGGAAGTTAAAGACCTATGGCAACTGGGGGAAATTACAATTATTCCATTAATTAGGTCAGTCACCAGCATCACATCATTTTTAAATTTAATTTTCACAGAAAACCTTCATAAACTAGGCCTACCAAAATAGGCCGGCTGGACATCAGGAAAAACTTCCTGACTGTTAGAGCAGTGCGACGGTGGAATCAGCTACCTAGGGAGGTTGTGGGCTCTCCCACACTAGAGGCATTCAAGAGGCAGCTGGACAACCATCTGTCAGGGATGCTTTAGGGTGGATTCCTGCATTGAGCAGGGCGTTGGACTCAATGGCCTTGTAGGCCCCTTCCAACACTGCTATTCTATGATTCTATGATTCTATGAAATACATCCACACCAACATCCAGAAAGCAGCCATAATTAAAACATGCTTAATTGTCAGGAAATTCCTGAATCTGTAAAACACAGCATGATTTGGCAAAGCCTGTCATGTTCATCTAGAAAAACTGCCATGAGCGAGAGAGAGATCATAGAATCATAGAATAGCAGAGTTGGAAGGGGCCTACAAGGCCATCGAGTCCAACCCCCTGCTCAATGCAGGAATCCACCCTAAAGCATTCCCAACAGATGCTTGTCCAGCTGCCTCTTGAATGCCTCTAGTGTGGGAGAGCCCACAACCTCCCTAGGTAACTGATTCCATTGTCGCACTGCTCTAACAGTCAGGAAGTTTTTCCTGATGTCCAGCTGGAATCTGGCTTCCTTTAACTTGAGCCCGTTATTCCGTGTCCTGCACTCTGGGAAAATCGAGAAGAGATCCTGGCCCTCCTCTGTGTGACAACCTTTTAAGTATTTGAAGAGTGTTATCATGTCTCCCCTCAATCTTCTCTTCTCCAGGCTAAACAGGCCCAGTTCTTTCAGTCTCTCTTCTTAGGGCTTTGTTTCCAGACCCCTGATCATCCTGGTTGCCCTCCTCTGAACACGCTCCAGCTTGTCTACGTCCTTCTTGAATTGTGGAGCCCAGAACTGGACGCAATAGTCTAGATGAGCTTAGGCTGATATACCAACTGCGCCCTTATCTGGACAGTGATAGCCTAGCTACAGTTATCCATGCTCTGATAACCTCTCGTTTGGATTACTGCAATGCGTTATACGTGGGGCTCCCTTTGAAAACGGTCCGGAAGCTTCAGCTGGTACAAAACAGGGCAGCCCGTTTACTAACAGGGACTGGTTGGCGAGATCACATTACGCCAGTCCTTTTACAACTTCATTGGCTGCCAGCCCAGCTCCGGGCCCGATTCAAAGTGCTGGTATTGACATTTAAAGCCCTAAACGGTTTGGGGCCAGGTTATTTGAAGGAACGCCTCCTCCCATATGTACCTACCCGGACCTTAAGATCATCTACAGGGGCCCTGCTCCGTGAGCCCCTGCCAAAGGAAGTGAGGCAGGTGGCTACTAGGAGGAGGGCTTTCTCCGCTGTGGCACCCCGGTTGTGGAATGAGCTCCCCAGAGAGGTCCGCCTGGTGCCTACACTGTATTCCTTTCGTCGCCAGCTGAAGACCTTTTTATTCACAGTATTTTAACACTTAATTTTAACTTAAATTTAAATTATACTGTTTTAACTCTGTATTTTAACCTTATATCAATTTTGCTGCGTGGTTTTATCCTGGTTGTGCTTTTTATATTGTATTTTGTATTTGTGTTTTTAACTTGTTGGTTGTTTTATGATGGTTTTAATTTTTGTGAACCGCCCAGAGAGCTTCGGCTATTGGGCGGTATAAAAATGTAATAAATAAATAAATAAATAAATGAGGCCTAACCAGGGCCGAATAGAGAGAAACCAGTACCTGATGTGATTTGGAAGCTATACTTCTATTAATGCAGCCCAAAATAGCATTGGCCTTTCTGTTGGCTCATATTCAGCTTGTGATCTACAACAATTCCAAGATCCTTCTCGTTTGTAGTGTTGCTGAGCCAAGTGTCCCCCATCTTGTAACTGTGCCTTTGGTTTCTATTTCCTAAATGTAGAACTTGGCATTTATCCCTGTAAAGGAAGCCTGTGTTAATTAGTCCTTCCCAAGAGTCCACTCCGGGGTTTCCCCGAAACCCCCACGCTGTGGGACCGGTAGTTTCTGGAACAAAGACACACGACACACCAGGCTGACCAAAGCAAAAGGTTTAATACATAAACATAACTACTAAGTAAGGCCTTGGTCTACAGGCAGAAACAATACAAGAACGGTGGAGAATAGGGGGAGGGGGGAAGGGAAAGATAAGGTAGGTTTGAATTAGGAAATACTTACCACAAGTCCATCTAAAAGCATGCAGCCATGCCGCTAGGCCCCCCCTTCTCCCGGCCAAATAGTGGCAAGCCTTGTCCTAGAAAACCATACTCTAAAAACATAACAAAACTTTAACTTCCCTCAAGCACCCCGACCGGGTTGCTTCAGACGTCCATTGCCCCAGGCGGAAGACATACTGAAGCCTAATCCAATTAGCTCTTTTATCCCTCTTCTCCCCGGCTGTACCAACCCCTCCTCCCTAATGAGGGTACTTGATCTTCTTCACACACTAGGTCCAATTAGCTCATCTAGGAGATAGCATACAGGTGCGAGGCCTCTAACTGACCTCGGGCTTCGGAGAAACTCCGGCCCTCTGGAAGCCTCACTCCCACTCTTTCCCACATACCAAGCTGGGTCCTGGCGCCAGCCGGGTCATAAACATATCCACCAGATACCAGCCATAAAACATATCAAACTAATCCTTATCTACTCATCACCACTACGGTTTACTACCTAACAGGAAAACTGGTACAATTCAAAACTCAGCAACACTTCCCAGCCCCCCTGGTCCTTCACAATCCCTATTAAATTTCATCCTGTTGTTTGCAGCCCAGCACTCCAGCCTATCAAGATCACTTTGAAGTTTGTTTCTGTCTTCCAGGGTATTAGCTATCCCACCCAATTTTGTGTCATCTGCAAATTTGATCAGCGTTCCCTGCACCTCCTCGTCCAAATCATTAATAAAAATGTTGAAGAGCACTGGGCCCAGGACTGAGCCCTGCGGCACCCCACTCGTTGCCTCTCCCCAGTTTGAGAAGGTTCCATTGATAAGTACTCTTTGAGTCCGATTCTGTAGCCAACTGTGAATCCACCTAATAGTTGTTCCATCTAGCCCACTTTTAGCTAGTTTGTTAATCAGAATGTCACGTGGTACTTTGTCAAAAGCTTTGCTGAAGTCAAGATATATGATGTCCACAGCGTTCCCACAGTCCACAAGGGAGGTTATCCTATCAAAAAATGAGATCAAATTTGTCTGACAGGACTTGTTCTTGACAAATCCATGTTGGCTTCTAGTGATCACCGCATTGATTTCAAGGTGTTTACAGATTGACTTCTTTATAATCTGCTCCAGAATTTTCCCAGGGATGGATGTCAGACTGACTGGTCTGTAGTTCCCAGGTTCCTCCTTTTTGCCCTTTTTGAAGATAGAGCCAGACCACAGACCACAGAGGATGGCTGAAAACAACGGTCTATGTTGGGAAAGAATTTCCTTCAAGAGTCAAAATTCCTGATCCCAAGCAAGTATGATGACCCAGCAAAGATTTTAGGAAATCTCATTCCTATTGGCATAGGTTGAGATATGTGCTGGTCAGAAGTTTTATCAGTAGGACTTCAATGGAAATACCTTAATGGGAGGCTTGCCAGTGAGATACTGTGGCAATCCTATACATGTCTACTCAGAAGCAACTGTATGGGGCTCAATTGGGCATACTTCAATTGGTTAGGGAACTTAGGACACAATCCTATGCATGCATGTTCAGACAGAAAAAAGTCATAAAGCTTATAGAATGTCATGCATATGTTGTGCTATTCTGAAGTCCTGTCTAAATGCTAAGTTTTTATTTTAAAAACCAGCTGCTTGCTTAAGTTGCTCAGTTTCACAGGCATTACACTGCACCAGTTGTAAACTTTTTATATATATATATATATTTACAAAACCTTGTCTGAAGTTTTAGATATTTTAAAACATTTTCGATCTATTAAACATCTAAACATTGCATCCCTACTCATTCAAAAGAAATCAACCCATATTTCTTCATAGATTTCATGACAATAACAACAGCAGTTTGATTAAAACTCTTGGTAATATAAAAAATACACCGAGTCCAGAACTTGGTGTATGCTCAGATGCTTACATGAAGCAACTATGCACATGGGGTCACTTTTCATTTCAATGAAGGGATCCAATTGAGGTCTTCAAAGGAATGTGTATGTGGATCTAGTCCCTTCTTTGAAATGCATCAGTATGTTCTTGTAGTTGGGACCATTCTATGCCTATACCGGAGCACTTGGATCCATGAGCAAGTGTGAGTCTCAGGTCTCCTGTACTCCTTCTCATGAATGTAATTTTCCTTTAATAAAAACAACTGTGCCTTTTCCCCTCATTGCCTCTACCTTGAATACAAGAGGACGAAGCTGGCCACTCGAAAGAGGGCAGAGCTCCTGCAGTAACACACTGGTAATGCAATCCTCAGATTCTTACATCCTCTGTGACTATAACCCATAAAAAAGAGCTTAAAGTGGAAATAACAACTACATTTCATACAAATTATTTACCTCAAGCTCTATATTTCAGACTATATATAAGTGAGAAAGGGGGGGGATGTTGTGCCTTAAAAACAGCCTGCCACTCCCAATGCTCCCTGCCTGGAAGGCTGCACTTGTGAGCACTTGTGGCCTTGCTGCTACTGCTGCCACCAGCAGAAATGCCTGCTTGCACAGTGCAGGAGGGGCAGTCCATGGAGGGGTCATCTTCGCCAGCCCACATTTCCCGAGGACCCCACAGCTGCCTGCTTCTCCAGAGAGCAAGCCTAAGTCTCAGTAAATGCAGCCATCCAAAGCAGTGCCTGCTGGGAGTTGTAGGCTGTTCATTGCCTGCTTCCCCTGAAAGCTCTGTCTGAACAGCCTACAACTCCTAGCATGCATGTCGTTGGGAGCAGGGGAGAGAGGGCAGGACTGGGGAGAGGGGGGGAGCTTCTCCAGGCCTCCAGAAAAGCGCCCCCCTCCCCCGGTTCCTGCATTGTGGGGCTTCAGGAAGAGCCTCAGGAAGGGCCTGTTTGGGTGGATGTCAAAGGGAAGCCTTTTTCTCTTCCACTTCCGCCATTGAAGTGGGAGGAAAAACAACTTCTTTATGGCATCTGCCCGAAACAGGCCCTTCCTGAGGCCCCGCGTTTGGGGCGGGGGGGGCGTTTCTCCAGGCCTCCGGAAAAGCGCCCCCCACCCCTGCATCACAGGGCCTGTTAGCAGACACGGGGGGCGGGATCATGCCAGGAGGGTGGAGCCAAGCAGCCTCCAGAGCCTCGCCTCATCCCACCTCCGGACTACCCCTCCCAGAATGCTCTCTGCTAGTCCAGAATGCAACATTCCTCCTTCCTTGGTCTCATCCACATCCAGGTCCTGCCACTCACCCCCCAGACTTCCTGGAGACGGAGCGTTTTCCTGCACATTTGAATAAATTATGAGAATTGGTTTTAATGGAATTGTTTTATATGTTATTGTAAAGCGCCTCGATGCCAGAAATGGTGAGGCGGCGCTATAAAAATGCTTTAAATAAATAAATAAATAAAATAATCTCTCAAATGGATCTTGTTTCCGGACATTTCCTGTCAGATGGTCACCTTAGGCAGGAAGGAGCCCGTAAGGCTACGGGTTGGGAGCAGCAGCTGGCAGCAGACAACATAATATGCGGGGGGGGGGGCTCAGAGTGCGCCGGCCATAGAGGAGCTCGGGCCAGAGCGGCGGCACCTCGCTTGTCCTCCCTCCCTCAAGTGGCTCACGGGGCAGGAGGGGCAAACATGGCGGCGGCAGATTAGGGCGTTCAACTGAACCCCTTGAACCTGTTGCCTGCACGCCAATGCCTGTGAGGTAGGTCAGGCTGAGAGTCAGGGACCGGCCCAAACTTAGCCTGTGAGTTTCATGCCCGAGTGGAGAAACCAGATCTCCTGAGTCCCAGCCCAACACTCTAGCCGCTGCACCACACTGCCTCAATGCCCCTGGAAAAGACACTGGAATCTCCGCTGAAATGTCCAGCCTTAACGGCAGTGAGGGAAGACGTAGTTCTTTCTGCAGTCCTGGAGACATTCACGGCATCAGCGGGGAAGTTAAAACCTTGCCTGCGTGAATGAGTAAGTTTATTACAGTATAACAACCAGCAGTCCAATCAAACACCATACAATTTAACACATCACATTACATTACATATGTAGAACGTGCCTATATTATTATTGTCTCGCCTCTTTACGGCGTGAGGTGGCTGCAGCACAAAATCTGCCTACTTTCACAGTAACTTGGGCATTCATGCCTGACAAAAGGTACGCTAAACAAAATTTCTCGGGCATTCATGCCTGACAAAAGGTACTCTAAACAAAATTTGTCTGTTCTGCCTGGGAATTTTTTTTATGAGTGGTGTTATTAAGGAAACTCTGAGGTCTTTATACAGGTGGCAGTAAAGTAAAACATGGACTATTGAACCTTGCCTGAGTGTTCAGAGCGCAAGTAGTGGATTCTGTGCAAGGAAATACTTCATAAAACTATATGCAATATAAAAGAAAACTTTGGAAGTGGTTTAAGCTGGTTCAGAATGCCAATCTAATAAATATCCCTGCCCTCTTTTAGACATATAGTAATAATGATTTATTAATTGATAAAATATGAGGAGGCTTTTATTAAGGAAGTCTGGTTGGGAGGGTCATTCCTCACAAGAACTGGACTGCTGTGTTACACGAACAACGTGGGAGGATTTTGGGGGACAGCAGTCCAATGATTTTAAACGGACTGACTTGCTCCCTCCATTGGTGGCCAATGGCCGTCTGTGATAGCCGATGGAATGAAGTCACTCATTGTGCCAGTGAAAAAACAATGCAGCCCAGCGTATCCTCCCCCCCATTAATTAAAGGTTATTGTTGAATGGTGGGCACCAGTATTGATCACACTATATTTACACTGAAGTGTCCTTGAAAAGTTCCAACAGAGTGGAGGGGGCAATATTGGTCCCCATATATAAAATGGGGGGGAGAAGAGAAAATCCAGCTGGCTATAGACCTATTCTCCTGGATTTGTTGGAAATGGCTGACTCTGATAAGACTAATCCATCTGTCTTAAGACAATGTAAGAGGTCTTTGCCACGACACAGGCTCTGAACACCAGACCCGGCCGAGGCTACTCCCTGCTCAAGCCAAGCACCACTGCTTGATACGCCTGAGGCAAGGGATAAAGCCCACCTTCCTCCAAACTATGTGGAGAAAGGGGTTTAAAATGGAGAAGGATTTAATATATATAATAATGCGCTGTGAGTTATATCTGCTTAGGTGAATGATTGTCAGAGTGGGTGTTAAATGTGTAAACTTAAGATGATAAATGCCAAACAGAAACTTGGGATTTTTGTGGTAGTTTTAAAACAAACAAAATTTATTTTTAAACGTTCATAAGCTTTGTTTCAAATAACATTTAAAAACCTTTTTGAAACCTTCCATACAATCCTGTCACTCTCACATTCGCGCTTTCCTTTTTCTCACACAATCACTCTTGAACTTTCTTTATTCTCAGTATTGATTAATATACTTCCACTACGTGCACACCACACTCTAAAGACACCACTCACTACACTGACCCTCAAATTTACCACTATTTAAGTACCATAAACACAGAGAGCACTACAGACTCTAAGAGTATCTAACAAGTCTCCCTGGAAAGAACTCTCCATCCCCTCCGTCATGCCCTTATATATCCCTCCTCCCCCTCCCAAGACATTCTAACTCTGCCCACTCAGGCCAACATTCTACAAACCACAGACTTACAAACTGCAGGCATACCTTTGGGAATTGACTTGTGGGGTGTAACGCCACAGTCTTATGATGAAATGCAAATGACAGGTGTTTACTGATAAATAACTCAGAATTTGAAAATGTAAATAAGTAAAAAGTCGTAAAATTGTATGAAAGGGAAGGTACAGGCTCATGATCAACCAGATTCCTGTCGCAAGGAGTCTTGGGCCCCCTGAAAGAGTAACAAGTGTTGTATAGCATGAGAAACGTGGGCTTCCGGATGCACGTCATCAGCTGAATGAAGTGTCACCCTCAGACAGCAGTTCCTGGACTCACTCATCAGGCAGCTGAATTCCATTCATTCAGGTCTGCATAGGGACTCCTGCAGAAATGAACACCATCATCTTAGCAGTGCTGAATAAATGATCACCGATTACTGCTGTTGCGAAGGGTTGCTGTGCTTGTGATGTCGGTGACTGCGTTGAATAATCAATGCAGCACCACTGCACAGCCACTGCAGGGCAAAGAAGGCGTATAGACAGCTAAGATTATGGCTCATGGGGGAGTGGGGGTGGGGAAGAAGGCCCCCTTCACCCCCCTGTGGTTGCCCATGGTGTTCACTGCCAATATCAAAATCCCATCCGTTCCAGAGCCGGATTCTCCACAATGCCAGAGTTCTAGCAGCCGTGGTGACGCAGGATTCCAAACCAAGCCCTGAGAGTCCGTTGGTCTCTTGAGAGAAGCGTGTGGTGGTTGAGTGTGGCGGTTGAGTGTGCAAGTGTGGTGGGTTAGTGGTTTGGTGCTACCAGTGTTTATAGCATTTGTGTTTATTACTTCATATTAATACTTAGTTTAATATTTTAATCTTTAAAACCGTTTATAACTTAATAGTTGAGTCGTTTTAGCCTTCCCTTCCCTTCCCTCCCCTCCCCCCATCCCAGAGAGCCGACCCCCTTCCCCCTCCCCACACCGTCTTCCACCCACCGCTGTCCGCGATGAGCAGCAACAACAACCCAGCGCGGCACAAGGTAAGAAGGGTCCCATCTTGGTGGTTTAAGTTTTTTATTTTCCCCCAACAACATCCAAGCAAACATCACACATGGTGCATACAAACAAGGGTATGCATATCACAACTACAATTACACTAAAAACACGTAAGGGTGAGGTTAAAGTATATTTTTTTATGTTGCCCTGTTCATGCCAAAAATGCGGATTAATTTCTTCATTACCCTTTATAGATCCAATTCAATTTTTCTTATAATCTTATAATTTATCTAAATCTCCTACATTGGATTCACAGAGTCATGCTTCTTTCTGTTGGATCCTGGATTGGATCCTGGTTTTTATTTTTCCACTGTTTTTACAATTACCTGAGGACCTGGAAGAAGTGAGGAGTCAGCAGAACATAATCACTTAAAGGTCAACATTTCAGCTGGACACTTATTGAGTTATTGAATTATTGTGGGGAATGTGTTTTCAGTAATTAATCAATTAGTGATTGCATCAGTGTACAGGTCTGCCTATATAAGTAGCTGTGTTTTGCATGTTTGTTATTCCCTCATCTTACCCCAACTTGATGTATGCTGTATTGATTGACCGTCTGTGAGTATTTGTATATGTGCTGCCATAACTAAATTATTACAAGTGTCAGTAAAGGATTTGCTTTTAACTTACAAGGAATCCTTTGCCTCATTGGTCTTTGCTGCGTCCTAAACTGAGAGCCGTTGCTACTACTGCTAGTCACTGGTTCAGCCTGTGATTTTCCAACACTTTCCTTACTTTCCCCACCTTAATACTAAAATCCACAAACAAATACATCCTTTTTCTCAGTCTCTTTCAAATATTCTATCAAAGGTTTCCATTCCAACGTAAACATAGCTGTTGACCTTTCTCTCATTATTGCTGTAAGTTTTTCCATCTCTGCAAGTTCCAACATCTTCAACATCCATTCATTCATTGTTGGTGTTATTTCATTTTTCCAGTTCTGTGTGAATAGCAATCTTGCTGCCGTCACCATATACAAAAACAACATTCCCCCCTTCTCTTTTATTTGTTAGAAAGCTTCTGGTTTCATTTCTATGTTTGTCTTTAATATTTTTTGGATTAAGGAGTGTATTTGAGTCTTGGCTTTTTTACAAGTCCACCAAAGATGATAAAAGGTTCCTTTGTCTTTTTTACATTTCCAACATTTACTTGAAGCCCCTATAAACATTTCAGCTAATTTTACAGGTGACATATGCCATCTGTACATCATCTTATAAAAATTCTCTTTAAGATTTGCACATCGTGCAAATCTTAAACCCTTTCTCCACACATTTCCCCATTCTTCCATTAAGATATTATGCCCAATATTTTGTGCCCATTTTGTCATACCGTCTTTTTCTTGTTCATCTTCTGTCTCATATCGTAACAACAATTTAGGGTCCCATCTTGGGAAGTGTCAGCTGGTGGCTCTGGAGAGAGAGGGCCAGCAGGGAATTGGGGCTTTGCTTCTCCCATAGGCATTGGGTTTATTTTATTTATTTTTTTGGAAAATAATTTTATTTATTTTTCCAGTATAGATATAAACAAATGTTCATAAATAAATGAATGTGCATTATACAGTAACCTTTTTACCACCCAAAGTTATAAGCATAATTACTTTCCATTTCAGGTTTTATCTTTTAGCCGTTTTAGCCTGTTCCCTCCCTCCAGCCTGGTACATTTCTCATAAATTGTCCCATTTCTTTTTCTGGGATGTTATATCACTTCTGTTTATCTCTTCCTTTATTGTATTGATAGTTATTTACTAACATTACTTCTTTTCAGGAGTCACAGAGTGTCCTATAGGCCTCTGCCAGAGTTGTTCTGTTCATTTCTTTCTTCATATTTTCTATATATTTTTGCCAATCTCTCTTAAAGTTATATTTTTGTTTTATTCCTCTTTGTAATGGTAATTTCTGTGTCCATTTTCCAGTAATTGCTATTTCCCAAATTTTCCTTTTCCATATATCTACTGTTAGCATCTTTGCTGTTTTGTAGTTACTTGCTCTTAATTGCCTTGCAGCTGTCAGCATAATCCAATAAATGGTTTTTCTTTTATCTCTTTATTTTCTTTGATAAAAAGTATTTAATCGTGGCAGTTATATATATATTAGCAGTATTTTCTCCCAATTCCTTTAAAGAACCTGTCCCAAAATTTCTTTATTTTCCCACAGTCCCACCACATATATATTTGAGTTCCATTATCCTTACATTCCATTATTTATTTATATAGCACCATCAATGTACATGGTGCTGTACAGAGTAAAACAATAAATAGCAAGACCCTGCCGCATAGGCTTACATTCTAATTTCAAGTTAGAAACATGAAAATGGGCACCAGGAGAGCTTCTAAATAGATCCTTAGTCATGCCCATTTTAAAGGAAATCCGATGATGCCCTGATTTTTAGGGAATTTTTAACATTTTAACCGTCAACTATAACCCCAGTGTACAAAACTGCATACATCCACACCATTTTTCAAGTTAGAAACATCAAAATGGGCACCATGATAGCTTCTAAATAGATCCTTAGTCATGACCGTTTTGAAGAAAATCACATCGTGCCCTGATTTTTGGGGAATATTTAAAAGATCCCCCCATTTACAGAAATGCAGTTATCGCCATCATTTTTCCAGAAACACACATGCAACTGGGAACCAGGAGAGCTTCTAAATAGATCCTTAGTCATGGCCACTTTGAAGGAAATTGGATTGTGCCCTCATTTTTGGGGAATATTTAAAAGATTCCCTGATTTACAGAAATGCAGTTATCGCCATCATTTTTCCAGATACACACATGCAACTGGTCACCATGAGAGCTTCCACATAGGTCCTTAGTCATGGCCACTTTGAAAGAAATCAAATCATGCCCTGATTTTTGGGGAATTTTTAAAGTTAAACCTAAATCAGAATCTTCCTCTCAGATTAACCACGTTAAAAATTAACACAGGGAACTTTAAGATAGAAAATTATTAAACTGGGTGAGCGTACAGCGTACTGTTCATGGGATAAACAACTCAGACCTTGCGTTGCCCCGCTTGGGTCGCAATACTTCTAAAAAGTGCATTTCTTTCATGCCATCCACTCATTCCAAAATGTTATAACACGTTGTTTTTCAAGACGCTGCAATGCACACACATCAAACAGAGATGCCGTTGAATAGACGATCCTTTCAGGCTCCGCCACAATTCACACACTCCAGGATATGCCCTGCCAATAATTGTAAAAACAAAGAAGGACAATTGCCCTGAGTCAAAGCAAGACGCGCACAAACCGGCCCTCTGAGGCGGGCACAGAGGAGGAGAGGCAGCAGCAGACAACTCTGCAGGTACAAGTCAGTGAGCCAGGGATAGTTTTCCAGGCCATTCAAAGGCAGAAACACAAACCGGCCCTGTGAGGCGGGAACAGCACAGAGAGATGCCTTTTCATCCCATAAATAATAGGAGGCTAGCAGGACAACAGTAAAGCCTTGTGCTCCTTGCTTCAGAGTTGATTGACTACATAGCCATTATCAAATCATCATCATCATCATCATCATCATCATCACAACTATTATTACTATAGAACAAAAAGGCTGTTTGACTATTACCAGTATTGGAGCGGACGTGCCCAGTGTCCTGGAGGAAACAGCGGCTGGTCCTGTCTAGGTGCCTGCCTTTGAGGAACCACATCACACATGAACTCGTGCAACTCATTGGTTTCCACTGCTTCCCCTTTGGAGGGTTCTGATGTTCCTCAAGGGCAGTGGGCACTGGGCACGTCCACATGCTATACAGGCCATCATCCATTTGCACCACTGCTATCCAGTTGTCCGCCAAGGTTATTGTGGGTACCTTGCAGTGCTGTGTTGCCTATCTTTTATTTTACTTTGTATATTATTTAAAACATAGGTGTGGTTTCCTTTACTGCAGCAACGTAAGGTTGTGTGAGTTTGCTCAGGCTACTGCTTCACCAATGCACTCAAAAGTGACAAAAGTCCTACAAAAAACAAACAAAGAAAAGTTACTCAGTATCCCCTCCCCAACGTTGGGATTGGAGGATGCTATGCATGGGCTGATAACTTATCACGATTGCGAGATGAACCTGTCTATCACTGCTGGGGAAAAAAGGTTTCCCCCCCCCTCCAGCTTTTACCCATTCAATAAAAAACAATTACAAGCAAAGCGCAAAATGAAAACTTCTAGAAATTGACACAAATAACTCCAAATGATTAATTTCTAAGCACAGTAAGTTTCAGGGATCTAGCTTTAAAAACAAAGAAGTTATAGGTGTTTCTTCGGCCAATGCAATCCTATGGGAAAATGTGGGCAAAATAGTGTTGTCTTCAGGAAAGAATGAAGAAATGTATCAGTGCAGGATTCCTGCATTGAGCAGGGGGTTGGACTCGATGGCCTTGTAGGCCCCTTCCAACTCTGCTATTCTATGATTCTATGAAAGGTGGGCTGTCAACATATTAATAGTGCCGTAATTGAGTTGGGATAGTCTCGCTATTTCATTTCCCTCACAGCTGTACTAGGGACGCAGTCACCTTTATTTCATGGGTTGGTGATGTCTGACTGGAAGGGAGTTATGGGATGCCCACTAAGGAACTTGGTCTTAGCCACAGAATCAATAGAGGAAGACCCCACACATGTAGCAGGGTTCTAATTCACTATTGTTCATTTCAAAAAGTAGAGCAGGACCTGGGTCACGCTAGATTCTGGTACCTGCAGATGGAGAAGTCCCAAACAGGTGTGGCTTCAGTTCATTACTGTGTGGCCCCCTTTTGTGTTCTATTAGAAGCCCCGTGGTTGACTGACATCTTGTCAATTTAGAAATCAAGTGTGCATAATTCAGGACCTTTTGAAAATTCAGCTGAAACTCATTGATGTGAACCGAGCCAAACTGTCCCAATGGGCCGCAGGAAGGCCCAGCCAGGAATGAAGGAGAATCAAATGAGTTGGGATTTCTAGGAAACTGACCTGCGAATTCCACAGAGGACTAACTTTTTAAAACCACGTGGATTCCATGAACTTTTTTCTTTTTTACTTTTCAGGGGGATTGGCGCTAAACCGCACTTCCACGAACGGGCCGTACTGATGCCCATTATTAGATCTATGCTAATGTGCATTAGTGCAAATGGGATGAAATTCTTGTAGTTCTTTCAGTGAATGGATAACGGAACAAAAGACACCTGGGCAGGATCTACACTCCTGCTTTAAAGTAGGGATGTGCTCCTCTCCCCTTAGAATCGGAGAATCAGAAGCGAATTGGCCTGCTCCGCCTTGCCCAGAGGCGGAGTAGAAGCGAACCAGGGACCCTTAGAAGCATGGCGAAGAGAAGCGGCCATAGGAGAAGCGCTTCTCTTTTTGCAGAGCGATCCGCCCGCCATTTTGGATAATTTCGCCCACAGGATTGCATTGCGGAAAAGATTAAGGCATAACTGTGTTGTTTTTAAAGCTGTCTTTCTGAAATTTCTTGTGCTTAGAGAGTTGTGGCTGGGGGTCATTTTGAGCCTACTCTCAGCACGCTGCGTGGTGCGGTTCGCTTGCTATAATTTCTTTTAAAAGCGGGTAAAAAAAGGGGGAGAGGTACCTTTTTGAAGTGCTGAGAGGCAGATTCAATTCCCAGTCATGATCACATGATCCCGAAGTTGGAGGAAGGGATAGGCAAAACAGGATACTTAGTAACTTGGGATACTGGGAAACTTCTCTTTCTTAGTCTGAACGGACTTTTTCCCAGTGTTTTTTAAAACAGTAGCCCCACCAAATGCACAAACACAACCTGAAATCATATACTAAGCAAATAAATAACAGATAGGAAGCGCAGCACTGTTACCTACCCTAACCTTGGTGAACAACTGAATAGATGTGGTGCAAGGGGATGAGGTCCCCAAGGGCATGTGGACGTGCCCAGTGCATACACTCTTCCACCCTGGAGTGTCATCAGAGCCCTCCAAAGAGTAGCCCAGTGGAGAGACTGAAGCTAATGCCTGTCATGAGTTGAAGTGACAGGTAGCTTCTTAAGACTGGTACTTACTTAGGGCCAGTCAAAAATTGGCATATTCCACTCCCCCTGGGCACGTCCACGTTCCTCTTACTGGTAAAAGACAGACATAGCCTTTTTTAAAAAAATTCTTCTTGTTGTTTATTCAGCAACACTGCTGCTTTTAATTCCACCCCTCCTTTGTTTATTTATTTATTCCATTTTATATTTACACCCCATAGCCCAAGCTCTCCTGGCTTTTCCTCTTCAGTGAAGTCAGGCAGGCTTTCATTGTGGTTCAACTTGTTGTTGTTGTTGTTGTTGTTGCTATTAATATTAATTAGTACTGCTATTATTAACGTTACTATTGTTGTTTAATAATGGCTGTGATCACAGTGCAGTCAATCAACTCTGAAGCAAGGATCACAAAGCTTTACTCTTATCCTCCTAGCCTCCTAGTTATGGGATGCAAAAGAAAAGGCATCTCTCTGTGCTGCTCCCACCTCACAGGGATGGTTTGCATTACTGGCTTTGAAACTATCCTTTGCTCACTTCCTTGTGCCCCCAGAAATGTCTGCTGCCTGCCTGCCTTCCCCCCGGGGTGCTGCTGTGGTAGGGTGACCATATGAAAAGGAGGACAGGGCTCTTGTATCTTTAACAGTTGTATTGAAAAGGACATTTCAGCAGGTGTCATTTGTATATATGGGGAACCTGGTGAAATTTCCTCTTCATCACAACAGTTAAAGCTGCAGGTGCCCTGTCCTCTTTTAAATCTGGTCACTCTAGTATGGCTCCTGCACCTTTAACTGTTGTGATGAAGACAGAATTTCATCAGGTTTTCCCTATATACAAATGACACCTGCTGAAATTCCCTTTTCCATGCAACTGTTAAAGATACAGGAGCCCTGTCCTCCTTTTCATATGGTCACCCTATGCTGTGGTGGGGCATCTGCCAGGACTGACTCCCCCATACTAGATCTATAGCATATCTCTGCCTGGCTCTCTGCCCGCCTGTCCTCCTCCTCTGTGACTGCCTCAAAGGGATGGTTTGCAATGCGTTACTGCTGGCTTAGAAAAAAACAAGCCATCCTTTGCTCACTCCTTGCGCCCGCCTCGCAGGGTTGGTTTGCAATGCGTTACTGCTGGCTTAGAAAGAAACAAGGGATTCTTTGCTCACTCCTTGCGCCCGCCTCACAGGGTTGGTTTGCAATGCGTTACTGCTGGCTTAGAAAGAAACAAGCCATCCTTTGCTCACTCCTTGCGCCCGCCTCGCAGGGTTGGTTTGCAATGCGTTACTGCTGGCTTAGAAAGAAACAAGCCATCCTTGCCGCACTTCCTTGTGCCTCCAGAAATGTCTGCTGCCTGCCTGCCTTCCCTCCCTCCTCCCCTGCCCGCCTCGCAGGGATGGTTTGTGTGTGTCTTGCTTTGACTCATGGGATAAGTCCTTCCTGCGCTCTCTTAGACTTTTTGAAGTTCCAAATAAATTTTTCAAGTGTGGAAGAAGATTCATATTTAGGTATATCTACTCCCCAGTTCATGGCGTGTTGGGATTTCCTTTGAAATGGCCCCATTGAGCTGTCTGCAGCTTTAAATCCTAGAGATACTGGAGTGTCCGATTTTCAAAAATTCCCCCAAAATCAGGGCAGGCTTGGATTGGCTTGAATCGTGGCATGCGTGTGTATACATGCATGAGGTGTCATGGTGCCTAACTTGAGGTTTCTAACATGAAAATTGACAGAGATATAGAAAGGGGTGTTTGAATTGGGGTTAGGGGTGCTGCGTTGGAGGTTAAAGCCCCACCCCCAAAATCAGGGGATGATGGAATCTGCTTGAAACTTGCCATGAATGCGGATGTGCCTGCTTCCAAGTTTTTATCTGTCAAAATGTCGGAGAACAGTCCATGTCTGAAAATGGGGTGTCCGATTTTCAAAAATTGCCCCCAAATCAGGGGAGGCTTGGATTGGCTTGAGTCTTGGCATGCGTGTGTATACGTGCATGAGGTGTCATGGTGCCGAATTTGAGGTTTCTAACTTTAACAGAAAAAAAGTTGTAGGGTTTTTTGGATTTCAATGCAAGCCTAAGGGGGGGGGAAGCGGAGCTCCGATCCAGATCCGGAGCTTCGCAGCAAACCAGAGCGGACTATAGGCGGAGCAAAGCAGACCCGATCCGGAAGTTCCGGATCTGGAAGAGAAGCGGATCAGGGGGGTCCATGCACACCCCTACTTTAAAGCGCTTTATAACAGTTATACAGCGCTTTAACTGCTTTAAAGTGCTATAAAACTGTTATAAAGTGCTTTAAAGCAGTAGTGTAGATCCGGCCCTGACCATCCACAAAATGTAGGCAGAAAGATTGGACAAAATCTGTTCATCCCTGGGCCCTGTGAATCCAGCCAGAATTGCAGGAGTCAGAAGCACAGCCAGGCCCTAGGTGGTCCACTGGAAATGGGCCAGTCTCCCCCAGGCAGACCATGATCTACCTCCCCCTCTCCCATTTCTCGAGGACACAAGTGGGCTGTGTTGAGTAGTCCATTCTTGTTTTCAGTTTGAATTCCAGTTTTACAAACATGTAGCTGAAGAGTTGGCCATTTGACCAATAAGAGAAAGATGGCCAATGAATCCTCCAAATAAGGTTAAAAATGTCTGTATCTTATTTTCCACATTTATTTACTACATTCACATTCAGGCCTTAGCTAGACCTAAGGTTTATCTCAGGATCATCCCGGAGTCGTCCCTGCCTGCTCCCGGGATCCCCTCTGCGTCATTGACATGAACAGGGATGACCCCGGGACGATCCCGGGATAAACCTTAGGTCTAGCTAAGGCCTCAATCTTTCTTCCAAATATCTTGTTGAGGCATAGATGGTTCTCTCCATCCCCTCCAACTTTCTAATTGAGTCTCAGACCAGCCCCTGAAGTAGGTTAGTTGGACAGGGTGGATGACTGGCCCCAGGTCAGGAGCGAAGACCAAAAAGGCAAGTTTAGAAAAATTTATGTGAAGTAAATAAGGTTGCATGGATCTGCAGACTGGTGGGGAGGGGGCGGTGCCACGACACAGGCTCTGAACACCAGACCTCACGTCTGCCACCACCACCAAGTAGATCAAACGACTTCTGGCATTGCTCTGTCCACTCGACTTTCTCTGATTTTTGTTTTTGGGTTAGTTTATGCAGGGGTGCAGCCATTTCTCCAAAGCCTTGGCTAAATCGGCGGTAGTACCCTGCCGTTCCCAGGAAGGCACGCACTTGCTTCTTGGTAGTGGGAATGGGCCAGCCATTAATTGCCTCCACTTTGCTGATTATCGGGGCAAGGGTCCCACTCCCTACTTGATGACCTAGGTAAGTCACCTGAGGTTTCCCAAACTGGCACTTGGTAGCTTTTAAAGTAAGACCTGCTACCTCTATAGCATCCAGCACCTTCCTTAGATGGATTACATGGTCGGGAAGGGATTGGCTAAAAATGGCAATATCATCTATGTAAGCCAACGAAAACTCTGACATCCCTTTTAAAACTTCGTTGATTAGCCTCTGAAAGGAGGAGGGGCTATTTTTTAGCCCAAAAGGGAGTACCACAAATTCAAACAAGCCTTCTGAGGTGATGAAAGCTGTTTTCTCCCGAGATCCCTCTTCTAAACCCATCTGCCAAAAGCCTTTGCACAGGTCTAGGGTGGATATGACCTGCGCAGAACTTAATTGGTCTAGAAGGGTGTCCATTCTTGGCATGGGGTATGGATCGAGGGTAGTAATTTTATTTATTTTTCTAAAGTCAATGCAAAATCTAATGGACCCATCAGGTTTGGTGACCAGGACAATAGGAGATGCCCAGGGGCTACGAGATGGCTGAATAACTCCCAGTTCTAACATATCCTGGATCTCCTTTTTGACAGCTTTCAAAACTCTCCCATTCACCCTGTAAGCCGACGACCGAATAGAGGGGTGGGTCCCAGTCTGGATCTCATGCTTTATAAGGTTTGTTCGCCCCGGCTTGGAGCTGAACAGGTGGGAATATTGTTGTAAAACTCCCCAAATGGCCTCCCTCACCACCGGAGAGGTGTCACTGTCCCACTTAATGCTTACGATGCCACACTCCTCTTTACTCTCCCTCAATAAATCGGGTTCACTTAGATTTTCATCTGGGGAGGTGCATGAAATTTGATAAATTGGGATGGTGCGCTCATAATAAGGTTTCAACATGTTAATATGCACAACCTTCAATTTTTCCACACCTGGCACTTCTAGTCGATAAGTAGTGGGATCAGTTTTATCCCGAATAATGTAAGGTCCCTCCCAACCAGCCTCAAACTGATTATTCTTTTTGGGTAAAAAGACCATGACCTTATCTCCTATTTCAAAGTTCCTGGCTCTAGCTTTTTTGTCATACCAAGTTTTCTGCTTGGTTTGGGCTTTGGCCAAATTTGTGTGTGCCAGCTCCATAACTTCCCTCATGTCATTTTGAAGGTTCAAAACATAATTTACTACAGATTCTTTCTCTTCTTCTAATTCTCCCTCCCAGCTTTTCCTCATGATACTTAAGGGACCACGTACATTCCTCCCCATCATTAGTTCAAATGGTGAGAATCCAGTGGAGTCTTGGGGAATTTCCCTAAATGCGAAGAGAAAGTAGGGCAATTTTTTGTCCCAGTCAAAGGGATGGTCTGCCACATAGGTCTTAATCATCTGCTTAATGGTGCCATTGAATTTTTCAACTAGCCCATTTGTTTGGGGGTGGAAAGCAGTGGATGTTATATGTTTGACCCCACAACACCTCCACAAACATCTCATTACATCTGAGAGAAAAGCTGAGCCTTGATCACTTAAGATTTCATGGGGGAAACCCAGGCGACAAAAGATTTTTAATAGGGCTTCTGCTACTGATAAGGCATCAACATTTCTAAGGGCTTCAGCATCCGGGAACCTTGTGGCAAAATCTATAATGGTCAATAGGAACCTTTTTCCCGTCCGTGTAGGTCTAGGGAAGGGTCCTACTAAGTCCAGTCCTATCCTAAAAAAGGGTTGGTTGATAAGTGGTAGGGGATTTAGGGGAGCCTTGACCCTGTCCCCACTTTTCCCCACCCTCTGGCAACTCTCACAGGACTTGCAAAACTCTGTGACTTCCCTGGAAATATTCGGCCAGTAATAATTAGCCATCAACCTTTTCCGGGTTTTTCCTATCCCCATGTGGCCTGCCAAAAAGGAGTCGTGAGCTAATTTCAGCAACTGGTCCCTATATTGGATTGGTACCATAAGCTGCTTTTCAGCCCCCCAACTTCCTTGTTTTTTCTTGGGCAACCACTTTTGGTATAGGAGTCCCTGATCCCAGAAAACCTGTTCTTTCTGAATGTCACTAAAAGAGGTTTCTTGTGCTTCAGCTTTGGATCTTAAAACTTCCAAGCTGGGATCATTTCCTGTGTTTAAAGCTAACATGGTATCAGTTTTTGCAACGTTGTTTCTTGGTTCAACAGTTCCTTCAGCTGGGTTGCTGGGCAACTGCAGAGGCATGCCCTCAGCATTCCCAGATTCGCTACAATTCTCTGACAAGCCTTCCACTGCTGCTTGTGAGCGTGTAATAATAAACACTTTTCTACCTTCTAACCCCATGATATCAGTACCTAGGATTAGAGGTTCTTCCTGAGAGGAATTAACACCTAAAATACATTTCCCTGTGACTCCCCTCCATGTAACCTCCATCGCGGCTACAGGAATTTCAATTATGGGCCCCGTCACAGGTTTGATGTTAATTTTTCTGTGAGGAATAATCTCCTCGCTCATCACCAGATCTGCTCTAATCAGAGATAAACGAGCTCCTGTATCTAGAATAGCTTTATGCTTTCTTCCATTTATTAAAACATCTTCCCACAACGACTGATCTGATTCTTTCATTTCTTCCCACACTAATGTGTAACACTGGGAACTTTGAGGACGCTCAGCATCTTTATTAATATCCACTTTCCTTACTGAGGTAGTTTTCTCTTTCTCCTCTCTCAGCCTGGGACATTGTGGTCTAATATGCCCCACCAACCCACAATGATGACATGTGAGGTCTGTTTTTCCAAACATAGGTTTGGTGGTGTTTCCCGCCTTTTCTGTTGGCAACTGATTTTTATTTACCTCAGCTTCTTTCTTACCCCCATTAGGTTTATACCCTGGTTTAATATTATTTTCTTTAGTAGACTTGCTGGTCATATGATAGCCCCGGTTTAAGGAAAATTGATCAGCCAGGGAAGCTGCATCTTGATATGTTTTTGGGTCTCTATCTCTCACCAGCAATCTTATATCTTGAGGGATTTGAAAAATTAATTGATCTTTAATCATCAGATCAACTAAATCTTGCTTGGTTTTCACCTCAGCGCAGGTGATCCATTTTTCAAAATGATCTGCTAATTTGTGTCCCAACTCCACAAAAGATTTGGATGACACAGCATTAAGGCTTCTAAATTTCTTCCGGAAATACTCAGGCCCATAGCGAAATCTTTTATAAACTGCTGTTTTAAATGAGGCGAAATCTAAAGCTTCCCCCACAGGAAAACTGTTATAAATTTCAGCCAGGTCTCCCTTGATCAAGTTAGGGATAAACTTCATATAATCTTGTGGCTTTACTTCCCACATTATGGCTGCCTTTTCAAAGGTATTGAAGAAAATCTGGGGATCTTGCCCCTCCACATAAGGGGTAAAGTCTTTAGGAGATAATTTGGGAGGTCTAGCCCCTTCCTCAATTCTCCTCTGATCTTCCCGCTCAAATTTTCTCTTTTCCAAAGCAAGACGTTCTAGCTCCAGCTCCCTATCTTTTTCTCTTAATCTTATTTCTGCCTCACGATCTTTTTCCCTCAGCCTTTCTTGCTGTTCCAATTCTCTATCTCTTTGCTTTATTCTTTCCAATTCAATTTGTCTATTAGCCTCCTGCTGTTTTATCTTTTCTAATTCAAGTACTCTATCAGCTTCTCGTTGTTCTCCATTAGCTTCTTGTTGTTCTCTTTGTTGTTTTATTTTCTCCATTTCTAGCTGAATGTATTGAGGAGACATTTCTACCGGTCTCAGAGGATTTACCTCAGTTTCACCTGCAGCATGAACTCTGTAATATTCTATAAGAGCCCATTTCATCTCATCAACCGACTTTCCCTCAGTTGGCAAATTTAAACTTTTACATCTGTCTGACAGAGCATCTTTCTTCAACCCTAAGATCTCCATCGTTACTAGACAGAGACTTAACTTTAATAAATAAAATGGTACTGGGAGTTTTCAATTGAGATCAGGAGTGGTAAACTTGATATTTTATAATAGGTATCTCACCACAGACAAAAATATCCTGTCAGAGAATTGTATCAGCGCAACCTCTGACTTAGGTAATATGTAACTTTCACAGCTAAGGACCTCAGAGGTGCTTTACAGTAACCACCCTCTGTCCTGTTCACAAATAAAATCCTTTTTTGACTTCTGTCACTATAAATGAACAGAGTCTACTTCGGATCCCGACGCTGCCACCACCTTTTATGCCACGACACAGGCTCTGAACACCAGACCTCACGTCTGCCACCACTTATTATGGGGCAGCACAGGCTCTGAACAACAGACCCGGCCGAGGCTACTCCCTGCTCAAGCCAAGCACCACCACTTGATACGCCTGAGGCAAGGGATAAAGCCCACCCTCCTCCAAACTATGTGGAGAAAGGGGTTTAAAATGGAGAAGGATTTAATATATATACTAATGCGCTGTGAGTTATATCTGTTGAGGTGAATTATTGTCAGAGTGGGTGCTGAATGATGTAAACTTAAGACGATAAATGCCAAACAGACACGTGGGATTTTCGTGGTAGTTTTTAAAATAAACAATCAAAATTTATTTTTAAAAGTTCATAAGCTTTGTTTCAAATAACAACATTTAAAAACCTTTTTGAAACCTTTCATACAATCCTGTCACCCTCACATTCGCGCTTTCCTTTCACTCACACAATCACTCTTGAACTTTCTTTATTATCAGTATTGAATTATATACTTCCACTACGTGCCCACCACACTCTAAAGACACCACTCACTACACTGACTCTCAAATTTCCCAGAACTTAAGTACTATAAATACAGAGAGCACTACAGACTCTAAGAGTCCCTAACAAGTCTCCCTGGAAAGAACAGAACAGAACAGCATAGAACTGAACAAGACAGACCAGAACCAGAACACACAATCCCCTCCGTCCTTCCCTTATATATCCCTCCTCCCCCTCCCAAGACATTCTAACTCCGCCCACTCAGGCCAACATTCTACAAACCACAGACTTACAAACTGCAGACATACCTTTGGGAATTGACTTGTGGGGTGTAACGCCACAGGCGGTGATAGAGATGGAGGAACGAAGATAGGAAATAGCATGAAGGGACAGTCGAGGGGAATGCGGACTGCCTGCCTGATCTCATTATTTCCTTCTCTTTAGACTGAAGGGAACCTCCCTTTCATAAAATCCAGGGAGTCAAGGAAGCGCAGAGGAGAGCCCTTAACAGAGGAAGAGGTAAGGTGATCAATTACCATGGTGTGCACTAGGTGCCTGAGGAGAAACTGGCCAGTGCTCCCGCAGGGGGAGAAATTGGCCAGTGCTCTTCCATTCTGCCCACCCTGTATCTCCCCTAAAATGTTGACACGTGGATTTGATCTGCCAGTTGTTGACCTGTTGGTGAACCTTTCTATTGCAGGCCCAGGGTGTCCCTGCGAAGCGGAGGCGTTTAGAGGAGAAAGAACCACAGGAACATAATTTGCCTGTAAGTCTCCCCAAATTCTGAACTTTCTTGTAGAGGTGGGAGGAAAAATCAGGTAGGAAGTCCCAAATCCCAGAAGCCTGAAGCTGATTTTTACTCGGACCTTTCGGTCAGAGCCCTTGACAGCAAGCACCTCTGTTTTGTCTGGATTCAGCTTCAGTTTGCTTTTCCTCATCCAGCCCATTACCACCTCCAAGCATTCATTCAGAGGAGACACACTATCCTTAGCTGATGCTGTTATTGAAGGCATAGAGAAATATATTTGGGTGTCATCAGCATACTGATAACACCCTACCACATGCCTCTGGATGATCTCAGTCAGCGGTTTCATGTAGATGTTAAACAGCCTTGGGGTTAGGATGGCACCTTGTGGTACGCCAGACAATAGCTCCTTTTTTGAGGAGCAACTACCCCAAGCATCACCATCTGGAATCTACCTGAGAGGTAGGACCGGCACCATTGGAGCACAGGGCCCTCGATCCCTAAACCCCTCAGGCGTTCCAGAAGGATACAATGGTCAATGGTATTGGAAGCCACTGAAAGGTCCAGAAGTACCAGTAGAGACATACTCCCCCTGTCAATACTCAGGCGGAGATCATCCACTAAGGCGACCATAGCGGTCTCAACTCTAAATCCGGTTTGAAATGGGTCTAGAAAATCTGTATCATCCAAAACTGCTTGGATTTGGAAGGCAACTGCCCTCTCAATCACCTTGCCAAGAATTGAAGGTTTAATACCAGTCTGTAATTATTAAGGTCCAGGGGTCCAGGGAGTGTTTTTTTTTTAAAGCGGCCATACCACTGCTTCTTTTAAACATGGTGGAAAACTCCCCTCCCTGAGAGGTGCATTAATAATATGTTGTAGATATTATCTAACTGCATCTCCTCCCTGGGCGACCAGCGCAAAAGGACAGGGATCGAGAGGACAAGTTGTCTTCCTTACTCGTCCAAGCAGCTTGTCCACATTCTCAGTGCTCACCAACTGGAACTGATCCCGTGTAATCCTACTCACAGAGTTGCTGGACACTTCGGCTTCAGCTTCTGTTATAACGACGGCATCTAAATTGGCTCTTATCCAAGAGATTTTATCTGTGAAATGATAGTAAAATAATACTCACAGTATTGCCTTTCTATTATTGAAACTTAGACCAGTTGTTAAAATAAAAAGTCTAGTGTGGAACATATATCCCGATAGGCTTGCAATACTAAGTTCACACCAGTATCAGGGTTTAGGATAAATACCACCCAGGCATCTAGCTGTGGCAGAGTCATGGAATGCTGCATTCTGACCCCAGCACTGAGTTTATTTTTGGGGTTGATGATTCAGTGTCTTCCCCAGAATTCACATTTGTGCCTGAGTAGTGGAGCCTGTTGGCTAACTTGAGTTTTGAGGTTAAGACAGGTCAACAGAGGCGGAACTAAGGGGTCCTGGAGGCGGAACAATCTTTGAATCCCCGACAGCAATCAATGCAGACCACAGAAAGGGAGAACTGAGGCACATGGACATTAAGGTTATCAGATCAGTTAACAGTATTACACTGGAAAGCAATTTAGAAACGTAAACACATATTGACACACACACAAACACACACACACAAACAGACAGACAGAGAGAGAGAGAGAGAGAGAGGGAGGGAGGGAGGGAGGGAGAGAGAGAGAGAGAGAAAATCTGACTCTGTGCCTCTTTCAGAAGCAACAGCCAAACAGGAGACACTGGATGGGGTTGCACTCCCTCTGAGAGATCAAGTTCCTAGTTTGGGGGTACTCTTATGTCCATCTCTGTCGCTGCAGGCTCAGAGTGCTTTTTACCAGCTTCAGCTGGATCACCAGCTACAGCCTCTCCTGGATAGGGATAGCTTGGCCACGGTGGTACAGGCATAGGTAACCTCAAGACTGGATTACTGCAATGTGCTCTATGTGGAGCTGCCCTTAAAGTTTCTCCGGAACTCAGCTGCTGTCCAGAGCTGATGCCTTCCAGCATGTAACTCCATGCTGAGGGAACTGCACTGGCTACCAATTCAGGCCAGGTATAAGGTTTGTGTACTAGTGTACAAAGCCCTAAATAACTTGGGACCAAGATACCTGAGAGAGCGCCTTCTCCCCATCAACCTGCCTGGTCACTGAGGTCATCCAAGGGCATGTGAGCCAGGCAAGGACAAGGCCACACAGTAAGGAGAAGCCCTGTGTATCAGCAGAGGCCCCTAATGATGGAAGCTCTGCACGCAACTCTTCTTCAGGTCCAATGTCACTTCCGGAGGGGAGCGGGACTCTCCCCAAGGACCAAACTCCTCGGAGGGTTCTCAGCTCCCTCTGTCATCAGAGCAGAGCGCTCGGAATAACTCCAGGTTTCTGTTCTGGGAACAAGGAGGCCCAGCTCAGCAGAGGGGGAGGCTCAGGACTGTCCCTCCCTCTGAGAAAGCACCAAATCCCGACTAGAGTCTTTCGGTGCTTCGCCTCACGTGCGATGCAGCTTTCTCCAGGCGCCTGGGTCTTGCTGGCAGTTGTAATCCAGGACATCGGGAGGGCATCAGATTGGGGAAGTCAAATCAGAGGAGGATTCACTGCAGCTTACTGTACCCCCTATTCTTCCCTTTCCTTCAGGCACAACCATCGGTCTCCTCCACTCCCCAGCAAGCAGCCTGCTTGGGAAACAAGGTCAGTGGCCAGCGCAGGTTGTGTTTGCTGCAGGGTGGTGTTAAAGGGAGGGGGGATTCATTTCTTTATGGATGTTTAGTATGCAGATTTGTATAGCACTTTCAAGTAGAATTATCAGATCAGTTGACAGAGTAATAGTATTACATTGGAATGCAATTAAAAAAACCACTGTTGATCACTAATAGTATAACTGGAAAGTTTGCATGATGAATCAGGCTCTTTGGTTAGGAAATTTCATGCAGGATTGATCTGTTGACTGACTTGTTCCAGGAAACATCTGCCCCTAGCATTGCACAAACCCAGGCAGTTGCAGCGGCCCTGAGAGCCTTGCAAGTAAGTCTTCTTTAGCTCTAACATTGCTGGTGGATGGTGGAGGAGGGAGTCAGCGAAGGGCCAAGGAGCAAGGCCTGAATGGGGGCGTTCTAGTGTAGGATGTTACGGGTGTCAGACTGGGTCCGGGAGTCCAGAGGACTCTCCCCTGACAACCCTCCGCCACTGGGCCCAGCTCCTTTGGGTGCAACCAGGTCACAAAGAAGCTCGCGCAGTGCCACGAGCAGGGGCGGGGAGGGGTGGCGTGGCAGGCAGCCGACGAAGGCAGAGGCTGAAGAAGTGCCTCCTTCCATTCCTTAGTGCCAGCAGCAGCCCAGAGACCCCTTTTTCTCCGGGGGGGGGGCTTTTCCTCAAGATGCAAATGAAAATGGGTGGTGAATTCATGGTGGATGTGAATGTAAACCCTATGGATTTAATAGTTGCTCTTCTTTGCTTCACAGAATAAATGGACATCGTCTGAAGGGACTTGGGTGGAGGAAAGTGAGGTCAGTGGCTCTTCTCTACTGGCTGTTTGGCTAAAGAGAGGAGACAATATATTAATTTCTTATTTATTATGCAGATGTTTATACCGCTTTCCAATAAAAAGATCCAAGCGGTTTTCATAGTAATAGATTTACAACAAAATGCAATAAAACAATCATGATTGAACAATGTAACTCTAATTGGCTGTGGTTTGGAGATGAGCAGGAAGCACTCCACTCTGGGATCCTCCACTCTGGGAGGATCAAGAAGAGATCCTGGCCCTCCTCTGTGTGACAACCTTTTAAGTATTTGAAGAGTGCTATCATGTCTCCCCTCAATCTTCTCTTCTCCAGAACTGGGCGTGTTTAGCCTGGAGAAGAGAAGATTGAGGGGAGACATGATAGCACTCTTCAAATACTTAAAAGGTTGTCACACAGAGGAGGGCCAGGATCTCTTCTTGATCCTCCCAGAGTGCAGGACACGGAATAACGGGCTCAAGTTAAAGGAAGCCAGATTCCGGCTGGACATCAGGAAAAACTTCCTGACTGTTAGAGCAGTGCGACAATGGAATCAGCTACCTAGGGAGGTTGTGGGCTCTCCCACACTAGAGGCCTTCAAGAGGCAGCTGGACAACCATCTGTCAGGGATGCTTTAGGGTGGATTCCTGCATTGAGCAGGGGGTTGGACTCGATGGCCTTGTAGGCCCCTTCCAACTCTGCTATTCTATGATTCTATGATTCTATGAGAAATTAGCAAAGTGATGTTTTTGGCTGCTCTATTTTGTGGCAGGTTTTCATGATTCATCAGGCTGTTGGGTCAAGAATTAGAACCTTTATGCCACTGACATCTACGTCACCTGTCTGACAATGTGGGATAGGGGAAATGTGTACTCCTGCATAAGCTATGGGGTCTGTGGGTGGGAGGGCGGGGGTTTCCTCCCCTCTCTCTGGTCATAATGGCTCAGAAGGAAGCTGAGGTATTTCCAGGGGGCGGGGGATTGATTATTTTTTTTGCCAAATGTGTTCCCTGACTTTCCCAAGGGCAAAAGCCCCTAAGCCAAATGAACATACAGGTAGTGGAGCTTGAGTGGTGAAAGTTGGGAAGTGATCAATTATACTCTAGACCAAAGTAAAGTTTCTGCACTGGTATATTCACAGGACTCGGGATCATCCAACCAATCCCCGTCATCACCAGAGTCTTGTTCCCCACCATCTTCTCCTTCTCCATCCTCTCCTCTTTCTGCATCCTCGTGTCCTTCACCTGCAACATCATCTCCTCCACTGAAACAGTCCCTTCCATCTTCTCCACCAAGAGCTGGGCCATCAACGAAAACAACGGCACAACAACCTGCTCAGGTAAGATCACCTTCTCTAACATCTCCTTTCCCACCTCCATCATCCCCAGACTCATCAAATGAGGGGGAACACTGGTCCTACAGCAGGAAATGCCTGCCTGATTTCATTATTTCCTTCTGTTTAGACCAAAGGGAACCTCAGGAGGAAGGTGTCAAGAAAAAGGTGAGGAGCCCCTTTGAGCTACAAAGGGGAAGCAGTAAAGCAATCAATAGCCCTGTGCTCTCTGCTCACAACGCTCTTTGGCTCTTCCCAAACTCACCCCATGAATCGGTGGAAGCCCTTGAGGCCGACCCTGGGCCCCCCCGGGCTGCCATTTATGGGGAGGGGGAGGGAAATCCACTGTGTGGCCCCCTTCTGCGAGACCCTGTTTTCAGCACTGTCTGCAGCAGGACGGTGACAAAGTATGTCCAGGGCTATTGAAGGAGCAAGATGCCACGCTGCTGCTCTTTTCCGCACCCACCCAACTCCCTCCCACAAAAGGGTTGGGGGACACAGGGAGGCGGAAGCTGTGTCGGCCCCTGGGAAGGGGGATCGTTGGGCCCTTGGGCTCCCCTCCCAGGGGGGTCCGAATAGACAGAAAACCACGGAGGCCCCTCAGCAGTCATTACTAACTTTCCTCTCTCACACTTTTACTTTCAGAAGAGGAAGCCAAAAAATGAGGAGCCTGCCGAGAAAAGGTTTGGAATTTTCTTTTGCTTCTGCATTTCAGATGTGTTGAGGGAAAATGTCACAGTGGGGATGGGGTTCTGTGGTGTGGCCCCCTGTCCTGGCCATGTATATATAGAGAGGTAAGTGGCAGCTTGAAAGCCCGAACAAGACTCCTGTGGACTCTGATCCACCTCACAGGGCTGCTGTGGGAATCCCTGGGGAAGGGTGAATACGGCTCAGGGCATGGCCTGAAGGCACTTCACGAAGGCCGCCAGCTGAAGCTAAGCAGCCCTAAAGCACACCTCCCCCAGCCCCATGGCCTCGTTGTCAGTGGGGTGGCCCAAGTCTGTGGCTGGGCCAAACGACTTCCGGCTGCAGGTGAGGAGTCCTATGGCTGAATCCCCTGCATGGGGAAGACAAGCATAGTGGGGAGAAATGGTCGGAATGGGGAGTCGCTCCAATGGAGCAAACCCTGTAGAAACCTCGTGGACTCACTCCTCCAATGTCTCTGTTTTTGCAGGAAAAGAATGAAAAGATGCTCGTTCCTGCCTTCTTTTCCTCCCTTCCTTCTATTTCCTCTTCCATTCTCTCTCTCTCTTTTTCATTTCTTCTTTCCTTCTATTTCATCTCTCTCTCTCTCTCTCTCATTACTTTTTTCCTTTTTTTATTTTTTAATGAAAAATGCATACAACATATACAGCATGCATTGCCTGGGAAGTGGACACTCGTGTCCTCCCCGCTGCCGCTGCCGTGATCGCCTGCTCACGGGCATAATGGCTCGCTCGTTGCTGCAATCAGCCACCCGCCACCATGGTCTCCCACTGCCTGAAGTGATCCAGCATACTCTGGTCCCTGGAGGAGTCCTCTTGTGTTCTGCAGGCGCCCCACAGACGACTGCTCCTCCCAACATCCGAAGCAGGCGTCTGTGTGGTGCCTGTGGAACGCATGAGGACTCCTCCGGGGACCAGAGTATGCTGGATCACTTCAGGCAGTGGCTGGCCATGGTGGGGGGCGGCAGATTGCAGCAACGAGCGAGCCACTACGCCCGTGAGCAGGCGATCACGGTAGTGGCAGTGGGAAGGACACGAGTGCCAACTGTCTCTGGGCTCTGGTAGGTTCAGCCCCCCCAGGCAATGCATGCTGGGAGTTGTATTTATTTATTTATTTTATTTTATTTTATTTATTTTATTTTATTTATTTATTTATTACATTTTTATACCGCCCAATAGCCGAAGCTCTCTGGGCGGTTTATTTAATTCATTTATATACCACCCCATAGCCGAAGCTCTCTGGATGCTTTGTAGGCCGTTTCTCCTTTACGGAGGCCTAGGGCTGTCAGCCGACAGAAAGCTCTGGCGTGGGCTGGTCCAGGAAGTCACGAAGAGTCGGAAGCGACTGAACGAATAAACAACAACAGGGCTGTGCATTAAAACGGTGGTTCCGTCCTAAAATGGCAGATCTGTCATGAAATGACCATCATAATTTGAATTTCAAAATCTGTGGCCCGAGGCTCGCACAGGCCTAGTTGTAACTAGGCGAGTGTCTCTTATTAAAATTTTGAGCTTTTGTGCTTTTGCTCAAGACCGGCTCACATTTGTCAAAGCAGAAATTAAAGTGAACCAAAGTGCACACCTCCCCCCTGAGTTTCTACTATCAGCATATAGAGAAACAGCAAATCGAAAGCATTCTGAGTTGCCGCCTCCACGGCTTGCACAAATTCCAGGGCTTTCTTAAAGTCTAATTTGCATTCTGCCTATCAACGCCTCTGCATCCTGTCCCCATTGATGCCACAGACTAGCCGTTCCCTCAGCAAGGCATTCAAGGTACCTCCAAACGTACAATGCTCTGACAGGTGACGTAGTCTCCCAAATAGTCTGCCACAGACTTCCCAGGGGATTGTGAGAGACTGTTAAAGTAAAATCGCAGCATAATATCTGATGGCCTAGGTTTACGATGACTTGAGGATGGGGTGCAAGATGGCTGCCTCTGCTGCCACTGTCCCAGACCAGGCCCAGCTGCCTGGGCTGGGCATCGACGGAAGCCGCCAGCCCCCTGCCACACCCACACCACAGAGAACAGCCACCCAGTGCCCGCACTGGCCCAGCCGAGGCCCAGCCATCCGGACTGGGCAGCCACTGGCTCCCTTCGCTGCCCGTCCCTGGTGGCTGGGCCTGTGCTGGTTCAGTGCTGGTGCAGGGCAGCCATTCTTCGTTAGGTGGGGTTTGTGCAGGCCGCCGGCTCCCTTCGCTGCCCATCCCTGGTGGCTGGGCCTGGGCTGGGACAGTGCGGGTGCCAGGTGGCCATTCTCCAGGGGCTGGGGTGGGTGTATGGGTAGGCAAGCCACCGGCTCTCTTTGCTGCCCAGCCAGGGCGGCTGGTCCTGGGCTGGGCCAGTGCGGGTGCCAGGTGGTCATTCTCCCATGGCATGGGGGTGGGGTGGGGGTGCCACCAGCTCACTTCGTTGTCCAGCCAGGGCGGCTGGGCCTGGGCTGGGCCAGTGCGGGTGCCAGGTGGCCATTCTCCAGGGGGTGGGGGGCCAGGGGCCTGCCCCAAACCCCCAAACCCACAGAATGGCCACCTAGCACCCGCACTGGCCCAGCCCAGGCCCAGCCATCTGTTCTGGGCAGCAAAGGGTGCCGGTGGCCTGTCCACCCCCAACACCTGGCGAATGGCCACCCGGCACCCACACTGTCCCAGCTCAGGCCCAGCTGTGAGGGCCGGGCAGCCAAAGGAGCCAGTGGCCTGCCCACCCATGTACTCACCCCAAACCCTGGAGAATGGCCCCCTGAAACCTGTGCCGTCCCATCCCAGGCCCATCCATCCAGGCCAGCCAGCCAAAGGAGATGGCAGACTGCCAAACGCCACCCACCAAAGAATGGCCACCCTGTGCCAGCACTGGACCAGCATAGGCTCACCAGTCCGGGCTGGCAGCGAAGGTTTCTGGTGGCCTGTCCACCCCCCACCCCCAAAGAATGGCCGCCCAGCACCCGCACTATCCCAGCCCAGGCCCAGCCGCCCAGCCCTGGCAGTGAAGTGAGCCAGTGGCCTGCCCACCCACCCACTCACCCCACTACACAGTGCTGCTCCTACTGGTGCTGCTGGGCCTGGGTTGCCGTCATCATCCTGCAGCTGCTGTTGCTCCCGCACTGGCTAGCTCCAGTCCTGCTTCTTCCGCTGCCCAAAGCTGACTGCTGCTTCTGCCCAGCCAGCCTGGGCGGGTCTTTCCTGAAGTCTCGCTGGAAACAGGAAGTTTCACCGGAAGCCTCACGAGACTTCCTGTTTCCTTATGAAAATGGCCGGGCCGGGGAAACAAGGCCTACCGCCACCGGACAGGGCACCCCTGGTTTCCCCGCGAGTAGCCCCTCAGTGCCGGTTCCTCTGGTAGGCCTTGCTTTCCTGGAGGGATCCAGACTTCTCCGGAGGAAGGGTCAGGCTAACTAAATTTCTTTGGAGTCCAAATGTCTTTGCTCCACAAACAGTCAGTGAAATGGCACACTTCTTGCTAACATCGTCAATGCCATGAGCAATGAAATACCGGGGAAGTCTCTCTGCATAGTGTACTGAGGCCTCCTGGTCAGGATCAAACTCCTTTGTAAATCCATAAACAGCCATCTTCAGCCACACTGCGACTCACAGTGTGTGAAGAGCCAAAAGAGTGATGCATCCTGTTTGATTTCACCATCTATTGGGGCGATAGTCTCTGGAGAAGGTGTAATACCCAGGGTCCTATATCCCCTTCTGGTAAGCACAACGTTATAAAGTTTCTTCCAATGCCAGCGATTACAGATGAACGGCACTTCTAGTCAGTACTCATGTCCTTGCATGTTTATCCTCAAGTCCCCAGAGCTTAATTAGGGCTGTACCTTCTTAGTTGTGACTTCTTGGCTACAAACAGCAACCACATTTCAGAACTTCAGTCTTCTCTTTTCCCGTCCCTTCTGTTGCTTTATTGATGACACAGTTTAATTTTAGACGGTTGTCTCCAAAGGAAAGCGGAGCGTTGATCAGACTCCCACCAAGTCCCTTTCCAAGAGCCAGTAGAAGGAGAGGGCAGCTTAATGTGAGGTCCAGAAGGGAAGTTACAGCTTCTGCTTCATCCGCTCCACATCTCAGGCAGCAGCGTCATTCACAGCAGCTGAGGCCTCAGCCTCGTTCTTGCTCTCCCTGTCTCTCTGCCTGTCCTGTCCTGTCCTGTCCTTTCCATTTACTACTTTTCCGAACAGCACAATAGCTGAAGCTGTTGAGCCATCAATAACAACAAAGTCCTCTATGATGAGGATAGAGGATTACAACAACCAAAGGGATGAACCAAGAATACAAACGGAGCCAACCAAGTGCTCCCAACCTTTCTTGCGTGGTAAACATCGGTCTCACGCCTCTGACAGCTCAAACACTGAGACGGCTGCAATGGCGGAAGGAGGTGCAAAGCATGAAAACGCTACAGAATTGACTAACGACCCTTTGCTCTGAACAAGCTGCCAGAGCAAGTTGACCCAAGGAGAACTCTTGCAAATCCGTGCACCAATCCTTTGGGCAGAAACCTTGGGATGGTGGAAGACCATGTGATATCCTCCCCTGCTTTGACTGTTACCAATTTAAAGAGAAAGTTTTCCATGTGCTGAGAAACTCTCAAGGGCTGCGCTATCGTGACTCCGAGGTGCAAGTCTCTCAGAGATCAGAGGCAGGCAACTCAAAGCAGTCAACAAGGCAGAAGCCCTTCCACGGGGAAGGGAGAATAACCCGGAGTCATCCCAGCCGTTGCACAAGCTCTCAGACTGAATTCTGTGCTGAAAAAGACGCTCTGCGCTTATGGGCTCCCGCAGCCATATTCTCTGCCATCTTGCAAGTATTAATACCTGCTTATCTGGAAATAATGTTTCAACCTTGTATTAAGCCAAAAGGGGAAGGGAGGAAGAGGGCAACGAGGATGATCAGAGGTCTAGAAACAAAGCCCTATGAAGAGAGACTGAAAGAACTGGGCATGTTTAGCCTGGAGAAGAGAAGATTGAGGGGAGACATGATAGCACTCTTCAAATACTTAAAAGGTTGTCACACAGAGGAGGGCCAGGATCTCTTCTCGATTCTCCCAGAGTGCAGGACACGGAATAACGGGCTCAAGTTAAAGGAAGCCAGATTCCGGCTGGACATCAGGAAAAACTTCCTGACTGTTAGAGCAGTGCGACAGTGGAATCAGCTACCTAGGGAGGTTGTGGGCTCTCCCACACTAGAGGCATTCAAGAGGCAGCTGGACAACCATCTGTCAGGGATGCTTTAGGGTGGATTCCTGCATTGAGCAGGGGGTTGGACTCGATGGCCTTGTAGGCCCCTTCCAACTCTGCTATTCTATGATTCTATGATTCTATGATAAGAGAGGGGCTAATGCATGATGTATTGATTCTCCATGTTCCTGGCCTCCGGGTATGTTCCCCCCACCCTCTCGATGGCCATAAAAGAAGGGAAGATGTCCCCCTCTGCAGCTCCCATACAGGACAGCCACTGCCTGGGGCTGATTCAGCTCCCACCTTTACTTCCCAGTGATCCAAGTTGTTCATCCCTTACCACAGGTTATGAGTGTGCTAGCATCAGTGGTCTTACAGTCCTTGAGGGAAGAACTAAAGAAAGTAAATCACTAATAGAAAAGGGTACACTTTGCATCCTTCTGAAAACCTGGAAGTGATTCAGGGCCTGGGTGGGGAGATCGGGGCCTGTGGGGGGACGGAGATTGGGTCCTGGGTGGGGAGATCTGGGCCTTCGGGGGAGGGCAGAGATCGGGGCCTGGGTGGGGAAATCAGGGTCTGTGGGGGGGGATGGAGATCGGGGCCTGGGTGGGGAGATCGAGGCCTGCGGGGAGGACGGAGATCGGGGCCTGCGGGGAGGATGGAGATCGGCGCCTGCAGGGAGATCGTGGACGGAGCAGGGGGGGGGGGAGATTGGGACAGGGTGGGGGGATCGTGGACGATGGGGAGTGGGGACATTTTTTTATAAAAAAACCCTACCTGATACGCTGGAGCGCTCCTGCGCTGCCGGCTCCTTTAAAAAAAAAAGAAAAAAGGTCGCCCCTCCTCCCGGCTGGATTTACAGGTAGGCCTAGCAAAGTCCTCTGTCTCCAGCTGGCTTGGTTGAGGAGATGAACTGGATGGTCCTGCACTCGGAAGAGCATATATATATATGTGTGTGTGTGTGTGTGTGTGTGTGTGTGTGTTTGGCCATTATGCGTTTGATATGTAGTTGATGTTTTGAAGTATTTTAGTGTTATCAGCTAGCCTAGGAATGCCCTTAAGGTTGTAATCAGCTCCTTAATTAGGAGTGTTCTAATTGTTTTAAGAATTTAATTGGAGCTTTAAGCAGTTATAAGCTGTGCCAGTAGCTGGAAAGTTTCTGTTTGGGCAGCATCCAGAGACTTTTTATTATTATTTGAGATTTGTATGTGAGTATGTCGTTTCATATATCTACATTCTTAGCATATTTTACTTTTTACATTTGGCATTTTACCTTTTTAAATAGAATACTGCCTTTGTATTTACAGGTCTTAACGCTGCAGTAGTGCCTATTGATACTTGTGTTGTCTGTATTGTTAATATAAGTTTGTATAATTGTGAATGTTCATTTTACCACTGAAGAGGACCATAGGTCGAAACGCGTTTGGTGGTCATGTGTTTGTAGGTAAAGAGAGGTTTTAAATACTACAATATTGTTTTTTTATTGGCCCGATATGTACCATGTATTTGTTTCCATTGTATATATATTGACTACAAATTAAATATTTTTTTAAAATTACAATTGTTATCACTGTTGTTGTTATTATTATTATTATCCTATAAAGATTATTACCAACCCAGTTGTTCTGTTCTACTGTTGTATTGGTAAGGGTTAGGGTTAGGGTTAGTGTTAGGGGTTAGGGTTAGGGTTAGGGTTAGGATAACAGGTGTTTTTTTTTTACAGATTTTTATTAAAAAGATCATACTACATGTGGCCCCCCAAAGGGGCCTTACAAGTATACTAAATAGAAGATACAAATACAACAATAGAAAAGCTTGAGAGTCTCATCTTTCTGATATCTACAGCTTTCAGGAGTCTCGTAAGTCCAGAGTAATCTCCCTGAATTGGGGGCTCTCCTCAGATGATGTCCTCCCGGGTAACCCCGAAAACAACTCTCTAAACTCTCCAAGCCGCTGCCGCAGCTGCTTCCTTTACAGCGCGCTCAGCACCTCGGGAACTTGAATCTCCTCTAACCCCTCCATGCGCCGGTAACTTGCCAAAACGTCCAACCTGGCTCCGTGTCCCCCTCCTTCCTCACTGCCCACCTGGCCAACGTGCACCCCGCGCTCCCGAAACGGCTTCATCATGTTTACATGAAAAACTTTCGCCCGACGCTGCTTTTCCACATCTCGCAACAGATAGTTTACCTCATTCAGCTTTTTCTCCACCACCAAGGGCCCCTCCCAACGTACTGCCAACTTCTCCGGCTTTATGGGTTTTAACACCAACACCTTCTCTCCCACCTGAAACACTCGCCGTCTGGCCTGCCGGTCATACCACCTCTTCTGCGTCTGCTGCGCCTGCTCTAGGTTCTCCTGTGCGGCCTCCCCTACCTCCTTCAACAAATTCTGTAATTTTTGCATGTATTCTACTACCGACACCGGGGCCGGGGAGGCACCATCCTCCCATCTCTCTCGCAACAGCTTCAGTGGTCCTCGCAACTCCCTCCCAAACACCAATTCGTTCGCCGAGAACCCCAAACTGTCACTCTTAGTGTCCCGGGCGGCAAAGAGAAGGTAGGGCAGGGCCTGATCCCAGTCAGCCGTATGCTTCACCGCGTAAGCCTTTCACATTTTACCCAGGGTCTGGTTAAATTGTTCCACCAACCCATTCCCTTCATGGTGATACGCCGCCGCCACACACTGCTGCACCCCCGCCAACCGCCACAGCTCTTTTAACAGTGCTGACATAAAATTTCCCCCTTGGTCATGCACCAACGTTTTGGGGATCCCCACCCTGGTAAAAATGGACATCAGGGCTTTGGCCACCTGGGGGGCCGAAATAACGGCCAGCGGCACCGCTTCTGCATATCGGGTAGCGTAATCCACCATCGTTAAAATGTATTTCTTTCCCCCTCAGGTAGCCGGGTTAAAAGGGCCCAAAATGTCCACCCCCACCTTTTCAAAGGGCACCTCCGTAATCAAGGAGGGATGCAGCGGGGCTTTTGGATGGTCTCGGGGGAACCCCACTCGCTGGCATACCTCACAGGAGTTACAATAATCCTTCACCTCCTGGGCCACCCCCGGCCAATAAAAATCTCGGCTCACCCGCTCCAGCGTACGGCGTATCCCCAAGTGGCCTCCCCACAACCGCTCATGGGCCGTTTCCAACACCTTTCCCCGTTCTGACTTCGGCACCACCAACTGCTTCCGTTCCGCTCCCCCTCCCCCTTTCGGCGAGAACCTGCGGTAAAGTCTTCCCCGTTCCCACACAAACGTGGCTTTTCCCAGTTTTCCTCTCTCTCCCCCTGGGCCTCCCGCAGCTTCCCGGCACCCTTGCAGGGAGGGGTCCTGCTGTACTTCTTTTAGGAACTCGGGGGTAACCTCTTCCCCCCGCCTCCCTGCTCCTTTTCCTCTTGTGCCGCTTTGGCTCCTTTCTTCCCCTGCGACTCCCTCTTTTCTCGGGCCGCTTTTCCCCGGGTGGTGACCGCCAGCTGGGTTACTTTAAAACACAAGTCATTGCCCAGAAGGAAAGCTGGCCCTTCCGTATGTGTAAGGATAACTAGCTCCCCCTTCCATCCCCAATACTCCATTTTCACTCGGGCCAGCGGAGCCTCGAAGGGAGGTGCTCCGTAGGGGGTCACTTTTACGGTTCAACCCACCAAACTCTGTCCAGGCTCCAACAGCCCCACGTGGGCCAAACTAAGATCCGCTCCGGTGTCCCTCTGAGCCCGAATTGTTCTCCCATTGACCACCACGCACTCACAGAATTTGCGACGACTCCACTGGAGCTGCGCCGGGGTCACCAGCCGCATAGAGACTGCATTTGCCGGACCAGGACTCCCGGGTTCCGCGGCCGCTTGGGCTACTCCTGCTGACTCTGCCCGCATGTGCTCCCACTCCAAGTCGGCCGTCTCGCCTCCGCTATCATCACTCCAATTGGACACTGGTGAGGGTGGCGCTGGTGGCCACGCGGGTTTCTTCTCGGCCGTGGCTGCCCCGTCCCGTCCCTCCGGCATTTTCGGCACTCCGCCCGCTCCCTTCCGCTCAAACGCCTGAAGCCGGTCCGCCATCTTCGCCACCTCCATCACGGTCTTTGGATTCTTTTCCCCGACCCACGCGTCGAACTTCTCGGGGAACTGCCGGTACAGCTGCTCTTTAGCCACCAAGTTTTTGGCCCCCCTCAAGTCTCGCACCCCTTCCGCATCCATCCAGGCATCCATGGCTGTCACCATCCTGGTGGCGAAGGCGGAGAAAGTTTCTTTCGGACTTTTGACCAGACGGCGGAACTTTTGCCGGCAGTGCTCCACTGTTAATGCAAACTGCTCCTTGGCCAAGCTCTTGAAATAGGGGTAGCTATTGCACAGCTCCCGCGGGATGGTAGCCACCATTTCTCGCAAAGTCCCCGTAATCTGTGGCCTCAACAAACTCATTCTCTGGGCTACTGGCACCCCCATCTCATCACACGTGTCCTCAAACAGGGCCAGAAATGCCCCCACATCGTCCCCTTCCTGGAACACGGGGAACGCCCGTCTGTCAATCCGTGGGCCGGGGTTTCCCCCCCTCTCCATCAGTTGCAGCTGCTGGGCCATCATCTCCATACAGTCAGCGTACATCCTCCGCATCCTCTGCTCCTCGGTTTCCCCTCCGTTTCCGCTCGTCCCTCCTGGAGAGCGAGGGAGCAGGGGTGGTTGGGCCTCCTGCAGCCGTGGGTCCCACATTTTCCGGCCGTCTTCCTCCTGTTCTCCAGGCCCCCATGATGCCGTGGCCCGCCGTGAACTGGGCCTTCCTTTGTCTTCCTCCGCCAACAACTCCGCCGGCATAGACATTCCCAGTTCGCACTCGTACCACGCCTTGTCCACCTCCTCCTGTGGCGTCCACCACCGCACCGCGGACCGTCTTCGAGTTCCACCCTCGAAGCCGGGTGCCTCCTGCAATCCCCACCCTAAGGTGGCTGCACTGGACTCTCCCCCTGCTTCTTCCTGAGGGTTTTCTCCCAAAACCTCCGCTCCTGGAGCTTCCGCTCCCTGAATCTGAGCTAACTCTTCTTCTCCTAGGGGTATCCCCTGAAACATCTTGGCTGGACTACCTTTTGCTGGTTTAGGGTTCATTTCCATCCCCTGCTCTCCGTTTCTTGCCAGCGTTTTATTCCCCCAGATCTGTGTCGAATCCCAGCGCTGCCCACCATGGAAAGGAAACCAGACCCAGCCAAACCGGCTGCCCACTGGATTTTGCACAGATCTTGGGAATAACGCACACAGCTCTCAAAATTGAAAGGGTTAGGCCCAATCCTTTATTAAAGTTGGAAGGGTAAGAGGCAAGCAAACATCAGATTAGCTACTAAAATTGTACAGGTATAAACACCATGACCCCAGCACCAGCAAAATTAATACAATGTCACAAAGCATACATCACCAGCCCAGGCTTCCTCCATCTCAGACCCCCAGGCCCCACAATTGTTATACTTTTACAGCTACTAACTACTCTACTCCCCCCTCCCTCCGGATGGGCCATTTCGCCCTCTCAGATGTAAATTTCTCAAGGCCGCTTCCCTCGACTTGGAGGAGCCAGGAGAGGCCCACACGCCCAAGACCAGGTGGTGAGATAATCTGTACTTCTGCATTTCTATAATAAACAATAGACAATTGACAAGATTCATAAAAACAGCAATTCTTTGTACACTTAACCCCTTCCTTACAATCTCAACATGGCAGAGGGCCTTCACTGGGGTGGCCCCAAACCTCTGGAACAAACTTCCATCAGGGGTCCACCATGCACTACCCTTGCAGGCTTTCCAGGAGGCCTGAAAAACATTTGATTTAACCACGGCCTTCCCATGATGAATACCGTTATTGCTGTTTTTGTTGTTACTGCTGGTTTTATTGTTGGTTTTGTGGGTTTCCCCCCACTATTTTATTATGATCATATTCTTATTGCTTTTAATATTTTATTGCTTTTAATATTGTATGTATTTTGTTGTTGTAAGCCACTTTGTGAAGGCCTTTGCCCTGAAAGGCAGCCAAGAAATGTTTTAAATAAAGAAAATCAAGTATTGATTCTCTGAGATCTTTTCTTCTGAAGAGTGGTATAAAAATGCTGCGAATGAAAAAATGACGCCTATTTCAAAGTTCTCAATATGACTTTTTCTAAAAAAGAAAATGGAAGATTGAGATTCCCTCTAGAAGCAAAAATGCTTAGAACCAGAGTCAAACTCCTTTTAAGTTCCTGGGATGAACCCAGTCAGAAGCTGTGCTACTATGGGGCAAGGTTGAAAGTACTGAAAAGTAGGAAGTGTCTCAGCTGATCTCCAGAGGCAGGCAGGTCCACCTGGGAGGAAACAGCATTTCAAGTACCTTCAGCCATTGAATTGCCTCCTTGCCAGTGCAGTTGATATAAAAACCTGGTCACATGATATGACCCCTATCAAAACGTTTGGTGCAACATTCTGCACCAGCTGACATTTCCAAGTGCTTTCCAAGGGCAGGCCCACATCGAACATGTTACAGTAGTCCAGTCATGATGTTCACCATGCACAAAGCATTACGGTGAGGTCCAACTGAACCAGGGATGGGTGCACCATTCCATTCCAGGGAAAAGCACACCTGGCCACAACTATTACCTGAGCAGGTATGGTCCAGGAGTATCCCCAAGCTGCAGTCCTGATCTGTCAAGGGTGCACCATTCTATGCTGAGCTCACCGTTCTATGGGTGCAGTGTTCTATGCTGAGGAAAAGCACACCTGGCCAACCATCACCTGAGCAGGTATGGTCCAGGAGTATCCCCAAACTGCTGTTTTGATCGTTCAAGGGGAGGGGAACCTCATCCAGAAGGGGATGACATCCGATCCCTGAACAAATACCAAGCATTTCTTGTCCTTAATTTCCTCTCATTTACCCTCATCCAACCAGGTTGTGATCTGTCAATGATACAGTCGTATCCTTAATCTCCTCCACTCATTTGCCCTGCAGTCCAATATGGGCCTCACCTGCTGTGTGACAACCATCATCTACTGGCCCATGATTGCCACGACATCCATGAAATCCTGAGCCACACCTAACCCCAGGGCATTGGACTGAACCACTAGAGCCTATAATATTTCCTTAGGCTCTTACTTCTCTCAGCTGCCCCACCCCATTTTGGTCTCTCTTTCGGGGTGGGTGATCGCCACTGCTGCAAGGTGCTCAGAGAAGTGGACTTCAGAGTTCTGTGTCTCTCAGGGACCCTTTGAGCTGATCTAGAAGTTGATGTACTCTGGGAGGCAACAAATCACAGCCATTCCCAGAGCCATGCTAAGCCAGGAAACCGCTGAAATGCTTGTCTGTGCAAAGAGTTTGTACCTCCAAGGGAGGAAGGGAGCACTTCTAGGGGCACTTCTCAGATCATATTTTGAATGGCCATGACTACAGCGAAAGGTCATGAATAGGCAAAGAGGAGGTCCCAGCCCCAGCCCCTGTCAGACTCTGGTTGGGTGGGCCCTACTCTGGCAATCTTATAGAACAGCTGAGTACAGGAGCTGCATCACCTCTGGAGAGAACCCCTGTTCTGAGGCTGAAAGCCTCATCCCACGTACACTTTTGTTCTGGTTTACCCTCAAATTAGCTCATTTCACTTATATAGCTCTTACATAGCGCTTACATAGCATATGAAAACTTGTAAACTTGCACCTCTGCTGTAGCGCATTTGGGGAGATCCGTTGAGGTTCACTCACACGTGTTCTTAACCCCACCCACCCCCAGATCTTCTTTGTACCTCCTCCTCCTCCCGTTTATTGGTTGTTTGAAGTGGGGACAACTCCCCCTCGGACAACAGGGATTGGGATTTGCTTCTCTTGTTACTGAACACCAAGGCAGAACGTTGCATAAGACTGCCCTCAAATCTTTGGCATGCTTACTCAGTAAATCAATCCCATTGAGTTCAATGGAATGCATTCGAGCCCCTTGGATTGCAGTCTTAATTTTTGCAATTTAAAAAAGGAAAAGAAACCCGGGGTGGATGTCTGGGGTGGGGGAGCAAAGCGAGGTAGCAAGTGACCATCTCAACTCCCAGTGTACGGAGGAGGAGACTTCAAATGCAGCACCAGGACCTCCAATGGCAGAGGAATTGAGAGGCAAATCACAGTTACTGAGAGGATTAAGAAGACCTCCTTTCCCATGTGGGGGCTCTCCATAAAAACTGGACACCCCATTGTTAAAAAAAGAAAAGAAAATCAGTCAAAGAGTATATAAACACTGCAGCCAAGGATGCTTCTATCATATTGGCCCAGTTCAGACAACACTCTGGGTTTTGTGGTTAACTTAACCATGGCCATCTGTGTTTAGAATCATAGAATCATAGAATAGTAGAGTTGGAAGGGGACTATAAGGCCATCGAGTCCAACCCCCTACTCAATGCAGGAATCCCCCCTAAAGCATCCCTGCCAGATGGTTGTCCAGTTGCCTCTTGTTAACTGGTAACTGGTTCCATTGTCATACTGCTCTAACTGTTAGGGAGTTTTTCCTGATGTCCAGCCAGAATCTGGCTTCCTGTAACTTGAGACCATTATTCCGTGTCCTGTACTCTGGGATGATTGAGAAGAGATCCTGGCCCTCCTCTGTGTGACAACCTTTTAAGTATTTGAAGAGTGCTATCATGTCTCCCCTCCATCTTCTCTTCTCCAGGCTAAACATGCCCAGTTGTTTCAGTCTCTCTTCATAGGGCTTTGTTTCCAGACCCCTGATCATCCTGGTTGCCCTCCTCTGAACACGTTCCAGCTTGTCTGCATCCTTCTTCAATTGTGGTGCCCAAGAACTGGGCAGAATACTCTAGATGACACCTAACCAGGGCTGAATAGAGAGAGGAACCAGTACCTCACGTGATTTGAAAGCTATACTTCTATTAATGCAGCCCAAAATAGCAGTTGCCTATTTACGCTAACCACACGCAAAATGGGAGTAGAAGACACATTAACCCTTTTGTGGTTAAGTTTTCGTTAACCACACGCTAACCACAAAGTGGTTAGTTAGGGTGACCCTATGAAAAGGAGGACAGGGCTCCTGTATCTTTAACAGTTGCATAGAAAAGGGAATGTCAGCACGTGTCATTTGTATATATGGAGAACCTCTTGATCACAACAGTTAAAGCTGCAGGTGCCCTGCCCTCTTTTAAATCTGGTCACTCTAGTATAGCTCCTGCAGCTTTAACTGCTGTGATGAAGAGGGAATTTCACCAGGTTCTCCATATATACAAATGACACCTGCTGAAATTCCCTTTTCTATGCAACTGTTAAAGATACAGGAGCCCGGTCCTCCTTTCCACATGGTCACACTAGGTTAGTGGAGCACCTGAGTCCTCCAACTGCTCCGCCCCATATCCCAGAAGTCTGTGCATTAGGAGCCCGTGCTGTAGTGCCAGCCCTTTTAGCGTGGACTAGCATGTACACTTACGTTTCTATGGGGAAATCCTCCGTTCGTCTCGTGGTTCATGGCCTGTCATGCTCGCGGCCATTTTGAGTGTGTCTGCTGTGCCGGCTAATGCCATCCGCCATGTTGGTGACTCCTCTTTATAGTACAGCTCCAGCGGCCATTTTGAGTGTGTCGGCCATTGGAATAAGCGGGCCAAAGCAAGCAAACGGGACGCCTCATCAACAAGCGACAACAAAGGGAAGAAGTGCCGGGCAATGAGGAAGCAAATGTGAGTTTAACACGCGCCTGTTAAATCAGACGTAACAGCATCAAAATCTTTGCCGACGATGCAAAATGGTGGCCTCTGCAGACGCTTAGGCAAAGCAGCCGTCTGGAGCAGTGAAATTGCCCGCAGTATAGAGCAGCCATGGCAATTCTGGCCACTCTGTACTTGAGGCTCTATTATTTCAGCATGTTAACCACAGACACGTGTCAGGAGACACTTTTAGCCATTATTATTATTATTATTATTATTATTATTATTATTATTATTACTTTATTATTTATTATTTATTATTATTATTAATTTATATAGCACCATCAATGTACGTGGTGCTGTACAGAGTAAAACAGTAAATAGCAAGACCCTGCCGTATAGGCTTACATTCTAATAAAATCATAATAAAACAATAAGGAGGGGAAGAGAATGCAAACAGGCACAGGGTAGGGTAAAACTAAAAGTGCTGCTAACTAGGGGAGTGATCCGCTCCGATTAGGAGCGTAGAAGCAGTAGCGGATTGGCCTGCTCCGCCTTACCCAGAGGTGGAGTAGGAGCGGACCGCGGACCCCTAGAAGCAAGGCGAAGAGAAGCGGCCATTTTCGGAGCGCTCCGGTTTCCGTGGAGCGCTCCGATCGCCATCTTGAAAACATAGGATTGCATTGAGGGAAAGACTCGGGCATAACTGGGTTGGTTTTTAAGCTATCGTTCTGAAAATTCTTGTGCTCAGAGAGTCGTGGAAGGGGGTCATTTTGAGACTACTCTCAACTTTCTGCGTCCTGTGGTTCACGTGCAATATTTTTTAAAAAATCGGGGTTTGGGTTTTTAAAAAAATTTTTGAAGCGATGACAGGCACATTCAACTCCCAATCCTGATGAGAATTGATCACCTCAGAAAGCATCATCCTCCAATCCCAGCGTTGGAGGGGGGACTAAGGCAGACCCACCCTGAGAGCTTTCTGCTTTGTGTCTCTTTGTGGGTTGGCGTTCGTGGAGGGAACACTTAGTTAGTTAGTGCTCCTGCTTTGGACTTTGGAGATAGATTAGGATAGATTTAGTTTGGCGCGTGTGTGTGTTTTTGTTTGCTTCTTTCTGACTTATAGCTTAGTTTGCCCTGTGTTTTTCCCTTACTTTGATTTAGTATAAACTTTACTTTTAAATTTTGGAGTGTGTGTTTGGTGGGTTGGTTGGTTGTTCCCCCCCTTCCCTTTCTTAAAGCCTGACTGTGTTCCTGCTTTTTGAAAGCTTACTTTTGAAAGCATACACACACTTCTTGTCCCATTTCCCTACATTTATTAGTAATATTCTTAAACATATTATTATATTCTTTTACATATTATTAGTAGTATATTAGTATATTCTCATACATATTATTAGTAGTATTAATATTTTATTTTTCTTATACATATTAGTAGTAGTGTTTGGTTGGTTCTTTCCCCCCCTCCCCTCTCTTAAATCCTGATTGTGTTTCCTTCTATCTATATACAAAAAAATACCAAAAAAAATTATTCTCTTTTTCTTCTCTGTGTAACTTGGACTGAGTGTGCTGCTTTTGTGAAGTGCAACAGGCAGCCACAGATTGAGCATTTTGGGGAAAGCATACACACACTTCTTGTCCCATTTCCCTACATTTATTAGTAATATTCTTCTTAAACATATTATTATATTCTTTTACATATTCTTAGTAGTATATATTCTCATACATATTATTAGTAGTATAATATTTTATTCTTCTTATACAGCATACACACTTCTTGTCCCATTTCCCTACATTTAAACATATTATATTCTTCTTATACATATTCTTAGTAGTACCTTATACATATTATTAGTAGTATTAATATTTTATTAGTCATCATGAAAAGAGGGAGCAGGCGTGCTGAAAGCAGCAAGGCTCAGGCTGGCACCAGTAAGCAGGCTGCCCCTCCTCCTGTGAAAATCAAACGGGCAACTCCTTGGCTGACTGCTCCAAAACAGAAGCAGGACAAGCAGCAGGCAGAGCCACTCTCTTCTGCAACTTGTGCCCGGCGTTCTCTTTTTGAGGGTGGGAATGGGAAAAGTGCCCCTTTACAAGAGGCAGGTGGCATTAGAGGAGGAGGAGTATCCCCAACACCTTCATTATCCTTTCAGCCCACGAGCCCGCTGATGGACCTAGACGAGGTCCTCAGCACAGTGGAGGGGGAGGGGGAGGAGGCGGTGGGCCTCCAGGATGTGGGGGCTGAGGAGGAGGAGCAGCAGCAGCAGGCCGAGGCTCTCTCCCCAGTCTCATCCCACACCCCTGTTTCTGTGGCAACACCAGAGAGCTCAGGCGGGCAATTGGTGGTGTCACCACGGAAACGAAAGACAAGCATCGTGTGGGACCACTTTGAGTTGGGAGCGGATCCCCGCTTTGCTGTCTGTCGCCACTGCAAACTCAGCCTAAGCAGGGGTTCATCGACAGGGCATTATGGAACCAGCTGCATGAAGATGCATCTTCATAGGCAGCACCAGTCGGTCTTGATGGGGAAAGAGGCGGGCAAGGCGACTGGTTCCAGGGGAAAGCCGAAGGCTGCTGCTGCTGCTGCTGCTACTGCTGCTGGCACTTCCACTCTCAGCTCTCCATCTCCCATCCCCACAAGGGTTAGGCAGGCAACCCTGCCGGAAATGGGGTGGGGGAAGTATGGAACCACAAGATGGCGTTTTCCAACGCCCTCCCAGATCACCACGTCAATCGGTGAGATGGTGGCATTGGACGACCAGCCATTCAGCCTCGTCGACAACGCAGGCTTCAAGAGGCTGATGGCGCTTGTGGTGCCATACTATAAGCTGCCGTGTCACACCACCCTGAGCAGGCGGGTGGTGCCTTCCCTGTACCGTTCCTGCAGGGAGTTAGTGCTGGGTCATCTGTGCCAGGCAGAGGCATGGATGGTGCACTTCACCTCGGACATTTGGTCCAGCGAGGGCGGAGTGCACGCTTACCTGTCCCTGACGGCACACTGGTGGGCAGCCGTGGGGCAGGAAGGATCCAGCACTACAGGGACTGGCAAGCAGGGCTACTGCTGGGCCCTCCTCCACACGCAAGTGATGGACCAGTCCCACACGGCAGCGGAGATTACGGAGGCCATGAACCACATGGTGGATGGGTGGCTAGCTGGGCAGAAGGTCACCCGCGGTTACATGGTCACGGACGGGGGAGCCAACATGGTGAAGGCGGTGCGCGACGGCGGATTCGAGGGCGTCCGCTGCATCGCGCACGTGTTGAACCTGGTGGTGAAGGATGGCCTTGGGATGGGCAGCACCAAGGCCAACCTCGGTCCCCTGTCCGGGATCCGTAACCTCCTGGAGAGCTGCAGAAAGGTGGCAGGCCATTTCCACCACAGCGTCAAGGGCAGTCGCTTGCTGCGGGAGAAGCAGGAGGAGTTGAATCTCCCGCAGCACAGGCTAGTGCAGGATGTGGTGACACGCTGGAACTCCACCTACCTGATGCTGGAGCGGATGGTGGAGCAACAGCGTGCCATCCACGACTTGTTCAGGGTCAGGGACATGGGCGTCCACCACATGGGCAAGCAGCAGTGGGACGCCATGTCCCAGCTGGTGGCGGTCCTCAAGCCGTTCCTGAACGCCACCGAGACCCTGAGCAAAAGCTCTGCCCTCCTCAGCCAGGTGATCCCTGTATGCAGGCATCTCCAGAAACAGATGGGCGACTTTCTGGAGTACAGGGATCCCGTCACCGGCAGGCGCTTCGAGCCCGAGGTCCGCGAAGCGGTGACTAGGCTGAGGGACGGCCTGACGCGGAGGCTGGAGCCCATCCAAACCGACAGGGTCCACATGTTGGTAGCCATGTGCGACCCTCGTGTGAAGGATGGGCTTTGTGGGCCAAATAGCAGGCAGCACTGGGTGGAAACGCTGGTGGGCGAAGTGCGGGCGGCATGGGCCAAGAGGGTGGGGCAGAGTGAGGCAGAGGAGCAGGCCACCCCTCCCCGCAGCAGCACCAGCAGCACCAGCAGCAGCCTCACCTGCATCCCTCCCAGCAGCAGCACAGGCGAGGGGTATTGGGAAGAGGCTCTGCACGCCGTGGTTGGGCAGAGACCCTTCCCAGCCACCGGCCAGGATGACGCTGCAACCACCGTGCAGCGTTACCTGTCAGAGCCCACGGAAGACTGCTCCATGGATCCCCTGGCCTACTGGTCATCCCGCTTTCAGATTTGGCCGGACCTGTCGCGGGTGGCCATGGATCGACTCAGCTGCCCACCCACCAGTGTTCCAGCGAGAGGGTGTTCTCTATGGCGGGCGACATAGTGACCTCTCACTGCTCTCGCTTGGAGCCGGACTTGGTGGAGCAGCTGGTATTTCTGAAGGGCAATCTACCCCTGCTGGGATACCCCACCCTCAAGCCCTCGTGGGAGTGACAGGCAGGCTCCCCTCCCTTTAATTCCACCCCTCCTTTGGTTGGCAGGCACACTACAGTTCAGGCAGGCTGGTTTTTTCTTTTTATTATTAATTTTATTATATTTTTCTTATTCTTCTTATTCTTCTTCTACTTCTTCTTCTTATTATTATTATTATTATTATTTAGTGGCTGTGTTACAGTTCACAACATCAACTCTGAATCATTACATTCGTCTCTGTAGGCACTAGGCAGAGCTTGTCACCGTGCGTGTGTGTGACTGACTGTGAAGGCAAAGCACCGCACTTGAGTTCATTTCATTTCTGTGGCAGCTTAGTCAACTCATCCGGATAGTTTTCCACCCAGTTCCAAAAGACTCCATGATTGACTGCACGTGTTTAGGTGAGGTGCAAGCAGGGGGCAATGCCTGGCACCACCACCACTAGCCAGGCTGCCTCTCTCCAGCAGTCTCCCCAGTCTCATATGGAGCAATTAAAGGTATCTGAGAAGTGAGCTCTCACTTCGACTTCAAGTTCAGACACTTGAGCACAGCCCCTACGGTGGAGGCGCAGCTGGCCGTGCCTCTCTCCCCAACCACTGTCTGCATAGGGACAGTTTAAGTTTCCTCCTGAGAAGTGAGCTTTCACTTCGACTCATGACAGCCATTGACTTCACCACTTAGCTGTTCCTCATGTTGTCCTTTCCCTGAAGTGGAGTTCGTAGCAGCAGCTGGTCGAGCGTCTCTCCCCAGTCTTGCAATTAAAGATATCTGAGAAGTGAGCTCTCACTTCGACTCATGACAGCCATTGACTTCACCACAGCCACTTTGTGTTGGATGCTGTGGTCCTCCAGGATGTGGGTGAGGATTAGTAGCAGAAGCTGGTCCAGCTTCTCTCCCCGGTCTCGTCCCACCCCTCTTCCGCTGTAACCCTCTCTTTGAGAAGCAAGCTGTCACTGAAACTCATGGACTTCCCCTCAGAGAAAAAGCTAAGCTCCAGCAGTCGACCAATCTCCCGTAGCACAGCCACTACGTTTCCTGAGAAGTGAGCTCTCACTTCGACTTCAAGTTCAGACACTTGAGCACAGCCCCTACGGTCGAGGCGCAGCTGGCCGTGCCTCTCTCCCCAACCACTGTCTGCATAGGGACAGTTTAAGTTTCCTCCTGAGAAGTGAGCTCTCACTTCGACTCATGACAGCCATTGACTTTACCACAGCCACTTTGTGTTGGATGCTGTGGTCCTCCAGGATGTGGGTGAGGATTAGTAGCAGAAGCTGGTCCAGCTTCTCTCCCCGGTCTCGTCCCACCCCTCTTCCGCTGTAACCCTCTCTTTGAGAAGCAAGCTGTCACTGAAACTCATGGACTTCCCCTCAGAGAAAAAGCTAAGCTCCAGCAGTCGACCGATCTCCCGTAGCACAGCCACTACGTTTCCTGAGAAGTGAGCTCTCACTTCAACTCGTCTTGTAGTGCGCCCGCCGAGTTGAGCACAGCCACTACAGTGGAGGCGCCTGCCCGCCTGCCTGGGAGCCGTCCTTGTGAGGTAGCTGGATCTGCTGGGACTGACTCCCCCGCAGATCTATGGCTTACTTGTGCAAGGTACCAGCTTTTCTGGGCCCGCCAACCCATGCCTGCCTGCCTGCCTGTCTGCCCGCCTCCCCCGGGGTGCTGCTGTGGTGGGGCATCTGCCAGGACTGACTCCTCGCCTGCTCTGCCTGCCTCTCTGCCCGCCTGGTGCCTGGGAGATGAGCTTTGCGGTTCGTGCCCAGCACCCTCCGGCACGCTTGCTCCCAGTCGTCCTCCTCTGTGCCCCTCAAGGCGTAACTGCTGACTTAGAAAGAAACAACCAGCCATCTTTGCCTCACTTTGCACCCGCTTATGGGTTGGTTTGCTATGCGTTAGTGCTCAAGCCATCCTTGCGGCACTACAATGCATGCTGCCTGCCTGCTTTCCCTCCCTTCTCCCCTTCCCGCCTTGCAGGGATGGTGTATGTGTCTTGCTTTGACTCAGGGGAGAAGTCCTTCCTGCACTCACTTAGACTTTATCAAGTTCAATAATCCCTTTTTCAAATGTGCAAGAAGATTTAGGGTTATCTCGTGGCATGTTGGGATTTCCTTGGAACTGGCCCCATTGAGTTGTCTGCAATTGCAACTTTAAATCCCTGACATACTGGAGTGCCCAATTTTCAAAAATTCCCCAAAAATCAGGGGATGATGGGATTGCCTTGAAACTTGGTGTCCATGGGGACACATGGGTAAGCTGTCATGGGACCAAAGGATAGGTTTCTAACGTGCAAATTGACGTAGTTGTAGAATGGGACTTGATTTGGGGTGAGTTAAAAAGTTTAAGCCGCGCCAAAAATCAGGGGATGATGGGATTGCCTTGAGTGTGGGCATCCCTGTGGACACATGGGTAAGCTGTCCTGGTGCCGAGTTTGAGGTTTCTAACATGCAAATTGACGGAGCTATCCCAAGGGGTCTGAATGGGGTGCCCGATTTTCAAAAATTCTCCAAAAATCAGGGGATGATGGGATTGGCTTGAAATGTGGCGTCCATGTGGACACGTGGATAAGCTATCATGGTGCCAACTTTGAGGTTTCTAACATGCAAATTGACATAGTTGTAGAATGGGACAATTTGGGGTGAGTTAAGCCGCGCCAAAAATCAGGGGATGATGGGACTGCCTTGAGTCTGGGCATCCATGTGGACACATGATAAGCTGCCCTGGTGCCGAGTTTGAGGTTTCTAACATGCAAATTGACGGAGCTATCCCAAGGGGTCTGAATGGGGTGCCCGATTTTCAAAAATTCCCCAAAAATCAGGGGATGATGGGATTGCCTTGAAACTTGGCATCCATGTGGACACATGGATAAGCTATCATGGTGCTGAGTTTGAGGTTTCTAACATGCATATTGACGGAGCTATCGAAAGGGGTGTGATGGGTGGTGCGTTAGAGGTTAGAGCCGCGCCAAAAATCAGGGGATGATGGGACTGCCTTGAGTCTGGGCGTCCATGTGGACACATGGATAAGCTGCCCTGGTGCCAAGTTTGAGGTTTCTAACATGCAAATTGACGGAGCTATCCCAAGGGGTCTGAATGGGGTGCCCGATTTTCAAAAATTCCCCAAAAATCAGGGGATGATGGGATTGCCTTGAAACTTGGCGTGCATGTGTATACGCCCATGAGGTGTCATGGTGCCAAACGTGAGGTTTCTAACTTGAACCAAAAAAAAGTTGTATACTTTTTTAGCTTTCAATGCAACCCTATGGGGGGGGAAAACGGAGCTCCGATCCGGATCCGGAGCTCCAAGCGGAGCGGAGCGGAAATGGGCGGAGCGGGGACGGGGCGGAGCGGCCCACTCCGAAAAATGGCGGATCTGCAAGTGAAGCGGAGCGGGGGGTCCGTGCACACCCCTAATAATAATAATAAGAAAAATATAATAAAAATAATAATAAAAAGAAAAAACCAGCCTGCCTGAACTGTAGTGTGCCTGCCAACCAAAGGAGGGGTGGAATTAAAGGGAGGGGAGCCTGCCTGTCACTCCCACGAGGGCTTGAGGGTGAGGTATCCCAGCAGGGGTAGATTGCCCTTCAGAAATACCAGCTGCTCCACCAAGTCCGGCTCCAAGCGAGAGCGGTGAGGGGTCACTATGTCGCCCGCCATAGAGAACACCCTCTCGCTTGGAACACTGGTGGGTGGGCAGCTGAGTCGATCCATGGCCACCCGCGACAGGTCCGGCCAAATCTGAAAGCGGGATGACCAGTAGGCCAGGGGATCCATGGAGCAGTCTTCCGTGGGCTCTGACAGGTAACGCTGCATGGTGGTTGCAGCGTCATCCTGGCCGGTGGCTGGGGAGGGTCTCTGCCCAACCACGGCGTGCAGAGCCTCTTCCCAATACCCCTCGCCTGTGCTGCTGCTGGGAGGGATGCAGGTGAGGCTGCTGCTGGTGCTGCTGGTGCTGCTGCGGGGAGGGGTGGCCTGCTCCTCTGCCTCACTCTGCCCCACCCTCTTGGCCCATGCCGCCCGCACTTCGCCCACCAGCGTTTCCACCCAGTGCTGCCTGCTATTTGGTCCATCACTTGCGTGTGGAGGAGGGCCCAGCAGTAGCTCTCCTTGCCAGTCCCTGTAGTGCTGGATCCTTCCTGCCCCACGGCTGCCCACCAGTGTGCCGTCAGGGACAGGTAAGCGTGCACTCCGCCCTCGCTGGACCAAATGTCCGAGGTGAAGTGCACCATCCGTGCCTCTGCCTGGCACAGACGACCCAGCACTAACTCCCTGCAGGAACGGTACAGGGAAGGCACCACCCGCCTGCTCAGGGTGGTGCGACACGGCAGCTTATAGTATGACACCACAAGCGCCATCAGCCTCTTGAAGCCTGCGTTGTCGACGAGGCTGAATGGCTGGTCGTCCAATGCCACCATCTCACCGATTGACGTGGTGATCTGGGAGGGCGTTGGAAAACGCCATCTTGTGGTTCCATACTTCCCCCACCCCATTTCCGGCAGGGTTGCCTGCCTAACCCTTGTGGGGATGGGAGATGGAGAGCTGAGAGTGGAAGTGCCAGCAGCAGTAGCAGCAGCAGCAGCAGCAGCCTTCGGCTTTCCCCTGGAACCAGTCGCCTTGCCCGCCTCTTTCCCCATCAAGACCGACTGGTGCTGCCTATGAAGATGCATCTTCATGCAGCTGGTTCCATAATGCCCTGTCGATGAACCCCTGCTTAGGCTGAGTTTGCAGTGGCGACAGACAGCAAAGCAGGGATCTGCTCCCAACTCAAAGTGGTCCCACACGATGCTTGTCTTTCGTTTCCGTGGTGACACCACCAATTGCCCGCCTGAGCTCTCTGGTGTTGCCACAGAAACAGGGGTGTGGGATGAGACTGGGGAGAGAGCCTCGGCCTGCTGCTGCTCCTCCTCCTCCTCAGCCCCCACATCCTGGAGGCCCACCGCCTCCTCCTCCTCCCCCTCCACTGTGCTGAGTACCTCGTCTAGGTCCATCAGCGGGCTCGTGGGCTGAAAGGATAATGAAGGTGTTGGGGATACTCCTCCTCCTCTAATGCCACCTGCCTCTTGTAAAGGGGCACTTTTCCCATTCCCACCCTCAAAAAGAGAACGCCGGGCACAAGTTGCAGAAGAGAGTGGCTCTGCCTGCTGCTTGTCCTGCTTCTGTTTTGGAGCAGTCAGCCAAGGAGTTGCCCGTTTGATTTTCACAGGAGGAGGGGCAGCCTGCTTACTGGTGCCAGCCTGAGCCTTGCTGCTTTCAGCACGCCTGCTCCCTCTTTTCATGATGACTAATAAAATATTAATACTACTAATAATATGTATAAGGTACTACTAAGAATATGTATAAGAAGAATATAATATGTTTAAATGTAGGGAAATGGGACAAGAAGTGTGTATGCTGTATAAGAAGAATAAAATATTATACTACTAATAATATGTATGAGAATATATACTACTAAGAATATGTAAAAGAATATAATAATATGTTTAAGAAGAATATTACTAATAAATTTAGGGAAATGGGACAAGAAGTGTGTGTATGCTTTCCCCAAAATGCTCAATCTGTGGCTGCCTGTTGCACTTCACAAAAACAGCACACTCAGTCCAAGTTACACAGAGAAGAAAAAGAGAATAATTTTTTTTGGTATTTTTTGGTATTTTTTTGTATATAGATAGAAGGAAACACAATCAGGATTTAAGAGAGGGGAGGGGGGGAAAGAACCAACCAAACACTACTACTAATATGTATAGGAAGAATAAAATATTAATACTACTAATAATATGTATGAGAATACTACTAATAATATGTAAAAGAATATAATAAAATATGTTTAAGAATATTACTAATAAATGTAGGGAAATGGGACAAGAAGTGTGTGTATGCTTTCAAAAAAAGCTTTCACAAAAGCAGAACAGTCAGGGGGGGGCAACCAACCCAACCCACCAAACACACACTCCAAAATTTAAAAATAAAGTTTATATTAAATCAAAGTAAGGGAAAAACACAGGGCAAACTAAGCTATAAGTCAGAAAGAAGCAAACAAACACACACACGCGCGCCAAACTAAATCTATCCTAATCTATCTCCAAAGTCCAAAGCAGGAGCACTAACTAACTAAGTGTTCCCTCCACGAACGCCAACCCACAAAGAGACACAAAACAGAAAGTTCTCAGGGTGGGTCTGCCTTAGTCCCCCCTCCAACGCTGGGATTGGAGGATGATGCTTTCTGAGGAGATCAATTCTCATCAGGATTGGGAGTTGAATGTGCCTGTCATCGCTTCCAAAAAAACACAAAAAAACCCCAAACCCCGATTTTTTAAAAAATATTGCACGTGAACCGCACGACACAGAGAGGTGAGAGTGGTCTCAAAATGACCCCCATCCACGACTCTCTGAGCACAAGAATTTCCAGAACGATAGCTTAAAACCCCCCCCAGTTATCCCCGATTCTTTTCCGCAATGCAATCCTATGGGCGAAAAGCCGAAAACGGCGTTTGAGCCGCGCGGTTGACCCGATTTTCAAAAAAATATAGCACGCAACCCGTACGACGCAGAGAGGTGAGAGTGGTCTCAAAATGACCCCCATCCATGACTCTCTGAGCATTTTCAGAACGATAGCTTCAAAAATCTGAGAATTTCCAGAACGATAGCTTCAAAAAGAACGTAGTTATGCGCGATTATTTGCCGCAATGCAATCCTATGGCGAAATGTTTTCAAGATGGCGACCGGAGCGCTCCGCCTGAACTAGGAGCTCCGAAAAATGGCCGCTTCTCTTCGCCTTGCTTCTAGGGGTCCGCGGTCCGCTCCTACTCCGCCTCTGGGTAAGGCGGAGCAGGCCAATCCGCTACTGCTTCTACGCTCCTAATCGGAGCGGATCACACCCCTAAATCTTCTTCTTCTTCTTCTTCTTCTTCTTCTTCTTCTTATTATTATTATTATTATTATTATTATTATTTAGTGGCTGTGTTACAGTTCACAACATCAACTCTGAATCATTCGATTCGTCTCTGTAGGCAGAGTTTGTCACCGTGCGTGTGTGTGTGTGTGTGACTGACTGTGAGGGCAAAGCACCGCACTTGAGTTCATTTCATTTCTGTGGCGTCCGGTACAGCTTAGTCAACTCATCCGGATAGTTTTCCACCCAGTTCCAAAAGACTCCATGATTGACTGCACGTGTTTAGGTGAGGTGCAAGCAGGGGGCAAGGCAATGCCTGGCACCACCACCACTAGCCAGGCTGCCTCTCTCCAGCAGTCCACGGGTCGCCCTTTGGAGTGCCCTTGGCTTGGAGTGGAAGACGTACTCCCTGATCCAGAAGTATGGTTTTGAGAAGCAAGCTGTCACTTGAACTCATGAGCCTCTGTGCAAAAGCTGTCATTGTGTGTGTGGTTGTGAGTGTTACTGCAGCTGCCTGTCTCGCTGCGAAAATGAAACAGGCGAGTCCTCGCCTTTGAGAAGCAACCTTTCACTTGAACTCATGGAAGTCATTGACTTCAGCACAGCCACTACGTAGAGGCTGTGGTCCTCCAGGATCTGGGTGACTCGATCAGTGTGCTGATTTTGAGAAGCAACCTTTCACTGAAACTCATTCACTTCCCCAATTGAGGGTGAGGGAGGTTAAACTCCAGCAGTCCACGGGTCGCCCTTTGGAAAGCTCAGGGATCAAGTGGACTACTCGACCAGCCTGCTGATTTTGAGAGGCAACTTTTCACTTCAACTCATGGACTTCCCCAATTGAGGGAGGTACTCCAGCAGTCCACCGATCTCCCGTAGCACAGCCACTTAGTGCGTACGGACAGTTTAAGTTTCCTGAGAAGTGAGATCTCACTTCGACTCATGACAGCCATTGACTTCACCACAGCCACTTTGTGTGGGATGCTGTGGTCCTCCAGGATGTGGGTGAGGATTAGTCGCAGAAGCTGGTCCAGCTTCTCTCTCCGGTCTCGTCCCACCCCTCTTCCGCTGTAACGCCCTCTTTGAGAAGCAAGCTGTCACTGAAACTCATGAAAGCTATAGACTTCCGAAGCAACCTTTCACTTCAACTCATTGACTTCCCCTTTGAGAAAAAGCTAAGCTCCAGTAATGCACCGTTTGTCCATGGGACAGCTCTCTTATGAGAAGCTGCACTGCATATGCAGCAGTGCCATGGCTTTGAGAAGCCGAGACCCATCCCAGCCACCGGGAACCGGAGGAAAACTCCAGCAGTCGCCCTTTGGATAGCTCGGGGATCAAATGGAGTCCTTGATCTGTGTGCTGATTTTGAGAAGCAACCTTTCACTGAAACTCATGGACTTCCCCTATGTGCGGGAGGTACTCCAGCAGTCCACCGATCGCCCGTAGCAGTCACTAGCAAAGCCACTACAGTGGATGCTCTCTTCTCTCTCTCTCCTCAGTCTCATCCAACCCCTCTTCCTCTTCCCCTTCTGCTGTAACCCCTCTTTGAGAAGCAAGCTTTCACTTAAACTCATCATTCACTTCCCCAATTGAGGGAGGTAAAGTCCAGCAGTCCACGGGTCGCCCTTTGGAGGGCTCAGCAGCAACGTTAATCCTCCAAGCATGCACACAAATCTTCCAAACTCAAAGTAACTGCTTCAATAACTAGTAGCTCCTTTTTGCCCGCCTGCCTGCCTGCCCGCCCGCCTGCCCGGGAGCCGTCCTTGTGAGGTAGCTGGATCTGCTGGGACTCACTCCCCCAGAGATCTATGGCATACCTGTGCAAGGTACCAGCTCCTTTGTGCCCACCAGCCCTAGCCAGCCTGCCTGCTCGCCTGCCTGCCTGCCTGCCTGCCCTCCCATGCCCGCCTGCCCGGGAGCCGTCCTTGTGAGGTAGCTGGATCTGCTGGGACTCACTCCCCCAGAGATCTATGGCATACCTGTGCAAGGTACCAGCTCCTTTGTGCCCACCGGCCCTAGCCTGCCTGCCTGCCCATGCCCGCCTGCCCGGGAGCCGTCCTTGTGAGGTAGCTGGATCTGCTGGGACTCACTCCCCCAGAGATCTATGGCATACCTGTGCAAGGTACCAGCTCCTTTGTGCCCACCGGCCCTAGCCTGCCTGCCTGCCCATGCCCGCCTGCCCGTCACTCCCCAATTGAGGGAGGTTAACTCCAGCAGTCCACGGGTCGCCCTTTGGAGAGCTCAGGGATCAGATGCACTATTCGTGATCCAGTCTGGTGATTTTTTGAGAAGCAAGCTGTCACGTCAACTCATGGACTTCCCCAATTGCGGCTGGTACTCCAACAGTCCACCGAACTCCCATAGCACAGCCACTTAGTGCATAGGGACAGTTTAAGTTTCCTGAGAAGTGAGCTCTCACTTCGACTCATGACAGCCATTGACTTCATCACAGCCACTTCGTGTTGGATGCTGTGTTCCTCCAGGATGTGGGTGAGGAGGATTAGTTGCAGCAGCTGGTCGAGCTTCTCTCCCCAGTCTCATATGGAGCAATTAAAGGTATCTGAGAAGTGAGCTCTCACTTCAACTTCAAGTTCAGACACTTGAGCACAGCCCCTACGGTGGAGGCACAGCTGGCCGTGCCTCTCTCCCCAACCACTGTCTGCATAGGGACAGTTTAAGTTTCCTCCTGAGAAGTGAGCTTTCACTTCGACTCATGACAGCCATTGACTTCACCACAGGCACTCCGGTGGATGCTTTGGTCCTCCAGGATTTGGTTGAGGAGGATTAGTTGCAGGCAGCAGCTGGTCGAGCTTCTCTCCCCAGTCTCAAATGGAGCAATTAAAGGTATCTGAGAAGTGAGCTCTCACTTCGACTTCAAGTTCAGACACTTGAGCACAGCCCCTACGGTGGAGGCACAGCTGGCCGTGCCTCTCTCCCCAACCACTGTCTGCATAGGGACAGTTTAAGTTTCCTCCTGAGAAGTGAGCTTTCACTTCGACTCATGACAGCCATTGACTTCACCACACAGGCACTCCGGTGGATGCTTTGGTCCTCCAGGATTTGGTTGAGGAGGATTAGTTGCAGGCAGCAGCTGGTCGAGCGTCTCTCCCCAGTCTTGCAATTAAAGGTATCTGAGAAGGGAGCTCTCACTTCGACTCATGACAGCCATTGACTTCACCACAGCCACTTTGTGTTGGATGCTGTGGTCCTCCAGGATGTGGGTGAGGATTAGTAGCAGAAGCTGGTCCAGCTTCTCTCCCCGGTCTCGTTCCACCCCTCTTCTGCTGTAACCCTCTCTTTGAGAAGCAAGCTGTCACTGAAACTCATGGACTTCCCCTCAGAGAAAAAGCTAAGCTCCAGCAGTCGACCGATCTCCCGTAGCACAGCCACTACGTTTCCTGAGAAGTGAGCTCTCACTTCAACTCGTCTTGTAGTGCGCCCGCCGAGTTGAGCACAGCCACTACAGTGGAGGCGCCTGCCCGCCTGCCTGGGAGCCGTCCTTGTGAGGTAGCTGGATCTGCTGGGACTGACTCCCCCGCAGATCTATGGCTTACTTGTGCAAGGTACCAGCTTTTCTGGGCCCGCCAACCCATGCCTGCCTGCCTGCCTGTCTGCCCGCCTCCCCCGGGGTGCTGCTGTGGTGGGGCATCTGCCAGGACTGACTCCTCGCCTGCTCTGCCCGCCTGGTGCCTGGGAGATGGGCTTTGCGGTTCGTGCCCAGCACCCTCCGGCACGCTTGCTCCCAGTCGTCCTCCTCTGTGCCCCTCAAGGCGTAACTGGTGGCTTAAAAAGAAACAACCAGCCATCTTTGCCTCACTTGCTCCTTGCGCCCGCTTACGGGTTGGTTTGCTATGCGTTAGTGCTCAAGCCATCCTTGCGGCACTACAATGCATGCTGCCTGCCTGCCTGCCTGCCTTCCCTCCCTTCTCCCCTTCCCGCCTTGCAGGGATGGTGTATGTGTCTTGCTTTGACTCAGGGGAGAAGTCCTTCCTGCACTCACTTAGACTTTATCAAGTTCAAAAATCCATTTTTCAAGTGTGGAAGAAGATTTAGGGTTATCTCATGGCATGTTGGGATTTCCTTTGAACTGGCCCCATTGAGCTGTCTGCATTGCAACTTTAAATCCCTGACCTACTGGAGTGCCCGATTTTCAAAACTTCCCCTAACATCAGGGGATGATGGGATTGCCTTGAAACTTGGCATCCATGTGGACACATGGGTAAGCTGTCCTGGTGCCGAGTTTGAGGTTTCTAACGTGCAAATTGACGTAGTTGTAGAATGGGACTTGATTTGGGGTACCAAAAATCAGGGGATGATGAGGTTGCCTTGAGTCTGGGCATCCATGTGGACACGTGGATAAGCTATCATGGTGCCGAGTTTGAGGTTTCTAACATGCAAATTGACGGAGCTATCCCAAGGGGTGTGAATGGGGTGCCCGATTTTCAAAAATTCTCCAAAAATCAGGGGATGATGGGATTTGCTTGAAACTTGGCGTCCATGTGGACATGTGGATAAGCTATCATGGTGCTGAGTTTGAGGTTTCTAACATGCAAATTGACGGAGCTATCTAAGGGGGTGTGAATTAGGGTTATGGGTGGTGCGTTAAGAGGTTAGAGCCGCGCCAAAAATCAGGGGATGATGGGACTGCCTTGAGTCTGGGTGTCCATGTAGACACATGGATAAGCTGTCCTGGTGCCGAGTTTGAGGTTTCTAACATGCAAATTGACGGAGCTATCCCAAGGAGTCTGAATGGGGTGCCTGATTTTCAAAAATTCCCCAAAAATCAGGGGATGATGGGATTTGCTTGAAACTTGGCATCCATGTGGACACGTGGATAAGCTATCATGGTGCCGAGTTTGAGGCTTCTAACATGCAAATTGACAGAGCTATTGAAAGGGGTGTGATGGGTGGTGCGTTAGAGGTTAGAGCCATGCCAAAAATCAGGGGATGATGGGATTGCCTTGAGTCTGGGCGTCCATGTGGACACATGGATAAGCTTTCATGGTGCCGAGTTTGACGTTTCTAACATGCAAATTGACAGAGCTATCCCAAGGGGTGTGAATTGTGTGCCCGATTTTCAAAAATTCGCCAAAAATCAGGGGATGATGGGATTTGCTTGAAACTTGGCGTGCGTGTGTATACCCCCATGAGGTGTCATGGTGCCAAACATGAGGTTTCTAACTTGAACAGAAAAAAAGTTGTATACTTTTTTAGCTTTCAATGCAACCCTATGGGGGGAAAAAACGGAGCTCCGGATCCGGATCCGGAGCTCCGAGTGGAGCGGAGCGGAAGTGGGCGGAGCGGGGGCGGGGCGAAGCGGGCCACTCCGAAAATGGCGGATCTCTAAGTGAAGCGGAGCGGGGGGTCCGTGCACACCCCTACTGCTAACCACGTTGCATAATGCCAAGTTTGAAGCATATGGGTTCATCGCCTGATGTTCAGAAGGTTTTTTTTAAAAAAATTAAAATATGCTGTCATTTTTAAAGGTAAAGACATGTAGCTTGGCACCATGGTAGGCCCTTAGTAGGGGTTTAGGCATGCCAAGTTTGAAGCATATGGGTTTATCCCCAGATTTTTAGGAGTTCTTTAAAATTCTCAAACCTCGTTGAGGACTAGAAGCTTGAGAAGGAAGTTTCCCCAAAAAGAAATGAAATTACAGATACAGACACAAAAATTAGCACCATGGTAGAGCTTCAGTAGGGGTTTAGGCATGCCAGGTTTGAAGCCTATTTGTTCATCCTCTGATTTTTAGGAATTTTTAAAAGTTTGAGTTTTTAAATTTATTTTTTTAGAAATACGCTGCCATTTTTAAAGGTACAGACATGTAACTTGGCACTATGGTAGGTCCTAAGTAGAGATTTAGGTATGTCAAGCTTGAAGCAGATGGGTTCATCGCCTGATTTTTAGGAGTTCTTTAAAATTCTCAACCCTTGTTGAGAACTAGAAGCTTGAAAATGTACCAAAAAAGAAATGAAATTACAGGTACAGGCAAAAAAATTATTTATTTATTTAAGCATTTTTATGCCGCCATTCAGCCAAAAAAGGCTCTCACGGTGGCTTACAAAAGTATTTCTTGAAAAGTCCCTGCCCACAGGCTTACAATTAGCACCATGGTAGGCCCTAAGCAGGGCTTTAGGTATGTCACCTTTGATGCATATGGGTTCATCCCCAGATTTTCAGTTTTTTTTTTTTTAATTCTGTAACCTCGTTGAGGACTAGAGGCTTGAGAAGTTTTCCCAAAAGGGAAGGAAATTACTTAAACATAAAAATTAGCACCATGGTAGGTCCTAAGTAGGGATTTAGGTATGCCAAATTTGAAGCACATGGGTTCATCCCCTGAATTGTTCAGGCTACACCAGTTGAGTCACATTCAGGCAGTTTGTGACGGCATCTAGAACTGTGGCTTTGCCTTGTGGGAAAGTCAGATGTCTCATCATTTTGAGACCAGCATGCAGCTACAACCCCCACGAAAGAGGGGCGGTGGGGGTGCAATTCCCCTGAGTTACGCCCATCGTGGTTCAGCGCATGGCCAACCATTTCGACAAGGACGGCACAGCTCTAAAGAACGAGGCAGTGTCAATGATGCTCCCCATGACACATAACCAGCCCCACTAGCCCTACTTGGGAAGGTTTTTGCCTTTAGCCTGCGGAGTTTGGGGTTGCCTGGTCTTGGGGTCTGACGTGAGGATTTGGGGCTTTAGCATTCTGCTCAAGATCTCCACGCAACCCCATCACCCCTCGTTCCACAGCTCCGTTTCCTCGGGATTAAGCTACAACCTGAGAGAGATGGGGAGGAATGTAGGCCTGATTCTGGGGTGTCATAACTGGGCCTCGGGCCTCTCCTAAACTTGTGCAGGCTCCTACCGCCTGTGCTATTTGTGGCAGCTGTACTGCCTGCTGGCCATTAATGACTCTGAATACTCTTTAGAACCCTGGACTGCATTGCAGGGTTGTTGTAAATCACCATTTCAGCCTCAGGCCAGATCTACACCGAGCAGGAAATGACACTTTGAAAGTGGTTTGAAAATGGCATATGGAGCGTGTCCTGGGCCCCATCAGTTGTCAATACTGTTTTAAACAGTTACAAAGCAGTAGTGTAAGGGAACAATTCTATGCTCCCAAGATAGCATCTGGGGGCCACAGGAGATTGAGGATTCCAGGATCGTGGAAGGCAGCACTCTGACCTCAGATCTGGGAATCAGTCTTCTGCCCCCCCCCCCACACCTTCCTCCTCCTTGCAGCCAACACAGAAAGAACCATGACTGATGCCTCTCCGAGGTCAGGAACTCCCCCAGTGGGCAGGGCAGAGGGGAGGGGATTGGGGAGGCCAGGATGGGGGTTACCCTGAGGCTTTTCCAGCCTCCTTCCCACCCCCTCCAAATCTTCCCAGCTAGACAGGCAAACAAGCCGATCTCATGAAAGGGCTGAGCGGGAGGAGAGGGAGGCGGAGATTGCTCCCGCCATGTCTCTGGCCCTCCATGGGATACTTGTGAGCTTCCACATTCAGAGGCTTCCGAACATTGAGGGTGGAATGGATGGGATGGTGTCTTAGCATGACTTTGGACCCCTGAACAAAGGCATAGAATTGAATCCATTCAAACCAGGCAAAATTATTATTATTATTATTATTATTATTATTATTATTATTACTATTATTCCACCTTTCTTCCTCTTGCAAAGAACCCAAGGCAGCTCACATAGTCCTCCTCCTCCTCTCCATTTTATCCTCACTACAACCCTGTGAGGTAGGTCAGGCTGAGAGTCAGGGACTGGCCCAAACTTAGCCTGTGAGTTTCATGCCCGAGTGGGGAAACCAGATCTCCTGAGTCCCAGCCCAACACTCTAGCCGCTACACCACTACTACACCACCGCTACTCCAATCCCAGAGACATTCATGGCATTAGTGGGGAAGTTAACACCTTGTCTGAGTGTTCAGAGCGCAAGTAGTGGATTCTGTGCAAGGAAATACTTCATAAAACTATATGCAATATAAAAGAAAACTTTGGACGTTATTTAAGCTGGTTCAGAATGCCAATCAAGTAAATATCCCTGCCCTCTTTTAGACATAAGTAATAATGATTTATAAACTGATAAAATATGAGAGGGAGGCTTTTATTAAGGAAGGCTGGATAGAGTCAGTAGGAGCATTGCTCGTGATCAGGCAGTGACTGATAGGGAGGGTCATTCCTCACAAGAACTGGACTGCCGTGTTACACGAACAACGTGGGAGGACTTATGGGGGCAACAGTCCAAGGATTTTGAACGGACTGACTTGCTCCCTCCATTGCTGGCCAATGGCCGTCTGTGATGGAATTAAGCCACTCATTGTGCCAGTGAAAAGCAACGCAGCCCAGCGTATCCCCCCCCCCCGCATTAATTAAAGGTCGTTGTTGAATGGTGGGCACCAGTACTGGCATCACACTTTATTTATACTGAAGTGTTCCTGAAAAGTCCCAACAGAGTGGAGGGGGCAATATTGGTCCCCATATATAAAATGGGGGGAGAAGAGAAAATCCAGCTGGCTATAGACCTATTCTCCTGGATTGGTTGGAAACAGCTGATTCTGACAAGACCAAGCCATCTGTCTTAAGACAATGTAAGAGGTCTTATGATGAAATGCAAATGACAGGTGTTTAATGATAAATAACTCAGAATTTGAAAATGTAAATAAGTAAAAAGTCGTAAAATTGTATGAAAGGGAAGGTACAGGCTCACGATCAACCAGATTCTTGTCGCAAGGAGTCTTGGGCCCCCTGAAAGAGTAACAAGTGTTGTATAGCATAAGAAACGTGGGCTTCCGGATGCACGTCATCAGCTGAATGAAGTGTCACCCTCAGACAGCAGTTCCTGGACTCACTCATCAGGCAGCTGAATTCCATTCATTCAGGTCTGCATAGGGACTCCTGCAGATATGAACACCATCATCTTAGCAGTGCTGAATAAATGATCACCGATTACTGCTGTTGCGAAGGGTTGCTGTGCTTGTGATGTCGGTGACTGCGTTGAATAATCAATGCAGCACCACTGCACAGCCACTGCAGGGCAAAGAAGACGTATAGACAGCTACGATTATGGCTCCTGGGGGAGTGGGGGTGGGGAAGAAGGCCCCCTTCACCCCCCTGTGGTTGCCCATGGTGTTCACTGCCTATATCACAATCCCATCCAGTCCAGAGCCGGATTCTCCACAATGCCGGAGTTCTAGCAGCCGTGGTGACGCAGGATTCCAACCCCGAGAGACCGTTGGTTTCTTGAGAGCAGTGTGGCGGATTGGCGTGGGAGTGTGGTTGTTTAGCGCTAGCAGTATTTATTGTTCATTTTTCTTACTAATTCTAAAGTTAAAGTTTAATATTTTAATAGGTTAATAGTTGAGGACTTCATAGTTTAATAGTTTAGCCTTCCCTTCCCTGCCCTCCCCTCCCCCCATCCCAGAGAGCCGACCCCCTTCCCCCTCCCCACACTGTCTTCCACCCACCGCTGTCCACAATGAGCAGCAACAACAACCCAGCGCGGCACAAGGTAAGAAGGGTCCCATCTTGGTGGTTTAAGTTTTTTATTTTCCCCCAACAACATCCAAGCAAACATCACACATGGTGCATACAAACAAGGGTATGCATATCACAACTACAATTACACTAAAAACACGTAAGGGTGAGGTTAAAGTATATATTTTTATGTTGCCCTGTTCATGCCAAAAATGCGGATTAATTTCTTCATTACCCTTTATAGATCCAATTCAATTTTTCTTATAATCTTATAATTTATCTAAATCTCCTACATTGGATTCACAGAGTCATGCTTCTTTCTGTTGGATCCTGGATTGGATCCTGGTTTTTATTTTTCCACTGTTTTTACAATTACCTGAGGACCTGGAAGAAGTGAGGAGTCAGCAGAACATAATCACTTAAAGGTCAACATTTCAGCTGGACACTTATTGAGTTATTGAATTATTGTGGGGAATGTGTTTTCAGTAATTAATCAATTAGTGATTGCATCAGTGTACAGGTCTGCCTATATAAGTAGCTGTGTTTTGCATGTTTGTTATTCCCTCATCTTACCCCAACTTGATGTATGCTGTATTGATTGACCGTCTGTGAGTATTTGTATATGTGCTGCCATAACTAAATTATTACAAGTGTCAGTAAAGGATTTGCTTTTAACTTACAAGGAATCCTTTGCCTCATTGGTCTTTGCTGCGTCCTAAACTGAGAGCCGCTGCTACTACTGCTAGTCACTGGTTCAGCCTGTGATTTTCCAACACTTTCCTTACTTTCCCCACCTTAATACTAAAATCCACAAACAAATACATCCTTTTTCTCAGTCTCTTTCAAATATTCTATCAAAGGTTTCCATTCCAACATAAACATAGCTGTTGACCTTTCTCTCATTATTGCTGTAAGTTTTTCCATCTCTGCAAGTTCCAACATCTTCAACATCCATTCATTCATTGTTGGTGTTATTTCATTTTTCCAGTTCTGTGTGAATAGCAATCTTGCTGCCGTCACCATATACAAAAACAACATTCCCCCCTTCTCTTTTATTTGTTAGAAAGCTTCTGGTTTCATTTCTATGTTTGTCTTTAATATTTTTTGGATTAAGGAGTGTATTTGAGTCTTGGCTTTTTTACAAGTCCACCAAAGATGATAAAAGGTTCCTTTGTCTTTTTTACATTTCCAACATTTACTTGAAGCCCCTATAAACATTTCAGCTAATTTTACAGGTGACATATGCCATCTGTACATCATCTTATAAAAATTCTCTTTAAGATTTGCACATCGTGCAAATCTTAAACCCTTTCTCCACACATTTCCCCATTCTTCCATTAAGATATTATGCCCAATATTTTGTGCCCATTTTGTCATACCGTCTTTTTCTTGTTCATCTTCTGTCTCATATCGTAACAACAATTTAGGGTCCCATCTTGGGAAGTGTCAGCTGGTGGCCCTGGAGAGAGAGGGCCAGCAGGGAATTGGGGCTTTGCTTCTCCCACAGGCATTGGGTTTATTTTATTTATTTTTTTGGAAAATAATTTTATTTATTTTTCCAGTATAGATATAAACAAATGTTCATAAATAAATGAATGTGCATTATACAGTAACCTTTTTACCACCCAAAGTTATAAGCATAATTACTTTCCATTTCAGGTTTTATCTTTTAGCCCTTTTAGCCTGTTCCCTCCCTCCCTCCAGCCTAGTACATTTCTCATAAATTGTCCCATTTCTTTTTCTGGGATGTTATATCACTTCTGTTTATCTCTTCCTTTATTGTATTGATATTTATTTACTAACATTACTTCTTTTCAGGAGTCACAGAGTGTCCTATAGGCCTCTGCCAGAGTTGTTCTGTTCATTTCTTTCTTCATATTTTCTATATATTTTTGCCAATCTCTCTTAAAGTTATATTTTTGTTTTATTCCTCTTTGTAATGGTAATTTCTGTGTCCATTTTTCACTAATTGCTATTTCCCAAATTTTCCTTTTCCATATATCTACTGTTAGCATCTTTGCTGTTTTGTAGTTACTTGCTCTTAATTGCCTTGCAGCTGTCAGCATAATCCAATAAATGGTTTTTCTTTTATCTCTTTATTTTCTTTGATAAAAAGTATTTAATGGTGGCAGTTATATATATATTAGCAGTATTTTCTCCCAATTCCTTTAAAGAACCTGTCCCAAAATTTCTTTATTTTCCCACAGTCCCACCACATATATATTTGAGTTCCATTATCCTTACATTCCATTATTTATTTATATAGCACCATCAATGTACATGGTGCTGTACAGAGTAAAACAATAAATAGCAAGACCCTGCCGCATAGGCTTACATTCTAATTTCAAGTTAGAAACATGAAAATGGGCACCAGGAGAGCTTCTAAATAGATCCTTAGTCATGCCCATTTTGAAGGAAATCCGATGATGCCTTGATTTTTAGCGAATTTTTAACATTTTAACCGTCAACTATAACCCCAGTGTACAAAACTGCATACATCCACACCATTTTTCAAGTTAGAAACATCAAAATGGGCACCATGATAGCTTCTAAATAGATCCTTGCTCATGACCATTTTGAAGAAAATCACATCGTGCCCTGATTTTTGGGGAATATTTAAAAGATCCCCCCATTTACAGAAATGCAGTTATCTCCATCATTTTTCCAGAAACACACATGCAACTGGGAACCAGGAGAGCTTCTAAATAGATCCTTAGTCATGGCCACTTTGAAGGAAATTGGATTGAGCCCTCATTTTTGGGGAATATTTAAAAGATTCCCTGATTTACAGAAATGCAGTTATCGCCATCATTTTTCCAGAAACACACATGCAACTGGGAACCAGGAGAGCTTCTAAATAGATCCTTAGTCATGGCCACTTTGAAGGAAATTGGATTGTGCCCTCATTTTTGGGGAATATTTAAAAGATTCCCTGATTTACAGAAATGCAGTTATCGCCATCATTTTTCCAGATACACACATGCAACTGGTCACCATGAGAGCTTCCACATAGGTCCTTAGTCATGGCCACTTTGAAAGAAATCAAATCATGCCCTGATTTTTGGGGAATTTTTAAAGTTAAACCTAAATCAGAATCTTCCTCTCAGATTAACCACGTTAAAAATTAACACAGGGAACTTTAAGATAGAAAATTATTAAACTGGGTGAGCGTACAGCGTACTGTTCATGGGATAAACAACTCAGACCTTGCGTTGCCCCGCTTGGGTCGCAATACTTCTAAAAAGTGCATTTCTTTCATGCCATCCACTCATTCCAAAATGTTATAACACGTTGTTTTTCAAGACGCTGCAATGCACACACATCAAACGGAGATGCCGTTGAATAGACGATCCTTTCAGGCTCCGCCACAATTCACACACTCCAGGATATGCCCTGCCAATAATTGTAAAAACAAAGAAGGACAATTGCCCTGAGTCAAAGCAAGACGCGCACAAACCGGCCCTCTGAGGCGGGCACAGAGGAGGAGAGGCAGCAGCAGACAACTCTGCAGGTACAAGTCAGTGAGCCAGGGATAGTTTTCCAGGCCATTCAAAGGCAGAAACACAAACCGGCCCTGTGAGGCGGGAACAGCACAGAGAGATGCCTTTTCATCCCATAAATAATAGGAGGCTAGCAGGACAACAGTAAAGCCTTGTGCTCCTTGCTTCAGAGTTGATTGACTACATAGCCATTATCAAATAATAATAATAATAATAATAACAACAACAACAACAACAACAACAACAACTATTATTACTATAGAACAAAAAGGCTGTTTGACTATTACCAGTATTGGAGCGGACGTGCCCAGTGTCCTGGAGGAAACAGCGGCTGGTCCTGTCTAGGTGCCTGCCTTTGAGGAACCACATCACACATGAACTCGTGCAACTCATTGGTTTCCACTGCTTCCCCTTTGGAGGGTTCTGATGTTCCTCAAGGGCAGTGGGCACTGGGCACGTCCACATGCTATACAGGCCATCATCCATTTGCACCACTGCTATCCAGTTGTCCGCCAAGGTTATTGTGGGTACCTTGCAGTGCTGTGTTGCCTATCTTTTATTTTACTTTGTATATTATTTAAAACATAGGTGTGGTTTCCTTTACTGCAGCAACGTGAGGTTGTGTGAGTTTGCTCAGGCTACTGCTTCACCAATGCACTCAAAAGTGACAAAAGTCCTACAAAAAACAAACAAAGAAAAGTTACTCAGTATCCCCTCCCCAACGTTGGGATTGGAGGATGCTATGCATGGGCTGATAACTTATCACGATTGCGAGATGAACCTGTCTATCACTGCTGGGGAAAAAAGGTTTCCCCCCCCCCTCCAGCTTTTACCCATTCAATAAAAAACAATTACAAGCAAAGCGCAAAATGAAAACTTCTGGAAATTGACACAAATAACTCCAAATGATTAATTTCTAAGCACAGTAAGTTTCAGGGATCTAGCTTTAAAAACAAAGAAGTTATAGGTGTTTCTTCGGCCAATGCAATCCTATGGGAAAATGTGGGCAAAATAGTGTTGTCTTCAGGAAAGAATGAAGAAAAGTATCAATGCAGGATTCCTGCATTGAGCAGGGGGTTGGACTCGATGGCCTTGTAGGCCCCTTCCAACTCTGCTATTCTATGATTCTATGAAAGGTGGGCTGTCAACATATTAATAGTGCCGTAATTGAGTTGGGATAGCCTCGCTATTTCATTTCCCTCACAGCTGTACTAGGGACGCTGTACTAGTCACCTTTATTTCATGGGTTGGTGATGTCTGACTGGAAGGGAGTTATGGGATGCCCACTAAGGAACTTGGTCTTAGCCACAGAATCAATAGAGGAAGACCCCACACATGTAGCAGGGTTCTAATTCACTATTGTTCATTTCAAAAAGTAGAGCAGGACCTGGGTCACGCTAGATTCTGGTACCTGCAGATGGAGAAGTCCCAAACAGGTGTGGCTTCAGTTCATTACTGTGTGGCCCCCTTTTGTGTTCTATTAGAAGCCCCGTGGTTGACTGACGTCTTGTCAATTTAGAAATCGAGTGTACATAATTCAGGACCTTTTGAAAATTCAGCTGAAACTCATTGATGTGAACCGAGCCAAACTGTCCCAATGGGCCGCAGGAAGGCCCAGCCAGGAATGAAGGAGAATCAAATGAGTTGGGATTTCTAGGAAACTGACCTGCGAATTCCACAGAGGACTAACTTTTTAAAACCATGTGGATTCCATGGACTTTTTTCTTTTTTACTTTTCAGGGGGATTGGCGCTAAACTGCACTTCCACGAACGGGCCGTACTGATGCCCATAATTAGATCTATGCTAATGTGTATTAGTGAAAATGGGATGAAATTCTTGTAGTTCTTTCAGTGAATGGATAACGGAACAAAAGACACCTGGGCAGGATCTACACTCCTGCTTTAAAGTAGGGATGTGCTCCTCTCCCCTTAGAATCGGAGAATCAGAAGCGAATTGGCCTGCTCCGCCTTGCCCAGAGGCGGAGTAGAAGCGAACCAGGGACCCTTAGAAGCATGGCGAAGAGAAGCGGCCATAGGAGAAGCGCTTCTCTTCTTGCAGAGCGATCTGCCCGCCATTTTGGATAATTTCGCCCACAGGATTGCATTGCAGAAAAGATTAAGGCATAACTGTGTTGTTTTTAAAGCTGTCTTTCTGAAATTTCTTGTGCTTAGAGAGTTGTGGCTGGGGGCCATTTTGAGCCTACTCTCAGCACTTTGCGTGGTGCGGTTCGCTTGCTATAATTGCTTTCAAAAGCGGGTAAAAAAAGGTCGAGAGGTACCTTTTTGAAGTGCTGAGAGGCAGATTCAATTCCCAGTCATGATCACATGATCCCAAAGTTGGAGGAAGGGATAGGCAAAACAGGATACTTAGTAACTTGGGATACTGGGAAACTTCTCTTTCTTAGTCTGAACGGACTTTTTCCCAGTGTTTTTTAAAACAGTAGCCCCACCAAATGCACAAACACAACCTGAAATCATATACTAAGCAAATAAATAACAGATAGGAAGCGCAGCACTGTTACCCACCCTAACCTTGGTGAACAACTGAATAGATGTGGTGCAAGGGGATGAGGTCCCCTAGGGCATGTGGACGTGCCCAGTGCACACACTCTTCCACCCTGGAGTGTCATCAGAGCCCTCCAAAGAGTAGCCCAGTGGAGAGACTGAAGCTAATGCCTGTCATGAGTTGAAGTGACAGGTAGCTTCTTAAGACTGGTACTTACTTAGGGCCAGTCAAAAATTGGCATATTCCACTCCCCCTGGGCACATCCACGTTCCTCTTACTGGTAAAAGACAGACATAGCCTTTTTAAAAAAAATTCTTCTTGTTGTTTACTCAGCAACACTGCTGCTTTTAATTCCACCCCTCCTTTGTTTATTTATTTATTCCATTTTATATTTACACCCCATAGCCCAAGCTCTCCTGGCTTTTCCTCTTCAGTGAAGTCAGGCAGGCTTTCATTGTGGTTCAACTCCTTATTGTTGTTGTTGTTGTTGTTATTATTATTGGTATTAATATTAATTAGTATTGCTATTATTAACGTTACTATTGTTGTTGTTGTTTAATAATGGCTGTGATCACAGTGAGTCAATCAACTCAGAAGCAAGGATCACAAAGCTTTACTCTTATCCTCCTAGCCTCCTAGTTATGGGATGCAAAAGAAAAGGCATCTCTCTGTGCTGCTCCCACCTCACAGGGATGGTTTGCATTACTGGCTTTGAAACTATCCTTGGCTCACTTCCTTGTGCCCCCAGAAATGTCTGCTGCCTGCCTTCCCCCTGGGGTGCTGCTGTGGTGGGGCATCTGCCGGGACTGATTCCCCCATACTAGATCTATAGCATATCTCTGCCTGGTTCTCTGCCCGCCTGTCCTCCTCCTCTGTGACCGCCTCGCAGGGATGGTTTGCAATGCGTTACTGCTGGCTTAGAAAGAAACAAGCCATCCTTTGCTCACTCCTTGTGCCCGCCTCACAGGGTTGGTTTGCAATGCGTTACTGCTGGCTTAGAAAGAAACAAGCCATCCTTTGCTCACTCCTTGCGCCCGCCTCGCAGGGTTGGTTTGCAATGCGTTACTGCTGGCTTAGAAAGAAACAAGCCATCCTTGCCGCACTTCCTTGTGCCTCCAGAAATTTCTGCTGCCTGCCTGCCTTCCCTCCCTCCTCCCCTGCCCGCCTCGCAGGGATGGTTTGTGTGTGTCTTGCTTTGACTCATGGGATAAGTCCTTCCTGCGCTCTCTTAGACTTTTTGAAGTTCCAAATAAATTTTTCAAGTGTGGAAAAAGATTCATATTTAGGTATATCTACTCCCCAGTTCATGGCGTGTTGGGATTTCCTTTGAAATGGCCCCATTGAGCTGTCTGCAGCTTTAAATCCTAGAGATACTGGGGTGTCTGATTTTCAAAAATTCCCCCAAAACCAGGGCAGGCTTGGATTGGCTTGAGTCATGGCATGCGTGTGTATACATGCATGAGGTGTCATGGTGCCTAACTTGAGGTTTCTAACATGAAAATTGACAGAGATATAGAAAGGGGTGTTTGAATTGGGGTTAGGGGTGCTGCGTTGGAGGTTAAAGCCCCACCCCCAAAATCAGGGGATGATGGAATCTGCTTGAAACTTGCCATGAATGCGGATGTGCCTGCTTCCAAGTTTTTATCTGTCAAAATGTCGGAGAACAGTCCATGTCTGAAAATGGGGTGTCCGATTTTCAAAAAATCCCTAAAAATCAGGGGAGGCTTGGATTGGCTTGAGTCTTGGCATGCGTGTGTATACGTGCATGAGGTGTCATGGTGCCGAATTTGAGGTTTCTAACTTTAACAGAAAAAAAGTTGTAGGGTTTTTTGGATTTCAATGCAAGCCTAAGGGGGGGGAAGCGGAGCTCCGATCCGGATCCGGAGCTTCGCAGCAAACCAGAGCGGACTATAGGCGGAGCGAAGCAGACCCGATCTGGAAGTTCCGGATCTGGAAGAGAAGCGGATCAGGGGGGTCCGTGCACACCCCTACTTTAAAGCGCTTTATAACAGTTATACAGCGCTTTAACTGCTTTAAAGTGCTATAAAACTGTTATAAAGTGCTTTAAAGCAGTAGTGTAGATCCGGCCCTGACCATCCACAAAATGTAGGCAGAAAGATTGGACAAAATCTGTTCATCCCTGGGCCCTGTGAATCCAGCCAGAATTGCAGGAGTCAGAAGCACAGCCAGGCCCTAGGTGGTCCACTGGAAATGGGCCAGTCTCCCCCAGGCAGACCATGATCTACCTCCCCCTCTCCCATTTCTCGAGGACACAAGTGGGCTGTGTTGAGTAGTCCATTCTTGTTTTCAGTTTGAATTCCAGTTTTACAAACATGTAGCTGAAGAGTTGGCCATTTGACCAATAAGAGAAAGATGGCCAATGAATCCTCCAAATAAGGTTAAAAATGTCTGTATCTTATTTTCCACATTTATTTACTACATTCACATTCAGGCCTTAGCTAGACCTAAGGTTTATCTCAGGATCATCCCGGAGTCGTCCCTGCCTGCTCCCGGGATCCCCTCTGCGTCATTGACATGAACAGGGATGACCCCGGGACGATCCCGGGATAAACCTTAGGTCTAGCTAAGGCCTCAGTCTTTCTTCCAAATATCTTGTTGAGGCATAGATGGTTCTCTCCATCCCCTCCAACTTTCTAATTGAGTCTCAGACCAGCCCCTGAAGTAGGTTAGTTGGACAGGGTGGATGACTGGCCCCAGGTCAGGAGCGAAGACCAAAAAGGCAAGTTTAGAAAAATTTATGTGAAGTAAATAAGGTTGCATGGATCTGCAGACTGGTGGGGAGGGGGCGGTGATAGAGATGGAGGAACGAAGATAGGAAATAGCATGAAGGGACAGTCGAGGGGAATGCGGACTGCCTGCCTGATCTCATTATTTCCTTCTCTTTAGACTGAAGGGAACCTCCCTTTCATAAAATCCAGGGAGTCAAGGAAGCGCAGAGGAGAGCCATTAACAGAGGAAGAGGTAAGGTGATCAATTACCATGGTGTGCACTAGGTGCCTGAGGAGAAACTGGCCAGTGCTCCCGCAGGGGGAGAAATTGGCCAGTGCTCTTCCATTCTGCCCACCCTGTATCTCCCCTAAAATGTTGACACCTTTCTATTTTGGTGAACCTTTCTATTGCAGACCCAGGGTGTCCCTGCGAAGCGGAGGCGTTTAGAGGAGAAAGAACCACAGGAACATAATTTGCCTGTAAGTCTCCCCAAATTCTGAACTTTCTTGTAGAGGTGGGAGGAAAAATCAGGTAGGAAGTCCCAAATCCCAGAAGCCTGAAGCTGATTTTTACTCGGACCTTTCGGTCAGAGCCCTTGACAGCAAGCACCTCTGTTTTGTCTGGATTCAGCTTCAGTTTGCTTTTCCTCATCCAGCCCATTACCACCTCCAAGCATTCATTCAGAGGAGACACACTATCCTTAGCTGATGCTGTTATTGAAGGCATAGAGAAATATATTTGGGTGTCATCAGCATACTGATAACACCCTACCACATGCCTCTGGATGATCTCAGTCAGCGGTTTCATGTAGATGTTAAACAGCCTTGGGGTTAGGATGGCACCTTGTGGTACGCCAGACAATAGCTCCTTTTTTGAGGAGCAACTACCCCAAGCATCACCATCTGGAATCTACCTGAGAGGTAGGACCGGCACCATTGGAGCACAGTGCCCTCGATCCCTAAACCCCTCAGGCGTTCCAGAAGGATACAATGGTCAATGGTATTGGAAGCCACTGAAAGGTCCAGAAGTACCAGCAGGGACATACTCCCCCTGTCAATACTCAGGCGGAGATCATCCACTAAGGCGACCATAGCGGTCTCAACTCCATATCCCACTCTAAAGCCGGTTTGAAATGGGTCTAGAAAATCTGTATCATCCAAAACTGCTTGGATTTGGAAGGCAACTGCCCTCTCAATCACCTTGCCCAGAATTGGAGGTTTAATACCAGTCTGTAATTATTAAGGTCCAGGGAGTGGTTTTTTTTAAAGCGGCCATACCACTGCTTCTTTTAAACATGGTGGGAAACTCCCCTCCCTGAGAGATGCATTAATAATATGTTGTAGATATAATCTAACTGCATCTCCTCCCTGGGCGACCAGCGCAAAAGGACAGGGATCGAGAGGACAAGTGGTCTTCCTTACTCGTCCAAGCAGCTTGTCCACATCCTCAGTACTCACCAAGTGAAACTGATCCCGTGTAATCCTACTCACAGAGTTGCTGGACACTTTGGCTTCAGCTTCTGTTATAACGACGGCATCTAAATTGGCTCTTATCCAAGAGATTTTATCTGTGAAATGATATTAAAATAATACTCACAGTATTGCCTTTCTATTATTGAAACTTACACCAGTTGTTAAAATAAAAAGTCTAGTGTGGAACATATATCCTGATAGGCTTGCAATACTAAGTTCACACCAATATCAGGGGTTAGGATAAACACCACCCAGGCATCTAGCTGTGGCAGAGTCATGGAATGCTGCATTCTGACCCCAGCACTGAGTTTATTTTTGGGGTTGATGATTCAGTGTCTTCCCCAGAATTCACATTTGTGCCTGAGTAGTGGAGCCTGTTGGCTAACTTGAGTTTTGAGGTTAAGACAGGTCAACAGAGGCGGAACTAAGGGGTCCTGGAGGCGGAACAATCTTTGAATCCCCGACAGCAATCAATGCAGACCACAGAAAGGGAGAACTGAGGCACGTGAACATTAAGATTGCACAGACAAAGGACAGTGTGGGGACATTGTAGCCTCACAAACGCACTTCTCTGCACCCACATTCTCTTGTCCCAGGGACAACTTCCATTCCACAGAGAATCATGAGTGAACAGTGGGATGGGGTGTGCAGGTGCGCCACACACCACAAAATAATGATGCTTCCCCTGCTAATGAGGATATCCTCAGAGCCACACAGCAAAGCCAGCTGAAGGCCAGGCTAAGCCCCAAAGTAACAGTCGGTAGTCAGCCTCCTACTCGGCCCCCAATACTGAACGCTCACACACTACGCGCGCACACACACACACACACAGAGAGAGAGAGAGTCAATAATGTACAATAATAATGCAAAAACATATTTCACCACATATTTGAATGGAAATCATCTTCTTTGCTTTCCTGCAATCAAAAGACTGAAATCTCTTCCATGGTAGAAAACTCAAGTACAAACACAACCTTCTCCTTTTACAATATGCAGTGCATAGACACAGAAAACATAAACGCATATTCACACACACACACACACACACACACATGAAAGAGACATAAACTGACTCTGTGCCTCTTTCAGAAGCAACAGCCAAACAGGAGACACTGGATGGGGTTGCACTCCCTCTGAGAGATCAAGTTCCTCGTTTGGGGGTACTCTTATGTCCATCTCTATTGCTGGAGGCTCAGAGTGCTTTTTACCAGCTTCAGCTGGATCACCAGCTACAGCCTGTCCTGGACAGGGATAGCTTGGCCACGGTGGTACAGGCATAGGTAACCTCAAGACTGGATTACTGCAATGTGCTCTATGTGGAGCTGCCCTTAAAGTTTCTCCGGAACTCAGCTGCTGTCCAGAGCTGATGCCTTCCAGCATGTAACTCCATGCTGAAGGAACTGCACTGGCTACCTATTCAGGCCAGGTATAAGGTTTGTGTACTAGTGTACAAAGCCTTAAATAACTTGGGACCAAGATACCTGAGAGAGCGCCTTCTCCCCATCAACCTGCCTGGTCACTGAGGTCATCCAAGGGCATGCGAGCCAGGCAAGGACAAGGCCACACAGTAAGGAGAAGCCCTGTGTATCAGCAGAGGCCCCTAATGATGGAAGCTCTGCACGCAACTCTTCTTCAGGTCCAATGTAACTTCCGGAGGGGAGCGGGACTCTCCCCAAGGACCAAACTCCTGGGAGGGTTCTCAGCTCCCCTGTCATCAGAGCAGAGCGCTCGGAATAACTCCAGGTTTCTGTTCTGGGAACAAGGAGGCCCAGCTCAGCAGAAGGGGAGGCTCAGGACTGTCCCTTCCTCTGAGAAACCACCAAATCCCGACTAGAGTCTTTCGGTGCTTCGCCTCACGTGCGATGCAGCTTTCTCCAGGCGCCTGGGTCTTGCTGGCAGTTGTAATCCAGGACATCGGGAGGGCATCAGATTGGGGAAGTCAAATCAGAGGAGGATTCACTGTAGCTTACTGTACTCCCTATTCTTGCCTTTCCTTCAGGCACAACCATCGATCTCCTCCCCTCCACAGCAAGCAGCCTGCTTGGGAAACAAGGTCAGTGGCCAGCGCAGGTTGTGTTTGCTGCAGGGTGGTGTTAAAGGGAGGGGGGATTCATATAACTGGCAAGTTTGCATGATGAATCAGGCTCTTTGGTTAGGAAATTTCATGCAGGATTGATCTGTTGACTGACTTGTTCCAGGAAACATCTGTCCCAAGCAGTGAGCAAACCCAGGCCATTGCAGCAGCCCTGAGAGCCTTACAAGTAAGTCTTCTTCAGCTCTAACATTGCTGGTGGATGGTGGAGGAGGGGGTCAGCGAAGGGCCAAGGAGCAAGGCCTGAATGGGGGCGTTCTAGTGTAGGATGTTACGGGTGTCAGACTGGGTCCGGGAGTCCAGAGGACTCTCCCCTGACAACCCTCCGCCACTGGGCCCAGCTCCTTTGGGTGCAACCAGGTCACAAAGAAGCTCACGCAGTGCCACGAGCAGGGGCGGGGAGGGGTGGCGTGGCAGGCAGCCGACGAAGGCAGAGGCTGAAGAAGTGCCTCCTTCCATTTCTTAGTGCCAGCAGCAGCCCAGAGACCCCTTTTTCCCCGGGGAGGGGGGGCTTTTCCTCAAGATGCAAATCAAAATGGGTGGTGAATTCATGGTGGATATGAATGTAAACCCTATGGATTTAATAGTTGCTCTTCTTTGCTTCACAGAATAAATGGACATCATCCGAAGGAACTTGGGCCACGGTGGTGGAGGAAACTGAGGTCAGTGGCTCTTCTCTACTGGCTGTTTGGCTAAAGAGAGGAGACAATATATTAATTTCTTGTTTATTATGCAGATGTTTATACCGCTTTCCAATAAAAAGATCCAAGTGGTTTGCATAATAATAGATTTACAACAATATACAATAAAACAGTCAAGATTGAACAATGAAACTCTAACTGGCTGTGGTTTGGAGATGAGCAGGAAGCAGAAATTAGCAAAGTGATGTTTTTGGTTGCTCTATTTTGTGGCAGGTTTTCATGATTCATCAGGCTTTTGGGTCGAGAATTAGAACCTTTATGCCACTGACATCTACGTCACCTGTCTGACAATGTGGGATAGGGGAAATGTGTACTCCTGCATAAGCTATGGGGTCTGTGGGTGGGAGGGCGGGGGTTTCCTCCCCTCTCCCTGGTCATTATGGCTCAGAAGGAAGCTGAGGGATTTCCAGGGGGGCGGGGGATTGATGAATGTGTTGGCCAAATGTGTTCCCTGACTTTCCCAAGGACAAAAGCCCTTAAGCCAAATGAACATACAGGTAGTGGAGCTTGAGTGGTGAAAGTTGGGAAGTGATCAATTATACTATCGACCAAAGTAAAGTTTCTGCACTGGTATATTCACAGGACTCGGGATCATCCAACCAATCACCGTCATCACCAGAGTCTTGTTCCCCACCATCTTCTCCTTCTCCATCCTCTCCTCTTTCTGCATCCTCGTGTCCTTCACCTGCAACATCATCTCCTCCACTGAAACAGTCCCTTCCATCTTCTCCACCAAGAGCTGGGCCATCAACGAAAACAACGGCACAACAACCTGCTCAGGTAAGATCACCTTCTCTGACATCTCCTTTCCCACCTCCATCTTCCCCAGAGTCATTAAATGAGAGGGAACACAGGCTGTTCAGAGGGAGAGGAGAGGAGAGGAACGAAGATAGGAAATAGCATGAAGGGACAGTCGAGGGGAATGCGGACTGCCTGCCTGATCTCATTATTTCCTTTTCTTTAGACTGAAGGGAACCTCCCCAACGTTAAATCAAGGGGGTCGAGGAAACGGAGAGGAGACCCACTAATCCTTACTGATGAAGAGGTGAGATGATCAATTACCATGGTGTGCACTAGGTGCCTCAGGAGAAATTAGCCAGTGCTCCCGCAGTGGCCTCTCTTCTGCCCACCCTGTATCTCCCCTAAAATGTTGACTCGTTCTCAGCCATCCTGGATTTGATCTGCTAGTTGTTGACCTGTTGGTGAACCTTTCTATTGCAGGCCCAGGGTGTCCCTGCGAAGCGGAGGCGGTTGGAGGAGACAGAACCACAGGAACATAATTTGCCTGTAAGTCTCCCCAAATTCTGAACTTTCTTGTAGAGGTGGGAGGAAAAATCAGGTAGGAAGTCCCAAATCCCAGAAGCCTGAAGCTGATTTTTACTCAGACCTTAGAAGATGTCCTTACTTTACATGCAACATGCAATTAAAAAACAACAAGTCAGTAGGTACAGATTCAGAATGATTCTCAGCGGCCACAGACTCGGATGCATGGCATTTGCAAGCATGAAGGCACCTATGGTCTTTTGAGACAAGAGACATCCTTGGCAAGAGGAACCCCCTCAGAGACATAGGGTGCTTATAGGGGAGGCCTTTATTGCGCAATCGCACTGCCTTATTGTATGCTCATAGGAGTTTTAACATGGAACTATGTGCACTGCTTTCAGGAACAGAGTGAGCTCTTCCCATTGGCTTTTTCAGCTTCTTCCGTAATGCTCTGCATTTGTTAACAAACCATCATGACTTCATTAATACTACTACTACTAATAATAATAATAATTTATTACACGCTTCTCCCTCTGGATCGAGGCAGGGAACAACACCAGACACAAAATAATACATGAAATTAGTTAAAAAAGAATATAAAACCAATACAATATTTATTATTATTATTATTATTATTATTATTATTATTATTATTATTATTTCTTACCCGCCTCTCCCTTTGCATCGAGGCTGGGAACAACATTAGTACAGGAATCAACAGGCCATTCCAGCAGCCGTACCACTGCTTCTTTTAACATGGTGGAAAACTCCCTTCCCTGAGAGATGCATTAATAATATGTTGTAGATATAATCTAACTGCATCTCCTCCCTGGGCGACCAGCGCAAAAGGACAGGGATCGAGAGGACAAGTGGTCTTCCTTACTCGTCCAAGCAGCTTGTCCACATTCTCAGTACTCACCAAGTGAAACTGATCCCGTGTAATCCTACTCACAGAGTTGCTGGACACTTCGGCTTCAGCTTCTGTTATAACGACGGCATCTAAATTGGCTCTTATCCGAGAGATTTTATCTGTGAAATGATATTAAAATAATACTCACTGTATTGCCTTTCTATTATTGAAACTTACACCAGTTGTTAAAATAAAAAGTCTAGTGTGGAACATATATCCCGATAGGCTTGCAATACTAAATTCACACCAGTATCAGGGGTTAGGATAAATACCACCCAGGCATCTAGCTGTGGCAGAGTCATGGAATGCTGCATTCTGACCCCAGCACTGAGTTTAGGTTTAGGGGTTGATGATTCAGTGTCTTCCCCAGAATTCACATTTGTGCCTGAGTAGTGGAGCCTGTTGGCTAACTTGAGTTTTGAGGTTAAGACAGGTCAACAGAGGCGGAACTAAGGGGTCCTGGAGGCGGAACAATCTTTGAATCCCCGACAGCAATCAATGCAGACCACAGAAAGGGAGAACTGAGGCACATGGACATTAAGGTTATCAGATCAGTTAACAGTATTACACTGGAAAGTAATTTAGAAACGTAAACACATATTGACACACACACAAACACACACACACAAACAGACAGACAGAGAGAGAGAGAGAGGGGGGGGGGGGAGGGAGGGAGGGAGGGGGAGAGAGAGAGAGAGAGAGAGAGAGAGAGAGGATTCACTGTAGCTTACTGTACTCCCTATTCTTCCCTTTCCTTTAGGCACAACCATCGGTCTCCTCCCCTCCCCAGCAAGCAACCTGTGAGGGAAACAAGGTCAGTGGCCAGCGCAGGTTGTGTTTGCTGCAGGGTGGTGTTAAAGGGAGGGGGGATTCATTTCTTTATGGATGTTTAGTATGCAGATTTGTATAGCACTTTCAAGTAGAATTATCAGATCAGTTGACAGAGTAATAGTATTACATTGGAATGCAATTAAAAAAACCATTGTTGATCACTAAAAGTATAACTGGAAAGTTTGCATGATGAATCAGGCTCTTTGGTTAGGAAATTTCATGCAGGATTGATCTGTTGACTGACTTGTTCCAGGAAACATCTGTCCCGAGCAGTGAACAAACGCAGGCAGTTGCAGCGGCCCTGAGAGCCTTGCAAGTAAGTTTTCTTCAGCTCTAACATTGCTGGTGGATGGTGGAGGAGGGAGTCAGCGAAGAGCCAAGGAGCAAGGCCTTGAATGGGGGCGTTCTAGTGTAGGATGTTACGGGTGTCAGACTGGGTCCGGGAGTCCAGAGGACTCTCCCC